>NC_041384.1:85024647-85197913 GCF_002162155.2 Triticum dicoccoides
GAAGAAAAATGACGGAACCAGTGAAGGCTATGCAAAGTTGAAGAATATGAATAATTTGAGGAATTTCAACTTTTGGTGGTGGCGTGACCCACCGTATAAGAATGATGATTTCAGACACCGCGTACAATTATAGTAGGGCTCTGAGAATCAAATTCTTCGTTAATTTCTTCACACTAAGAGTGTTATTCTTCATTGATTGAAGATAAACGTTTCTTCATGTGTTGCACATCTAAGTCATCAATTTTGCATAAGTGTTAGGATGAGTGTCCTTTTCAAAGAACATTCGAAGATTCTAGGATATTTAGCTCACACCACAACTTGCTAAATCTCTTCTCATCCAAGGGCTTTGTGAAGATATCGGCTAGCTGTTCTTCAGTCTTCACATGCTAAATAGAAATGTCGCCCTTCAACACATGATCACGAAGAAAATGATGATGAATCTGAATGTGCTTTGTCTTTGAGTGCTGAACTGGGTTGTGAGCAATTTTGATGGCACTCTCATTGTCACAGAAGAGAGGTACATTCTTCATGTTGACGCCGTAGTCCTTGAGAGTTTGCTTCATCCATAGCAATTGGGCACAGCAAGAACCAGCGGCAATGTACTCAGCTTCAGCAGTAGATAGTGATATGCAGTTCTGTTTCTTCGAGGACCAACATACCAAAGATCTTCCGAGGAAATGACATGTACCAGATGTTGACTTGCGATCCACACGATCACCAGCATAGTCAGAGTCAGAATATCCAACAAGATCAAAAGCTGAGCCCTTGGGGTACCATAATCCAAGTGTGGGTGTGTGAGCTAGATATCGAAGAATATGTTTCACAGCCTTATGGTGTGATTCCTTTGGTGCAGCTTGAAATCGGGCACACATGCAAACACTAAGCATTATATCTGGCCTAGATGCACATAAGTACAATAAAGAACCAATCATGGAGCGGTATACCTTATGATCGAAGTCAATACCATTTTCATCAGTGCACAGATGGCCATTTGTGGGCATAGGAATTTTGACGCCTTTGCAATCTTGCATGCCAAATTTCCTCAGTACATCCTTGAGGTATTTCTCCTGAGATATGAATATGCCATTGCGTTGTTGACGAATTTGAAGACCTAAGAAGAATTTCAACTCTCCCATCATAGACATTTGATATTCTTCACTCATCATATAGGCAAATTCATCACTATAACGTTGGTCAGTATAGCCAAAGATAATATCATCAACATATATTTGGCACACAAACAATTCACCATCATAAGATTTAGTGAAAAGAGTAGGGTCGAGTGAACCGGGTTTGAAGCCTTTCGTCATGAGGAATTCCTTCAAAGTATCATACCACGCCCGTGGGGCCTGCTTGAGGCCATAAAGGTCCTTGTTGAGTCTGAAGACTTTGTCAGGATTCTTTGGATCTTCAAAACCTAGGGGTTGAGCAACATATACTTCTTCCTCAAGCTTACCATTGAGGAATGCACTTTTCACATCCATTTGATATAAAGTGATATCATGATGGTTAGCATAAGCAAGTAATATGCGAATAGCCTCAAGCCTAGCAACAGGTGCAAAAGTTTCATCGAAATCAATTCCTTCAACCTGTGTGTAGCCTTGAGCTACAAGCTGTGCCTTGTTCCTCACCACAAGGCCATTTTCATCTTGCTTGTTAGTAGATCCACTTTGTGTTGATGATATTGTGCTTGCGAGGATCTGGGCATTTGAACAGTTCCCGGACATTGTTGAGCTCGAACTGATGTAATTCTTCTTGCATGGCCTGAATCCACTCAGGCTCCAGAAATGCTTCATCTACCTTAGTGGGCTCTGTAATAGAGACAAAAGCATACTGCCCACAAAAGTTAGACAAATGTGAAGCTTTTGAGCGTGTGAGAGGACCTGGCTCTTTGATGTCATTGATGATCTTTTCAACTTGCACTTCTTTTGCAATGCGAGGATGAGCTGGTTGTTGTTGAAGAGTTTGATCAGCGTTTTCTTCAGCACCATTTTCTTCGGCATTTTCTTCAGGTGCATTAGCTCGACGTTCTTCATGTTTTGGAATAAATTCTTCAGTAGATTCTTCAGTAGGAATGACACCCTCAGTAGCCTTGAACTTGATAGTTTCCTCAGGTGCTGGTTCATCTATCACAGTAGGTAGGTGCTCTCTTTGCGAGCCATTAGTTTCATCGAACCGCACATCTACAGTTTCAACAACTTTGTGAAGAACGTTGTTGAAGACTCTGTAGGTGTGCGAGTCCTTTCCGTAACCAAGCATAAAACCTTCATGTGCTTTCGGTGGAAATTTTGAGTTGTGATGAGGATCTCTAATCCAACATTTAGCACCGAAGACTTTGAAATGACTTACATTGGGTTTCTTATCAGTGAGGAGTTCATAGGCAGTCTTTTTGAAGAATTTGTGAAGATATACTCTATTGATGATGTGGCACGCAGTATCAATTGCCTCAGTCCAGAAACGACAAGGCGTTTTGTATTCATCAAGCATAGTGCGAGCCATCTCAGCAAGAGTCCTGTTCTTGCGCTCCACGATGCCATTCTGCTGAGGAGTGTAAGGAGCAGATAACTCATGAGTGATACCAAGTTCATCAAGATAGTCATCGAGACCAGAATTCTTGAACTCAGTGCCATTGTCACTTCTGATGTGCTTGATCTTCACACCAAAGTTAGTTGAAGCCCTCGAGGAAAATCGTTTGAAGACTTCCTGCACTTCATGTTTGTAAGTAACAAGGTGTACCCATGTGTAACGAGAATAATCATCAACAATAACAAAGCCATATTGAGATGCTTCATTTGAGATAGCAGAATAATGATTAGGACCAAAGAGATCCATGTGAAGCAATTCAAATGGGCGAGTGGTGGTCATGATAGTCTTCGCTGGATGCTTGGCCTTGGTCATCTTCCCAGCTTCACAGGCTCCACATAGGTGATCCTTGAGGAATTTGACATTCTCGATGCCAATGACATGCTTCTTCTTCGCAAGCGCGTGCAAATTCCTCATGCCTGCATGACCAAGTCGTCGATGCCAGAGCCAGCCTTCTGAGGCTTTTGCAAGTAAGCACACGGCTGGTTGTGGTCCTGTAGAGAAATCAACAATATACAGGTCTCCTCTCCTAAAGCCTTCGAAGACTTTGGAATTGTCAGCTTCCATAACCACAACACAACGGTACTTGCCAAAGACAACAACCATATCAAGATCACAAAACATTGAGCAGCCATAAGGTTGTATCCTAAGGACTCAACAAGCATGACTTTGTCCATGTGTCGATCCTTTGTAATCGCAACCTTACCTAGACCCAATACCTGACTTTTGCCTTTGTCAGCAAAGATGATATGCTTCAGATGCGACGGAGATAATGGAGCATCCATCAATAGATTCTTGTCACCAGTCATGTGGTTTGTACATCCACTATCAAGGACCCACTCAGTGGCTTTGGGTTGATCATCTTGCAGATGAATTAGTGTAGCTTACAAACTCATATACTTCATCAGTGAAGAATATGACATCAATTCATCAGATCAATTTCATTAAGTAAAAGAACTAATAAAGCAATATAAGGACGTGAGAAATGAAAGTTCATTTCTTCATGATTAGCCTGCGTCCTATCAGGCATGCTCAGGTCTCCAGCAAATTCCTCAGACGATTACGTGCACCTGGAGACCTGACCCTGCAGAAGAGATTAGTTCTTTTTCTTCACCTCCCACATCTGAAGGGGTGGCAAAGAGTTCATCATTCTGCGAGCTCCATACGAGAAGGATGACATAGAAGCCAATCCATTTTGTTTCACATAAGATGGGTTAGAGTAAGCATATGAGTAAGCAGAGAAATTCTTCGAGGACTTATGGACATAATGATTTGAAGAATAATGCACATATCCAGAATCCTTAGATCTTCCCTGCGAAACAGACGTGTTAGCACGATGATGTTCATATGAGGACTTTGCTTCATATGAGGAACTTGGTCCATATGAAGAATTTGATCTGGGTTCCTATTCTTCACAGGTGGCGTCATGATGACATTCACCTGAAGATCTTCAAGACATCTTTTGGGAACCCAGATTTTCTTCATAGGGGAGCCGTTCCTGCAGTTAGTGCCAACATATTTAGCAAATACTTCACCATTCTGATTTTTGAATAGCTGTTGGAGTCAATTGACTCATCATCAGAATGAGGAGATTCACATGCAAATCCAGATAAGTTAGATGGATCAACTGGAGGTCCCTTTGCAGCGACCCAAGTAGTTTTGGGGTATTGCTCAGGCTTCCAATATGTACCATCAGCATTGAGTTTCCTCTCAAAGGCGATACCCTCTTTCCTAGGGTTCCTGTTGAGGATTGCTTTTTAAGCACATCATAAAGAGCCTGATGCCCTTTGAGGCTTTTGTACATGCCTGTCGTGTACTATTCCTTCAGCCCTGCATCGTCAGTGATACTAGCAATGTCCTCAGATGAGGAATTAGTGATGGCAGAGGCATGTGAAGAATTTGAAACATTAGCAGCATTTGAACATTCAGGTGAAGAATTAGCAGATTCACGTTCGATGCACTTCAAGCATGGAGGAACAAATTCTTCCTGAGATGCGCTGATTTGTTGAGCAAGTAATGAATCGCGCTCCTTCTGAAGATCTTCATAACTCACTCTTAGCTTCTCAAGGTCTTGCTTTCTTTGAAGAAATTCATAAGAAAGCTTCTCATGATCCGATAAGAGAGTGTTATGTTGATCTTGAAGGGTGTCATACTTAGTATGAAGTCTCTGAAGACTTTCAGCCAAAGCTTTTGACTGATCCATTTCCTCACCCAACATATCATCGCTCTTGTTTAGCATATAGTGATCTTTTTCCAAAGCTCTTTGTTGTTTAGTAGCAAGGGAAGCAAGTTTGACATAGCTGGGTCCAAATTCATCACCAGATTCATCATCACTGGACTCGAATAGGTAGCATTCAGTTACCTCAGCATCTTTTGCCATAAGGCATGATGCAGAAGATGATGATTCTGGTTCGAATGTCATCATTTTGAGAGATTCCTTGAAGTCCTCAAACCAAGGATCATGACAAGTTCAATGACCTTCATAGACCTCAGAGAGACGGTCCCAGATGAGCTTCGCATGATCGAGATGCATGATATTCCTGAACTGATTTTGTGACAGGCTGGAGCCGATGACATCCTTCACCATGAGGTTGAGAAGAGTATACTTGCGAATATCATCAGCATCCGCCGTCTTGCATAGATCAGTCAGGCCAATCTCAGTGATGGTCCACAACTCGCTGTTCATCGCCATGAGGCGTTTCTTCATCATGGCCTTCCACTTGGGATACTCATGACCGTCAAAGATGGGGCATGTCACCTTCGTCATACCTACGGTCGACATAACTAAAACTCCAGGCGGTTAAACCAAAATCACACAGAACAAGGGAGTACCTTGCTCTAATACCAATTGAAAGTGCGTTATATCGACTAGAGGGGGGGGGTGAATAGGCGATTTTTATGGAATTCTTCACCGAGGAATTTGCTGGTGAGGAAATTCCTTAGCGAAGAACTACTAGCAGCGGAATAAGTACTCAAAAGTAAACACAACAGAATACAAGCATAGTCATCATGATGAAATGAAGACAGGCACAGAGTACAGGAAGCGTAATCACATGATAACACAGGATGAAGACAAACAGACTGAAGAAATTGAACTGAGGAAATTGAGAAAGTCTTCAGTCAAAGTCTTCAAACACAGATATGAACAAACATACAACACAGTTATGAGGAAATGGAAGAGTTGAGGAAATAGAACCAGTAAGCTCGGTGAAGACAATGATTTGGTAGACCAGTTCCAACTGCTGTCTCAGTTGTACGTCTGGTTGGAGCGGGTGAGTATTTAAACTTGAGGACACATAGTCCCGGACACCCAGTCAAGGACACTTAGTCGAAGACACCCAGTCCTCACCGTATTCTCCTTGAACTAAGGTCACACAGACCTCGTCCAATCACTCGTGGTAAGTCTTCAGGCGACTTCCAAACCTTCACAAACTTGGTCACTCGATGATCCACAATTCCTCTTGGATGCTCTAGACCATGACGCCTAACCGTCTGGAAGAAGCATAGTCTTCAAAGGTAACAAGCGTCGGATCCACTCAGGATCAATCTCTTCAGTGATGCTCAATCACTTGGGGTTTGTAGGTGTTTGGGTTTTGGGTTTTTGGTTTTTCCTCACTTGATGCTTTTCGCTCAAAGTCCTCAGAGAATGGGTTGCTCTCAAATGACAAGTGTCAGTTTCTCTCGTAGCAGCCAACCAGCTAGTGGTTGTAGGGGGCGGATATTTAAAGCCTAGGGAACAGCCCGACATGATAAGACATAAATGCCCTTCAATGATATGACCGTTAGGTGGATAGATATTTTGGGACAGCTGGCGCATAGCACAACAATGGTCGGAATTTTGAGTAGCAAAATCCTCAGGGCTATCATGTTCCTCACTGTGTAGGCAATCCGCATTGGCGAATTCCTAACTCCTCAGTCAGGACAAATTCCTCAGAGACCAGAAGAACTTCGTCTCTGTCACTGAAGAAATTGACTGAACTGTATGAGATTTCCAATGGCTTCACTCGAAGGGATTGGTAGGTGTAGGATTTGAGTTGAGCATCACATGGAAATTTTTCCTTAGTATTTCCTCGACCCCCTTTAACAGTACGGTGTTTCCCATGACTCAAGAAAGAGAAAAACAAAACTATGAACACGAAAGTCTTCAAGCTTCATATTTCTCGCATGAATATCAAGTCTTCACGGGCACACCAATTTCTTCACTTTCAAAGTCTTCATGAAAGTCTTCAGAAATATCAAAATCTTCAGTCGAAGATATTCATTTTTAGGGGTTGAATTTTCCTGTAAATATCAAACTCCTCATAGACTTATAGACCTGTGTACACTCACACACGCATTAGTCCCTTAACCTATAAGTCTTCAATACACCAAAATCACTAAGGGGAACTAGATGCACTTACATTGTGGCAGGGGCTACGCGCGGTGGGGGCCTGGTGGAGAGGGCGGCGCGGGGCGGCGTGGATGGTGGTTGTGGCGGGGCGGCGCGCTGTGGTGGCCGGGGCGGTGTGCGATGGAGGCCAAGGCTGGGCGGCGCGCGGTGGAGGCCAGGGCTGGGCGGTGGGTGGTGTTGGACGTGCCTGGTGGCGCGGGGTGTTTGGTGTGGTGTTTGTGCAGGGAGCAGGGGTGGTTAGATCGTGGGTGGGTGGGTGGGCGTGGGTTTGTTTTTCTTTTTTCATACAGCTCGGTTCAGTTCGCTGGTGCGTTTAGTTTCGCCGGGTGGAACTGTTATCAGAATAAGGGGTAGGTGTTATTAGAATAAGGTCTTAAGGGGTGTTATCATAGTAGACCCACCCTATATATATTGTCATATGATCTCTTATGCTAAAGTAACAATTCAATCACAATTTCAAGTATGAATCATAAACTTCATCGAGAACCAAAAAACTCTAATCTCAGTCATTGAGGCAATTGCAATTTATCATAACATAGGAAAGAGTCAATATAAGAGATTTTTAGCAAGTCCACATACTCAACCATCTTTTAGTATTTCATAATTGCTAACACTCATGCAATATTTATGGGTATGAATTTTTAATTGGACACAGAGAAGGATAGGGGCTTATAGTTTTGCCTCCCAACATTTTACCTCAAGGGTAATGTCAACAATAATAGTTCATGAAGACTCACATCCAATTAGCTATATATATCAGGATCTTTCCAACACATTGTGCTTGCCAAAGGATAAAATATAAAAAGGAAAGGTGAAGATCACCATGACTCTTATATAAGGTGCAAGATAAAAGTAAAATATAGGCCCTTCGTAGAGGGAATCAGAGGTTGTCATGCGCTTTTATGGTTGGATGCACAAAATCTTAATGCAAAAGAACGTCACTTTATATTGCCACTTGTGATATGGACCTTTATTATGCAGTCCGTCGTTTTTATTTCTTCCACATCACAAGTGTCAGGACCCCGATTCCAAGTCACATAGATCTAGCCGGTAACACCTCATATCACATTGCGGCCTCACGCACGGTATCCCCACGGGTGTCGCCTTACCATGGCCTGCAACCGTTTGCGCCTTTTGGCTCACGCATATGATAGTGTCGCTAGCATCCATATGACAGAGAACCCGGGCCGACATGGCTAGTCGTGAACCCAAAGCGGCACAGACCTATGGAGACAGGCATACATGAATCACATCGAGCATGTCGGTCATCAGTGAGTGAATCCGGGCTGTAGCACTGGGCTAACAGGACTCCGGGGAACCCGGGCTGTAGCAGTCTAGGAAGGACTCCGAAATTCACCGCGTGACATTTCCCCGAAGGGACAGACATAGGAACGAAGTGAAACACATGCCGGCCAGTCAAGTGCCCTGAGCAGTAGTGCTGGGCTAGCAGGACTCCGGTGAACCGAGCTGTAGTGGACTACTATGGCTCGAGGAGCACTGGACTACATTTCCCCATAAGAAAGGTTGGTAGGGATAAACAACTAGATTGTCGGATCCAACACATACCAAGCATTTCAATCATACACACAATATGCTCGATATGTGCGAATACAACATGGCATCACAACAAAACTCTACAACTCAAGTACTTTATTTAAAGGCTCCAAAGAGCCATACATAACATGTTCATACAGGTAGGGGTCACATGACCCGACACTCAAGTCATACAAGCATACAAGCACATGCGGAAGCAAATAGTCTGAGTACAGACACTAGAAAGAAAGAAGGCTTCTCAAAGCCTGTCTATCTACATAGGGCCCTCCATGGCCAGGATCACCACCTGGGTGGCAAGTCACTCATCGACGTTGAGATCTACATAGAAACCCATCGGAGGGGGCGGTGTTGTCGTCTGAAAACAGTAATTAAGCAAACATGAGTACAAAGGTACTCAGCAAGTCTTACATCAGAACCTACTATACATGCTCATTCTCAAGAAGGTGGTGGAGTTATTGCAGCAAGCCAGCTTTGACTCTTGGCTAAGCTATCCTACGGGACACCACTAGTAAAACAGTTTTCGCACACGAGTCCACTAATCACCAACACAATACTCCACCGGCGGTCCTCCCTCGTCATCCTATGAGAGGGCCATCCTCGGTACTCACACTTATCTTAAGTCTTTTAGTAGTATCCATTAACTTGTCTATGAACTGTATATGCAACCAAGTAGTCCTTTACCGCGGACGCAGCTATTCGAATAGATGATGTTAACCCTGCAGGGGTGTACTTCTTCATACACGCTTTCACCACTTACCGCCGTTTACACGACATGTACTCGGCAACCTTCAAGCGGAAGCCCAACGAGGGTGTCGGCCATGGCCTACCTAAACACTCAAGTCTCTAGTCCAGGTTTATCTCCTATCCAGGTTCCATCCGCAGGGAGTCCGGCCGAGGTTTCCACATACGGCCCCGAACGATGTGAACAGGGTCCCGAGACACCAAACGGGCGCCCGGCATACCCGACCACGATGTATCTACCGCAACATAGCCCACCCCTAGGGTCAGCGCTATGCATGGCCGCCAACACATAACCTACAAACACCAGAAACTATTTGCAACTCCTGGACAGAGTACTAGGGTGATCAAGAAGCCGAGAGGGTCCATTGGTTTCGGGCCCAACGTATGGTAGTAACTGAATCTTAAATCACACATACAGATCTCAGTTCTTATGGACGGCCTCAATGAAACAACCCACCATGTACTCCTACATGGCCTCTCATCGATACCTTTACCAAATCATGTTCAACACATTCCTCACATTACCGACATAATCATTTCACTCTAGCCCATCACCCAGATGAACCAGACCTGACACAACTCTAAGCATAGCATGCATAGCAAGGTAGGAAACGCAAACATGGCTCAATCAACTCCTACACATGCTGGTGGGTTTCATCTAGTTACTATGGCAATGACAGGTCATGCAGAGGATAAGGGTTCAACTACCATAGCACACAGCAGTTTGAAACGATGTTGTCTTAATGCAGTAAATGAGAGCAGAGGCGAGAACATGGGATTGTATCGATATGATCAATGGGGATGCTTGCCTGATGGAGTGGTAGTAGGGTACTGCCCTTCAGTTGGATACTCGGAGATATCCTCGGAGGCAGAACCTACCACGAAGGACACACAGAACATAATCAACACATGACAATATGCAACAATATGATGCATACTATGACATGGCAAAATGATGTGTCCTGCCTAATGCAATGTGAAACAAGTTGAAATGGGTCCATTTGAACCAAAGATTCAAATGGAAGTTAAAGTTCTTATGCATAATAAGTGTGTTAGCTTGTTTCACCTAAGCAGCAAGGTTAAAGTGGTTTGTCATGCATGAAACCATTACAGATGGATAGATTGAATTTTTCTGATCATTTTTCATATATAATTTGTTTGATTTGGAGCTATGGTTGATTTTCTATGATTTTTAGAAGTTTTGGTTATTTTTTGGAATTTCCTATATAAAAATAAATCCAGAAAATGAATAATTGCGTCAGCACTGCGTCACTGTGACGTCAGCGAGTCAAAGGCACCAGGGCCAGTCAAACCTGACTGGTGGGCCCCGTGTGTCAGTGTCTCAGCTAACTAACAGAATTAAGTTAGTACTAATTAACTGTCAGTGGGGCCTGGGCCCACATGTGAGTGACCTAAACTAACTAAAATTAGTTAACACTAATCCTAAACTAATGAACAGGCCGACCCCACCTGTCATAGGCTCAGGGGGAGTCAACCTGGGCCCACACGGGTCAGGCATGGTCAATTCGCCGGTCAGCGGGTCAAAGCCTGCCGGCGTTTAGCCGCCGGCGAGGCCAGACGCGGAGGCGCGCTGCGGGATTTGCCCACAGGGCATCATTTGCTGCGCGGAGAGCAGCTATGGGAAGCTGGTGCTCGCCCACATCCAGCCGTGGTGATTGTTTGGCCGGGGAGTGGCCGGAGCATCGCCGGCGACGAGCTTGGCGGAGGCCGAAGCTCGGGTCAGCTCGTGCGTGTGGCTCCAGTGGCCTAGGCGGCGTGGCGCTCGCACCTACAACACCTATGCGATGCGGTGAGCATGCTGGACGTGCCAGCGGGACCGCTAAGCGGCCAGAGCTATGTCGGCGATGAGCTCAGGCGGCGGTGCGTTCGGACGGAAAATGCACGGCGGCTACAGAGCTCTAGTGACGAAGCAGAGAGAACGAGAAGGAGCAGTAGCTCACTGGGAAGCCACAGAGAAGGTCAGCGTGCTCGGGGAAGGCTCGGTGCGGTCAGAATGGCGACGGGGTTCTCGGCGGCCCGAGGTTGAAGACAACGGCGGCGGGGACGATGCAGGGGCTCCGGCGTTGTGTGGCTTGGCTAGTCGACGTAGTCGACGATGGCGAACCGTCCGGACACGGTGAGAGGGCGCGGGGACGGTGTTGGACGTGGCTGCGGCGAGCGGCAGCGACGGTGACGTCTCGGGCGACATCGGGGAGGGCGAGAGAGAGGAACCAAAGGGAAGAGCGAATGTCTGCGAGGTCCGGGAGAGAGGGGGGTCGTCCCACGTCGACAACTCGACGAGGGGAGCGGCGAGGCGGCGGGCAGCTGCGTGGCGCGCATGCTGTGCTTGCCGTTGAGCAGCTGCTTGCCTGCCTGGCCAAGCCAAGCAGCTTGCTGGAGCGTTGGCTGGGCTGGGCCGGCAGGTGGGCCTGCTGGGTGGGCGCCAGGTAAGCTTTTCTCTTTCTCTCTTTCCCGTTTGTTTTCTTTTTCTATTTTTCTGTAACTTTAGGGCTTTATTAAAAATACTTAGGCACTTGCTAAAATCCTGAAAATAATTGTGGGCTCTGTTGGGATTATTTCTAACAGCCCTCACTTAACTCCAGAATTACTTGGGCATTTAAAATATTTTATAGCATTTAAATGCCCAAATTCAAATACTTATGATTTAATTCAAAGAATCCAGAATGTCCTAGAAAAGAGTGCACCATTTTTGCCAGGGGTTTTAACCCAATCCAGAAATGATGAACATTTTGTGAAGGGCATTTTGGGTTCATTGAAAATAATTTTAGTAAACCCTAGTTGTTTCCAGGGGGGTTGCTGGGGGTTCTGTCATCCCCATTTCAAGTTTCTGTGGAAGTAGACATGACGCAACACTCTAATGCATGAACCAGCTAGGGTGTGACAACTCACCCCCACTCAAAAGAATCTCGTCCCGAGATTTAGGATCCTCCGGGAAGAAGGCGGGGTACTCGAGTCGAAGACGATCCTCCCTTTCCCAAGTGTCTTCTTTCTCGGAATCGTGTGACCATTGAACCTTGAGAAACTTGATATTATGGCGTCGAGTGGTACGCTCGGCTTGATCAAGGATACGAACGGGATATTCCCAATATGAGAGGTTATCTTGTAGATCAAGCGTTTCATGGTCCACTCCACGGATAGGATCCGCGAAGCAACGCCTGAGTTGAGAAACGTGGAAGACATCGTGAACTCTGGAAAGATGCGAAGGTAGTTCCAATTGGTAGGCAACTTCTCCTTGTTTGGCAAGAATGCGAAAGGGTCCAATGTAACGAGGAGCCAATTTGCCTTTGATACCGAAGCGATGGGTTCCCTTTAACGGAGTAACCCGAAGGTAAGCCTTCTCACCGACTTCATAAGTCATGAGCTTATGTTTATGATCATATTGGCTCTTTTGACGAGATTGGGCTATTTTCAATTTCTCACGAATAACGCGAACCTGCTCTTCTGCTTCCTCAATCATATCCGGGCCAAAGAGTTGTCTTTCCCCGGTTTCTGACCAGTTAAGAGGCGTTCGACATTTTCGTCCATAGAGAACTTCGAAAGGAGCTTTGCCCAAGCTAGTTTGATAACTATTGTTATAAGCAAACTCCGTGAATGGAAGGCATTCCTCCCAACCCATTCCTAATGAGATGACAGAAGCTCGGAGCATATCTTCCAGAATTTGATTGACTCGCTCTACTTGACCACTTGATTGAGGATGGAAGGCGGTGCTAAAAGAGAGATGAGTTCCCATAGCATTTTGGAAACTTTCCCAAAATCGAGAGGTGAAGAGACTCCCACGGTCTGAGTTAATTTCCAATGGGACACCATGAAGAGACACTATTCGGGAGATGTATAAATCAGCTAGCTGGCTAGCGGTGATACTCTCACGAACAGGTAGGAAATGGGCTACTTTGGAAAGACGGTCGATCACGACGAAGATATCATTATTCCCTCTCTTGGTCTTGGGAAACCCAGTAATGAAATCCATACTGATTTTATCCCATTTCCACTCAGGAATAGCCAAAGGTTGAAGGGTGCCAGCAGGCCGTTGGTGCTCTGCTTTAACACGACGACAGACGTCGCAACTAGCAATGTATTGAGCAATTTCTCTCTTCATCCTAGTCCACCAAAACCTCTGGCGTAGGTCTTGATACATCTTAGTACTACCGGGATGAATGGTGAGAGGGGATTCATGAGCTTCCTTAAGGATCAGTCGCCTCAGGTTTCGTGCCTTGGGAACCACTAAGCGGTTTCCAAAGTATACGACACCTTGATCATCAACGGAGAAACAATTCATGACTCCTTTTTTAATGTTTCTCTTAATACGGGAGATTCCCGGATCTACCTTCTGTGCCTTGATGATCTGATCCATAAGGGTAGGTTTCGCCACCAGGGTGGATAGGAATCCTCGAGGAACAATGTGAAGATTAAGCTTACGAAATTCCTCATGGAGAAGTGGCTGACTTTGTTGTAACATCAGGTTGTTACAATAAGATTTACGACTTAGCGCATCAGCCATGACATTGGCTTTGCCCGGGGTGTAAGTTATTCCTTTGTCGTAATCCGAGATCAACTCAACCCAACGTCGTTGTCTGAGATTCAAATCCGGTTGGGTGAAGATATATTTCAAACTTTGGTGATCGGTGAAGATCTTGCAACGATTACCGAGAAGGTAATGTCGCCAAGTTTTGAGTGCATGGACTACAACTGCAAGCTCTAGATCATGTGTGGGATAGTTTTCCTCATGTGGGTGTAATTGCCGTGAGGCATAGGCAATTACCTGATGATCTTGCATGAGTATGCAACCTAGTCCTTATCGCGAGGCGTCGCAATAGATAATAAAGTCCTTGGAGAAATCTGGTGGTACCAGTACGAGGGCAGATGTCAGGCATCTTTTTAGTTCCTGAAAGCTGAACTCGCACTGTGGGGTCCACTCGAACTTTTTATCTTTCTTGAGGAGTTCAATTAGAGGTTTAGCAACCTTGGAGAAATTCTCGATGAAGCGGCGGTAGTAACTCGCTAAGCCAAGGAAGCTCCGAACTTGCTTGACCGTCTCAGGTGGAGTCCAATCAAGGACGGCTTGAACTCGCTCGGGATTGACAGCAATACCCTTACCAGAGATTACATGGCCTAGATAGGTCACTTCTGGCAACCAAAATTCACACTTGGAGAATTTGGCATAAAGGCGATGCTCTCGAAGTTTCGTCAATACCAGCCTTAGATGTTCGGCATGTTCCTCTTCATTCTTGGAGTAGATGAGTATGTCATCGAGGTATACTATGACGAATTTATCCAAATACTCCATGAAGACCGAGTTCATTAACCGAGAGAAGGTGGCTGGGGCATTGGTTAAACCGAAGGACATAATGGTGTACTCGTATTGGCCATAACGAGTAACAAAGGCCGTTTTGGGAATGTCCCCGTTTCTGATTTTGATTTGATGGTAGCTGTCGGTGTCAAAACCGGCGGATCTCGGGTAGGGGGTCCCGAACTGTGCGTCTAGGCCGGATGGTAACAGGAGACAAGGGACACAATGTTTTACCTAGGTTCGGGCCCTCTTGATGAAGGTAAAACCCTACGTCCTGCTTGATTAATATTGATGATATGGGTAGTACAAGAGTAGATCTACCACGAGATCAAGGAGGCTAAACCCTAAAAGCTAGCCTATGGTATGATTGTTGTATGATGAAGTTGTCCTACGGACTAAAACCCTCCGGTTTATATAGACACCGGAGTGGGTTAGGGTTACACAAAGTCGGTTACAATGGTAGGAGATCTTGAATATCTGCATCGCCAAGCTTGCCTTCCACGCCAAGGAAAGTCCCATCCGAACACGGGACGGAGTCTTCAATCTTGTATCTTCATAGTCCTGGAGTTCGGCTGAAGGTATAGTCTGGCTACCCGAACACCCCCTAATCCAGGACTCCCTCAGTAGCCCCTGAACCAGGCTTCAATGACGACGAGTCCGGCGCGCAGATTGTCTTCGGCATTGCAAGGTGGGTTCCTCCTCCAAATTCTTCATAAAAGTTTGTAAACACCAAGAGTAGTGTCCGGCTCTGCAAAATAAGCTTCCACGTATTGCCATAGAGAGAATAATATTAACACAAATCTAATCTGCTGACGTATTCCGCAGCGTGACATCACACTACGGCCAAGCCTTTATTCAAATCGTTTTCACTTCTTCGCCTCAGCGTGTTTTGCGAGGCGGTTTCCTTGGTACGTCTTGTCAAAGCAGAGATCATGTCCCCTTTGTTTACGGGATTCTCGTTAATACGGACGTGGCTAACCCAACCGCGCCACTTATCACGGCGCTTGGGAGGCAAGCGAGTTTTACTAGGCTGGTGGGGACGCATAGTCGCATCCGCCCATATAAGGCGATACAGATCCACCTTTTTACCTACGCCTTCTTCCTCCTTTGCCTACCCATCTTCTGCGCACCCGAGCTCCAGCGCCCAAGCCCGCACTTCCTACCTCCACCCTCTCCAACAATGTCCAGAGCGGGAGGCAAGTGGATGGTCTCCTCCGTCACGGAGGGCCATGTCAAAAGGTTAAGGAAGGCCGGATACTTATCCAAAGACATCATGCACCGGCTTCCTGAGGAGGGGCAGCTTCTCCCCACCCCAAGGCCCCATGAGAGGGTAGTATTTCTTCCCCACTTCCTCCATGGACTGGGTTTTCCTCTCCACCCATTTGTCCGCGGGCTCATGTTCTACTATGGCCTAGATTTCCATGATCTGGCCCCGAACTTCATCCTCAATATCTCGGCGTTTATCGTCGTGTGCGAGGCTTTCCTCTGCATTCGCCCCCATTTTGGCCTTTGGCTCAAGACCTTCAACGTCAATCCAAAGGTGGTGCGCGGCAACCAGGCGGAGTGTGGAGGTGCCATGGCGGGCAAAATTGCCAACGTCCTATGGCTCGAGGGCTCCTTTGTGGAGACCTTGAAGGGGTGGCAGTCAAGGTGGTTTTACATCACCGAGCCACGTGATCCGAAGTGGATCGCAGCCCCTGAATTCCGATCCAGACCCCCTACGCGGCCCATGTCCTGGAAGGAGACGAGCTTGTCGTGGGGCGACGAAGAAGAGTTGACCGGACTGCAAAAATGCATCCAGCCCCTGGTGAACAAGCAGCTCAAGCTTGTCAACGTAATCCAGGTCATGCTTGTCCGCCGGATCCTTCCGTGTCAAGAACGGGACTTCAATTTGTGGGAGTTCAACCCGGCGCAGCACCGAACTCTAAGCAGGCTCTTCGACATGATGTACGAAGATGTCTGGAGGGGGCTAACCAAAGGCGCCGAGGCTTCCACATCCGCCTCCGAAGACCACGGATTCAGCTCGCAGCGTCCTGCTGGCGAGGTAAGATATTTCCATCTTTTACAGGATGTTAAGTTTTTTCATAGTTTGACTCTATGCGGGATCTAAACTCCCTCACCTTTGACAGGATTGGCGGGAGAAGTCCGGACAGATTAACTGTCCGGCTCCCTTGGCCGAAGACCCAGCCCCTGCTCTCCTAGAGAAGCTGCTGGTTCCGGCACCTTATGTGGTGCCTAAGAAGAAGGCCAAGAAGAAGAAGGCCGCGGGGACTCGAAAGAGTTCCCGGCATATGGTGGTGTCGGACTCCTCGTCCGACGAGTCCGAGACGCACTCCTCCCGTGAAGGCGAGGAGGAGGAAGAAGAAACCTCTCCCCCTCCAGCGGGGGGAGGAAAGAAGAGGGAGGCCTCCCCAGTAGGGGAGGCCGAGGGGTCCAAGAAGAGGAAAACCCCTCCGCCAGACTACGTCCCCGACGCCAACGAGGACGAAGAGGAGTGGCCGGACAGGGCCAAGCGTCCGGCGAGATCGTAAGTGTTCGGATACCAGAGTAACTCGTGATATTCCTTTTGTTGCACAGCTTTCCCTAATGTCGGATATAATCATGCAGTCCGCCCAAGGACGGGCTCGACGAGTCGTCGAGCGGCTCCCTGGATTCATCGGACGTGAATTCAGTTCCGCCTACTGCTTCCCCCTGTGCTGCGGATGACGCCGAAGTGGCGTCGCGACAAGCTCTGGGGCGAGAGGAGGTGGTCTAGGAGGAGCCGCGAGGCGACCTCCCGGACTCCAGGAGTGAAGGGGACAAGACCCCCCTGGGCTCCAAGTCCGGTTTTAAACCAAACACTACGCCGGAATCATCAACGGTTCCGGACCGCGGTAGGCGAACTCCTGCCAAGAGGAGCAAGCCTACTGAGCCGGCGTCCTCCGTCCAGCCGGAGGCGCCGGACAATCTGCTGGAGGAGCTTAAGGGCGCCTCCATCGACGAGGAGCACCATGCCATCATGAGTAAGGTGATCCAGAAGGTTCTGTCCGCCAAAAGCGGACTGACTGAAGCTTGTGCTAGCCTTCTAACAGGCTTCGAGGTAAGTAAAAATATGTAAAAATATTACCGTATGGACAGTAGCCCCTGATGCTCTGTTTGGCGTTTGGAAAGAAAAGCCGAATAGAGGATCTATTAAATATCGCAGGAGTCTAACTAAAAAGGAGTCAATATACGTATGCAGGCTTCGCTGCTGGCCACTGCCGCACTGACTGCGGAGGTGGGTGTCCTGAAGCAGGGCCTCGAGCGGACCGAGCAAGAGCTCGGCCTTGCCAAACGGCAGCTTGAGGAGAAAGAAGGTAAGAGATACCTTATAGAAAAAATGCCTATAGGGAGGCGCAATTGCAAAAAATGACAGGAGTATACTGCTTATTGTAGGGGCCACAACTGAGGTGGCGACCCTCAAGCAGGCGCTGTCCAAGGCCGAGAAGAAAGCGGCCACGGAGTGCGCCGAGCGGGAGAAATTTGAGGCGCAGGTCGGCGAGGTGTGGCAAGAGCTTCAGGTTCTCATGCGAAAACATGAGAGTTTGGAGCTCGACTCGAAGACGCGAGCGTCCGAGCTTGCTGCAGCCCTTAAAACTGCCAAATCTGCCAAGGCCGAAGCCCAGAAGGCCCTCCAGGAATTGGATGCGGTGAAAAAGATAGCGGCGGGTAAGGCATTCTATATGCAAAGCAGACATACAAAAGTAAACTACCTGTTACTTACCCGAATCTGGAGCTCTCTAGGGGCATTCACAGATCTTCCCTGCAGCGTATCCGATGCCGCCGCATTCTACCGAGCCGAGGAAGGCAGCTCGACGGAGAAGGTGTTCTGGTCTCAGTACGCTGAGGCCGGACACCCTGTGCCCTTGAGCGACCAGCTGAAGCAGCTGGTCGAGCTCCACAAGGCGGCCGAACAGGCCCTGAAGGGCTTCATAGTTTGGCTGTGGCGTAGAGAGGCCCTGCCTGGGAGCTACTTCGGGCTGGTGCGTCGACTGGTGGAGGCTTGTCCAAGGCTTGAGGTCATCAAGCGCTCTGTCTGCATCGAAGGTGCCCGTAGGGCCCTTGCCCGTGCAAAGGTGCATTGGGGTAAGCTGGACGGTGAGAAGCTTGTGAAGGACGGGCCGCCGCTGGGGAAGGAGCATCGCAAGCCCGAGAACTATTACAAGGATGTTCTTGCTGGTGCCCGCCTTGTGGCGGATGAATGTACCAAGGATGTAATTTTTGAATGAACTCGCTCGTGTTATCCTGTGCGCTGAAAACTTGTTCATATGCGCTAAGCAATGCTTGAATTTAAATACTTTCTGTGCGGCCGTTTATCAAAAAATTGAGAGATGGCCAGTCGTCGGCTTCTGCCCCCATGCCACTAGTGCTGGGGTGTTCGGGATAAACCTGAGCGCTCTTTTTCCCATGATTGGGTCCGTCGAGGGAGGCGGTCAGCACAACGAACAAGGCAATCGGACTATAATGCTTGAACACTCTCACTTAGCCATAGAACTCTATAATTTTAAATTTCGGCGAAGCCCCTAGTATTCGGAAGACCAAGTTCGGGGCGCTATCCACGCCTTGGCCGGACAAAGCTGGTTCCTCGCTCGAAGCGGCATAAGCCTTTAAGGACTCGAAAAACCTCTCGAACAGCGACCGGTCTCTCGCCTCATCATGACAGTCAGTTTTAGCTTTCTCCACTGAGGTGCTCGTCCCAGCTCAACTGGGGCACAATCGCAGTGGTTCTCCTAGTGCTACCTTAGCCGATATAGTGGAACGTAAGGCACCAAAACATAGGAGCCGGGCAAACCCAACTATTGACCCAAATCATGATTCGGAGCCGATGCATATAGTGTTATAAGTTCGGGGTGCTGCACTTGTGAAAGTGGACGGACTTCTCACGCCATATTGATGGGTACTGAAGCCCCTGGCGTATTTTGCCGTACCACAGTGTAAGGATGCCGCATGTTATTAATAAACATATATATAAAAAGAGGGTAATGCAAAAAATAGACAAAATCTATGCATTGTTTATAGAAAGGCTGCTATGAAAGTGAAACGATACAAATAGTGCGATAAGTAAAATAAATTGGACTATTTAACATGTCCTGGCCAGGGGCAGGCCGCGGAATTGTATTAAAAAACAGGTATATTGTTCGCAATAGAGACCACCTGGGAGTTCCATAATGCGGTGTGGCTTGTCTGCTTCCCTGGATCTTGCATCGTTTGTGCGGCAGTTGAATTGCCCAACGTGTCGTCTGAAGTATGGAGTCCTGAGAGTAAGAGAAAAAAAGGAATCCGGCAGCCCCTGGTGCGGTTTAAGCCGTATTTCGGGCGTGCCGTGATAGTGCCCCTCCCCCTGTGCCCATGGTATTTCAAGAGCGTAGTTATGTACGCGAAGCGCTGGTTTCGCTATATCGCGAGGGCTAGGGTTGGGGCCGCATTGCTATGCTAGCTCGGAACGTGCTAGGCGGTCTTGTTGTAGGGTACTCCGGGCGCGCTTGACAGTGTCCGGCTTTTTGAAGGCCGAACTGGAGAACTGCCTAGAGAGGCTGCTTTGTACTTCTGCTACGAGCGCTGTCATGTGCTCCTCCGTCCAGAGGGAGCGTTCAGTGTTCCCATTGACCGTGATTACTCCTCTAGGGCCTGGCATCTTGAGCTTGAGGTATGCATAGTGCGGTACCGCGTTGAATTTTGCGAATGCGGTTCGCCCGAGCAGTGCGTGATAGCCACTACGGAATGGGACTATGTCGAAGATTAACTCCTCGCTTCGGAAGTTATCCGGAGATCCGAAGACCACTTCCAGTGTAATTAAGCCTGTACAGTTGGCTTCTACACCTGGTATGATGCCTTTAAAGGTCGTTTTGGTGGTCTTGATCCTCGAGGGATCTATGCCCATCGTTCACACTGTATCCTGGTAAAGCAGGTTCAGGCTGCTGCCGCTGTCCATGAGGACTCTTGTGAGATGAAATCCATCAATGATTGGGTCTAGAACCAATGCGGCGAAGCCGCCGTGACGGATGCTAGTGGGGTGGTCCCTTCGATCAAAGGTGATCGGGCAGGAGGACCATGGGTTGAACTTTGGGGCGACCGGCTCCATCGCATATACGTCCCGTAACGCACGCTTCTGCTCCCTCTTGGGGATGTGGGTTGCGTATATCATGTTCACTGTCCGCACTTGCGGGGGAAATCCCTTCTGTCCACTGTTGTTCGGTGGCCTGGGCTCCTCCTCGTCGTCGCTATGCAGCCCCTTGTCTTTGTTTTCGGCTCTTAACTTGCCTGCCTGCTTGAACACCCAACAATCCCTGTTGGTGTGATTGGCTGGCTTTTCCGGGGTGCCATGTATCTGGCACAAGCGGTCGAGTATTCGGTCCAAACTGGACGGCCCCTGGGTTTTTCTTTTGAATGGCTATTTCCGTTGACCGGATTTGTAGCCTCGGAATCCGGCATTAACTGCTGTATCCTCGTTGCTGTCGCTGTTAACGCGGCGCTTTTGTTTGTTCCGATGCGACCTGTCACTTTTGTCCTTGGTATTAGAATTACTAGTGTTCTCGGTTAAGTTGTTACTGCAAGCTAGCCAGCTGTCTTCTCCCGCGCAAAAGCGGGTCATGAGTGTCGTGAGGGCTGCCATAGATTTCGGCTTTTCCTGTCCCAGGTGTCGGGCCAGCCACTCGTCCCGGATATTATGCTTGAAGGCCGCTAAGGCTTCTGCGTCCGGACAGTCGACTATCTGGTTTTTCTTTGTTAGGAACCGTGTCCAGAATTGCCTGGCCGATTCTTCTGGCTGCTGAATTATGTGGCTTAGGTCATCGGCGTCCGGTGGTCGCACATAAGTGCCCTGGAAGTTGTCAAGGAATGCGGCTTCCAGGTCCTCCCAAGAACCGATTGAGTTTGCTGGCAAGCTGTTAAGCCAATGCCGGGCCGGCCCCTTAAGTTTGAGTGGGAGGTATTTGATGGCGTGTAGATCATCGCCGAGGGCCATGTGGATTTGAAGGAGATAATCCTCGATCCATACCGTAGGATCTGTTGTGCCATCGTACGATTCGTTGTTTACGGGTTTGAAGCCCTCAGGGATTTTATGATCCATTACTTCATCTGTGAAGCATAGTGGGTGTGCGGCGCCTCTGTATTGGGCTATATCACGACGCAGCTCGAAGGAGCTTTGTCTGTTGAGTTCGGCCCTACCGGATTCATTGCGTCCGGAGTGACGATCACCGTCACGTGCCGTGGGGCACCTGCGTGATCCGTAGATCGATCTTGTTTGCCTTGCCTTGTCCTCCAGGATGTCGCGCGGGTCAGGCGCATTTTCCCGTGCCTTAGTATGCTTGACACGGTGCCAGGGCATGGCTTGAGTGGAGGGCCAAGAGGCCTCTCTGTCGCGGCCACGAGGTTGCCGGTCGGCCATGTCATGCGCTGGTGATGTAGGTGCTTCCTCCTCTAGTCGGGGTAGCAGCCTGCGCTTTGGGTAACTCTTGGAGGGGCGTTCGAGTTCATACTCTTCGGCCGCAAGGACTTCAGTCCATCTGTCAGCTAGCAAATCCTGATCAGCTCTAAGCTGTTGCCGCTTTTTCTTGAGGCTGCTTGCCGTGGCCATGAGCCTGCGTTTAAAACGCTCTTGTTCGGCAAGATCCTCTGGCACGACGAACTCGTCGTCGTCGAGGCTTGCCTCGTCTTCGGAGGGAGGCGTATAATTATCGTTCTCAACCTCTTGGTCCGCCGCCCTCTTGTGAGGGCTGGCTTCTCTGTCCTCCTGTGCCGAATTTTGCTGGAGGGGGTGTTCTTCGGCGCTATCCGGAGTAGTATTATCTCCCGTGCCGGAGTCACCGTTTTTGCTTTGGCGGGATTTAGAGCGGCGCCGCTGACGCCAGTGCTTGGGCTGTTTCTTAGAGGTATCGTCCACCGCTGTTCCATCGCCATCTCCATCCTTTGGAGTGTCCACCATATATATGTCATATGACGTGGTGGCCTTCCAACGCCCTACAAGTGCTGGTTCTTGTTCGTCTCCTGCATCGTCGTCCATGCCGTCGGTGTCTTCGGAGTCGAAGTCAAGCATGTCGGTTAAGTCGTCGATAGTGGATACGAAGTGGGTGGTGGGTGGGTTTTGAATTTCTTCACTGTGTGTATCCCAACCTTGCTGACCATAGTCCGGCCAGGGCTCTCCTGATAAAGAGAGAGACTTTAGAGAATTCAGGATGTCGCCGAAGGGCGAGTGCTGAAAGATGTCCGCGGCGGTGAACTCCATTATCGGCGCCCAATTGGACTCGATCGGCGGGGGCGCGGGGGGCTCGGAGTTCGGAGAGGAATCCGGCTCCTCGGAGTTACAGGCCATGCGGAGTGAGGGGCTGGAGTTCGGCTCGATCGCCTCTAAGATCGTAGCCCCTGAGGCAGCGTCCAACCGCTGATCCTCGATTGGCGCAGTGGGCTCCGAATCAATGGTCGGAACCGATGGGTGTGCGGCCTCCAAGGCGCTGTTCGGCGGCAGAGCTATGTCGTGCCCATCGAGACAGTGCGACACGCTTGGCTGTGGCTCGAATCCATCGAAGATCAAGTCCCCGCGGATGTCAGCCATGTAGTTTAGGCTTCCAAACCCGACCTGATGGCCAGGGGCGTAACTTTCGATCTGCTCAAGGTGACCAAGCGAGTTGGCCCGCAGTGCGAAGCCGCCGAAGATGAAGATCTGTCCGGGGAGAAAAGTCTCACCCTGGACTGCATCGTGCTTGATGATCGAAGAAGCCATCGGGCTTGAAAGCGACGACACAGAGGAACTCTCAATGAAAGCACCAATGTCGGTGTCAAAACCGGCGGATCTCGGGTAGGGGGTTCCGAACTGTGCGTCTAGGCCGGATGGTAACAGGAGACAAGGGACACAATGTTTTACCCAGGTTCGGGCCCTCTTGATGGAGGTAAAACCCTACGTCCTGCTTGATTAATATTGATGATATGGGTAGTAAAAGAGTAGATCTACCACGAGATCAAGGAGGCTAAACCCTAGAAGCTAGCCTATGGTATGATTGTTGTATGATGAAGTTGTCTTACGGACTAAAACCCTCCGGTTTATATAGACACCGGAGTGGGTTAGGGTTACACAAAGTCGGTTACAATGGTAGGAGATCTTGAATATCCGCATCACCAAGCTTGCCTTCCACGCCAAGGAAAGTCCCATCCGGACACGGGACGGAGTCTTCAATCTTGTATCTTCATAGTCCTGGAGTTCGGCTGAAGGTATAGTCCGGCTACCCGAACACCCCCTAATCCAGGACTCCCTCAGTAGCCCAACCTCAAATCCATCTTGGAAAAGACTGAGGATCCAACGAGCTGGTCATACAGATCGTTGATCCTGGGAAGAGGATACTTGTTCTTGATAGTGACCAAGTTGACAGGTCGGTAATCTACAACCATCCGATCCGTTCCATCCTTCTTCTTGACGAAGAGGACGGGGCAAGCCCAAGGAGAGGAACTAGGACGGATGAAACCATTTTTCAAGGACTCATCGAGTTGGTTCTTAAGCTCGGCTAGTTCTAAGGGTGCCATCTTATAGGGTCTTCTAGAAATTGGAACGGTTCCTGGAACAAGGTCTATCACAAACTCGACATCCCTGTCAGGTGGAACACCTGGCAGTTCTTTTGGAAATACATCCAGAAAGTCCCGGACTACTGGAATATCTTCAAGGTCTGGAAGGGGGTTGGCATTTAGGGAGTAAAGCTGGCGCTTGGCCACTCGAGTTAAGACATTGACTGTCTTGCCCGATGGGTGAGTAAGTTGAACGGTTCTAGTGGCACAATCAATCTTAGCATAATGAGCTGACATCCAGTCCATACCCAAGATGATGTTTATGTCCGAGGACTTGAGAGCTATTAAGGATGCAAGGAAGACAAGTCTATCGACAAGAATTTCGTTCCCATGGCTTACTCTAGAGGTTTGCCATCTAGAGCCAGGGGTTTGAATTTCCATGGTAGTGGGCATGTCATAGAATGTTGTGTTATGCAATCGAGCATAGCTCTCAAATATGAATGAATGAGATGCTCCAGTATCGAAAAGAACAGATGCCGGATGGCAATTAACAAGGAGCGTACCAAGGACGACGTTAGGATCCTCATGAGCCTCCTCGGCTAAGACATAGTTGACATGGCCACGTGCAAGTGGTGACCAGCTTGGCGTAGAATGTCTTTCCCGCTGGCTTACCACGACCAACGGATTTTCCAGACTGATTGGGGTTGTTGTTCTGGGGACACTCTCGACTATAGTGTCCCGGCTCTCCACACTTGAAACATGTCACAACATTGGGGTGTGGAACAACATTAGCAGCGGGGCCACCATAGGGCTTGGACGGTGCAAACTGCTGGTTGGGACGAGGCGCCTCAAAGGATGGCCTCGGAATGAACCTGGGTGGCAGTGCCGTGCTTGGAATCCACACCCGGCGCTTCTGAGATCCAGAGCCGGATGAAGAGCCAAAATCACGAGAGTGCTTGCGTGAAGCGTCATAGTTAGACTGGCCTGTCTCAGCACTGATGGCTTTATTGACCAGCCTCTGAAAGGAGGTGCACTCGTGCAGACGAAGATCGCGGCGAAGCTCAGGGCTAAGTTTGCGGAACCTTGCCTGCTTCTTAGCGTCGGTGGATACCTCTTCAGGAGCATATCGTGCCAGATTCCCAAATTCACGACTATATGCATCCATAGTCAGTCTTCCTTGGGTGAAATTGCAGAACTCTTCCCTCTTGCGATCTATGAAACCTTCCGGGATGTGATGCTCACGGAAAGCCTCACTGAATTCAGCCCAAGTAGTGATTTGGCCGACCGGGCGCATAGCCTCAAAGTTTTCCCACCAAAGGCTAGCAGGGCCTTCGAGGTGATAGGCAGCATAAGTAACCTTATCAGCTTCAGCTACGTTGCAGAACATAGCTTGTGTGTGATGCTGCGGAGCCAGTCATCCGCGTTGAGGGGCTCGACGGAATGATTGAACTTTGGTGGGTACAACTTGATGAAATCATTGATTGACACCAAGTCATTTCGCTGATGGCGTGCAGTGTTCTGCTCAATCCGCTCCAGCAAGCGGTTAGTCTCATGCTTGTTTCTTTCCGCCTCCAGCATCACTTCGGCTAGAGAAGGCGGGTTCGGCAGATTTTCACCCCTAACTGCACTGGCTTCCCCCTGCTCCGGGGCAACAGGGTTGCTGCGGGTGTTGACCATCCTAGGAGAAAACAAGACAACGGTTTAGATAAGGATGGCACAAACTTAGCAAGGAAGTGCATAATGTAATGGATAAAATGGAATGCTAAGATGTGCATTGCACGACATGGTAATATAGAAACTGCCATATATATACCATTGGTCATACACACCGTACATAGTTTAGTACAAGCCCAGGCTAGAGTACAACTACGGTGAAAGACACTACATCTCATCAAAGGCATTCCAAGCTCCTATACATTATTTTTCTACACCTTCGGAGTGTGATACACACCAAGTTGTATCCCACGGTCACGCAGGACTGTGGAGAATACAACTACTACAATACTAGTGAAACTAGGGATGGCACCCGCAGGGTTTGGGTATGGGTGGAGCCACCCTATACCCTTACCCGTCATCCCAAATCTTACCCATCACCCGTACCCATACCCGTTGATGGGTACAATTTTTTTCCATACCCGTCACCCATTAGGGTAAATAGGTACCCACGGGTAAAATTACCCAGATTTGCAACACATCAATTTGAGCATTACATAGTCATAGACAACAACTTTAACAATAATTTATAAACAACAACACATCATGACATCAATGCATACTCGTTCATGGGCTAGCTATTGTGGTGCGGGGGCCTAACATGAATGCATGATGAGGTCTTGTTAGGGCTGTTGGATTTATGTACATATAATATGTTTAATATATGGATGAATAATATATAAGGTCTATTTGTCAGAATATATGTGGGTACATGGGTACATGAGTATGGGTTATACTAAACCATACCCATACCCAGTATATCCGATGGGTATGAAATTTTCCTATTTATGTACCCATGGGTATATTTTTGACCCACACCCTTGCCCTAATAGAGTTTTTACCCGCAGGGTACGCGGGTAATGGGTGCCCATTGCCATCCCTAAGTGAAACTACTACTAGCTCAGATGGCTCCGTAGTAATCCTCATAGAAGTCGCCACCAAGGCCTGGAAGTGGAACATGATCATCTGGGAACAGACGGTCCTGCGGAGCCTGCGGACCATAGGGACTCGGATGTGGCCTTGGTCCCACAGGTGGTGGCAGACGGGGACCACGAGGAGGGGTGATGCCTCCTACATCGCTCCACTCCATACAATCTGGCAATCCAGACCGTACAGGGTACAGGTCCCTCATGTCCATGTATCCTGCCTGCACCACAGGTGCAAACCGAGTCAAAGTGGCCCAATGATCAGAACGAGTGTGGAAAAGCTCCATACGCAAGGCCCGATTTTCGCGGTCCATATCCTCGAGCATCTCGGCAGTGGTGCGGAGTAGTGACTCCTCATGTGTAGAGTCATAGTACAAGGCCTGATAGTACCCCTGTGCTCCGGGAAGTGAGGCTGGCATGTATCGGAAATAGGTGTTCTGTAGCAAGGCAGTCCTGGCTCGAATGATAGTCATCATTGAATAGGCTGCATCCTGCACCGACATCTCAATAGTGACCCCAAGTCCATAGGAACAGCGAAGGGGCTCAGTGGCTCCAGGATAAGAGGGATATATCCTAACGGTACAGAGGTACTGGCTCTGGTTGAAGTCTCTGAACTGCTCCTCGACGGTATATTCCGGATACCACCGATAGCCTGACTCAACCATCACTCGAACCAACATGGCCGTGTGGCCGGGCACATCAAGGCACCGGGTCAGACGAACCACTTGGTTCTGCGAACGGGTGGCCATCTGAAAGCACAGAATAATGCAAAGGCATTAGAATTTTCTAGGGGAAATCAGACAGCATAACGGCTGTAAATGCTCAGAAAAAGATTTGAGACATCCACAACAGTTTGCAATACCACTCAACAACATCATACCAAGGTTCTGATTCAACTGGCAACATACTAAAAGTAGTAGAAACTGTTCTGAGGCTTGTAACGACAATCCTATAAGCTACTACGGATTAGTAACACGTGAACCTGATAGAAGAAGAGAGCCAAGTCCTTAACCCACGTTGAATGAGAAGAGAATGACTCAGATCAGAGGGCATAAGGTAAAGGAGTAAAAGAGCCTTACGTTCCCTCCCACAATCAATTCCCCTACATATAACTAAAGCATTTCAAGACTCGACATTGACCAGTTTGGCTCAACGAACCTACAGGCAGTCCGGCTCTGATGCCAACGCTGTCAGGACCCCGATTCCAAGTCACATAGATCTAGCTGGTAACACCTCATATCACATTGCGGCCTCACGCACGATATCCCCACGGGTGTCGCCTTACCATGGCCCGGGACCGTTTGTGCCTTTTGGCTCACGTATATGATAGTGTCGCTAGCATCCATATGACAGAGAACCCGAGCCGACATGGCTAGTCGTGAACCCAAAGCAGCACAGACCTATGGAGACAGGCATACATGAATCACATCGAGCATGTCGGTCATCAGCGAGTGAATCCGGGCTATAGCACTGGGCTAACAGGACTCCGGGGAACCCGGGCTGTAGCAGTCTAGGAAGGACTCCGGAATTCACCGCGTGACATTTCCCCGAAGGGACAGACATAGGAACGAAGTGAAACACATGCCGGCCAGTCAAGTGCCCTGAGCAGTAGTGCTGGGCTAGCAGGACTCCGGTGAACCGGGCTATAGCGGACTACTATGGCTCGAGGAGCACTAGACTACATTTCCCCATAAGAAAGGCTACCAAGGATAAACAACTAGATTGACAGATCCCACACATACCAAGCATTTCAATCATACACACAATATGCTCGATATGTGCAAATACAACATGGCATCACAACAAAACTCTACAACTCAAGTACTTTATTTAAAGGCTCCAGAGAGCCATACATAACATGTTCATATAGGTAGGGGTCACATGACCCGACACTCAAGTCATACAAGCACATGCAGAAGCAAATAGTCTGAGTACAGACACTAGAAAGAAAGAAGGATTCTCGAAACTATTTGCAACTCCTGGATAGAGTACTAGGGTGATCAAGAAGCCGAGAGGGTCCATTGGTTTCGGGCCCAACGTACGGTAGTAACTGAATTTTAAATCACACATACAGATCTTAGTTCTTATGGGCGGCCTCAATGAAACAACCCACCATGTACTCCTACATGTCCTCTCATCGATACCTTTACCAAATCATGTTCAACACATTCCTCACATTACCGACATAATCATTTCACTCTAGCCCATCACCCAGATGAACCAGACCTGACACAACTCTAAGCATATATGGACGACCTCAATGAAAAAACCCACCATGTACTCCTACATGTCCTCTCATCGATACCTTTACCAAATCATGTTCAACACATTCCTCACATTACCGACATAATCATTTCACTCTAGCCCATCACCCAGATGAACCAGACCTGACACAACTCTAAGCATAGCAGGCATAGCAAGGTAGGAAATGCAAACATGGCTCAATCAACTCCTACACATGCTAGTGGGTTTCATCTAGTTACTATGGCAATGACAGGTCATGCAGAGGATAAGGGTTCAACTACCGTAGCACACAACAGTTTGAAACGATGTTGTCTTAATGCAGTAAATGAGAGCAGAGGCGAGAACATGGGATTGTATCGATATGATCAATGGGGATGCTTGCCTGATGGAGTGGTAGTAGGGTACTGCCCTTCAGTTGGATACTCGGAGATATCCTCGGAGGCAGAACCTACCGCGAAGGACACACAGAACATAATCAACACATGACAATATGCAACAATATGATGCATGCTATGACACGGCAAAATGATGTGTCCTACCTAATGCAATGTGAAACAAGTTGAAATGGGTCCATTTGAACCAAAGATTCAAATGGAAGTTAAAGTTCTTATGCAAAATAAGTGTGTTAGCTTGTTTCACCTAAACAGCAAGGTTAAATGGTTTGTCATGCATTAAACCATTACAGATGGATAGATTGAATTTTTCTGATCATTTTTCATATATAATTTGTTTGATTTGGACCTATGGTTGATTTTCTATGATTTTTAGAAGTTTTGGTTATTTTCTGGAATTTGCTATATAAAAATAAATCCAGAAAATGAATAATTGCGTCAGCACTGCGTCACTGTGACGCCAGCGAGTCAAAGGCGCCAGGGCCAGTCAAACCTGACTGGTGGGCCCCGTCTGTCAGTGTCTCAGCTAACTAACATAATTAAGTTAGTACTAATTAACTGTCAGTGGGGCCTGGGCCCACATGTCAGTGACCTAAACTAACTAAAATTAGTTAACACTAATGCTAAACTAATTAACAGGCCGGCCCCACCTGTCATAGGCTCAGGGAGGAGTCAACCTGGGACCACACGGGTCAGGCGTGGTCAACTCGCCGGTCAGCGGGTCAAAGCCTGCCGGTGTTTAGCCGCCGGCGAGGCCAGACGTGGCGGCGCACTGCGGGATTTGCCCACAGGGCATCATTTGCTGCACGGAGAGCAGCTACGGGCAGCTGGTGCTCGCCCGCATCCAGCCGTGGTGATGGCTTGGTCGGGGAGTGGCCGAAGCATCGCCGACGACGAGCTTGGCAGAGGCCGAAGCTCGGGTCAGCTCGTGCGCGTGGCTGCAGTGGCCTAGGCGGCGTGGAGCTAGCACCTACAACACCTACGCGATGCGGTGAGCATGCTGGACGTGCCAGCGGGACCGCTATGCAGCCGGAGCTACGTCGGCGACGAGCTCAGGCGGCGGTGCGTTCGGACGGAAAAGGCACGGCGGCTACAGAGCTCTAGCGACGAAGCGGAGAGAAGGGGGAGGATCAGTAGCTCAGTGGGAAGCCGCAGAGAAGATCAGCGTGCTCGGGGATGGCTCGGTGTGGTCAGAACGGCGATGGGGATCTCGGCAGCCCAAGGTTGAAGACGACGGCGGCGGGGACGATGCAGGGGCTCCGGCATCGTGCGGCTTGGCTAGTCGACGTAGTCGATGATGGTGAACCGTCCGGACACGGTGAGAGGGCGCGGGGACGGTGTTGGACGTGGCTGCGGCGAGCGGCAGCGACGGTGACCTCTCGGGCAACATCGGGGAGGGCGAGAGAGAGGAACCAGAGGGAAGAGCGAATGTCTGCGGGGTCGGGGAGACAGAGGGGGGTCGTCCCACGTCGACAGCTCGATGAGGGGAGCGGCGAGGCGGCGGGCAGCTGCGTGGCGCGCATGCTGTGCTCGCCGTCGAGCAGCTGCTTGCCTGCCTGGCCAAGCCAAGCAGCTTGCTGGAGCGTTGGCTGGGCTGGGCTGGCAGGTGGGCCTGCTGGGTGGGTGCCAGGTAAGCTTTTCTCCTTTTCTCTTTCCTATTTGTTTTCCTTTTCTATTTTTCTGTAACTTTAGGGCTTTATTAAAAATACTTAGGCACTTGCTAAAATCCTGAAAATAATTGTGGGCTCTGTTGGGATTATTCCTAACAGCCCTCACTTAACTCCAGAATTATTTGGGCATTTAAAATATTTTATAGCATTTAAATGCCCAAATTCAAATACTTATGATTTAATTCAAAGAATCCAGAATGTCCTAGAAAAGAGTGCACCATTTTTGCCAGGGGTTTTAACCCAATCCAGAAATGATGAACATTTTGTGAAGGGCATTTTGGGTTCATTGAAAATAATTTTAGTAAACCCTAGTTGTTTCCAGGGGGGTCGCTAGGGGTTCTGTCATCCCCATTTCAAGTTTCTGTGGAAGTAGACATGATGCAACACTCTAATGCATGAACCAGCTAGGGTGTGACAACAAGATCGTATAAAGCTTATTTCCTCCCACACTAATAAGTCATACATATTTAGAGAGCAATTTTTATTGCTTGCACCGATGACAACTTACTTGAAGGATCTTACTCAATCCATAGGTAGATATGGTGGACTCTCATGGCAAAACTGGGTTTAGGGGTATTTGGAAGCACAAGTAGTGTCTCTACTTGGTGCAAAGAAATTGGCTAGCAAGAGAGGGAAAGACAAGCTCAACATGTTGGATGATCCATGACAATATAATTTATCTCAGATGAAAGAAAACATAACCCATTACGTTGTCTTCCTGGTCCAACGTCAACTCTTTAGCATATCATACCTTAATGAGTGCTCACAATCATAAAAGATGTCCAAGATAGTATATTTATATGTGAACCTCTCTTTCTTTGTTACTTCTTATTAATTGCAACGATGACCAAAACTATGTTTGTCAACTCTCAACAACTTTTATTCATCATACTCTTTATATGTGAGCTCATTACTCTCCATAAGATCCATATGGTCTCTTTATTTCTTTTTATTCTGCTCTTTTATTTTATTTAATTCCCTCAAGATCATAGCAAAATAAACAAGCCCTTGACTCAACACTAAACTTTATTATATATAGCTCATGAACTCGATTACATAGAAGGATCATAAATCAAAACTCACAACTAGATCATACTAAAAATTTATTCTACTAGATCAAGATATTATCAAAAGGATCGAACTAAGAAAAATGGTAAAGGTAAAAGTGATGGTGATACGATACCGGGGCACTCCCCCAAGCTTGGCAGTTGCCAAGGGGAGTGCCCATACCAGATACTCAGTTCTTCTTTGTTGGTGAAGAAGGTGGAGTTGTTGATGATGTAGGCTTGTCGTCCCTCTTCCAAGGCATAGGCTCACCATCATAGAAGGATGATCGAGTCTCCTGAATCCTCAAATCTGTAGCCAAACTCATCCTCTTGAATCTATATTCATACTCACAGTTTTGATTTTGCATGTCATAGATCTGGGCTTGGAGGTGCTCGATTTTCTCATGAAGCTTGAAGATGGCCTCCCCAATGTCCTTGACGTCCAGCTTGTGGTTGTTGGTGAACTCCGTGATCATAATGTGATTGGAGTCGAGTTCATGCTCCACCATCTCCTGACACTTAAAAACTTGTTGCTCCAATGCCTCGAGCCTTGCCTCCATGGTTCCGGTCCTCCTTGGTCCCTCAACATCGCGGATGTGCAAAAACCCCTCACGCATCTCAATGGTTTGAGGGTGTTGCAGCACCTCCGCGAGGTAGGGGTTGATGACCTTCTTGAAGAACTTGTCCTTGGGGCACTTGAAGACGACATGACGACCTAGATGTGTCAGAAAAACAGCTCGAAACAAAGACAAGACATATTTGCGTGATACGGTGGTCAAAACCTTCGGGAGATTATATAATGAATTTTTACCGACCAAAAGAAGTATCGTGCAATAAAACGGAGTCCGGATAGCACACGAGGTGCCCAAGAGGCAGGGGGCGCGCCCAGGGGGGTAGGGCGCGCCTCCCACCCTCGTGTCCTTCCCGGACTGCTTCTTATTTTCCTATTTTTCTAAATATTCCAAAACAAAGAATATTGCCATTAGAACTATTTTGGAGTCGGTTTACTTACCGTACCACGTACCTATTCCTTTTCGGAGTCTGAAACGTTCCGGAAAGTGTCCCTTATGTATTCCTCCGGGGTTACGGTTTCAATAATATTAGTTTCAACATTTATGGGATTACCTGAGATATAATGTTTGATTCTTTGACCGTTCACCACCCTCGGATTTGTGCCTTTGAAGTTGTTGATTTTTATGGCACCGGAATGATAGACCTCCTCGATAACGTAAGGACCTTACCATTTAGAGAGAAGTTTGCCTACAAAAAATCTTAAACAAGAGTTGTATAGCAATACATAATCACACATTAAACTCATGCTTTTGTATCCTTTTGTCATGCCATCTTTTAACCTTTTCTTTAAACAATTTGGCATTTTCATAAGCTTGGGTTCTCCATTCATCAAGTGAGCTAATGTCAAAAAGCCTCTTCTCACCAGCAAGTTTGAAGTCATAGTTGAGCTCTTTAATAGCCCAATATGCCTTATGTTCTAATTCAAGAGGTAAGTGACATGCTTTACCATAAACCATTTTATACGGAGACATACCCATAGTATTTTTATATGCAGTTCTATAGGCCCACAATGCATCATCAAGTTTCTTGGACCAATTCTTTCTAGATCTATTAACAGTCTTTTGCAAAATTAATTTGAGCTCTCTGTTACTCAATTCTACTTGACCACTAGACTGTGGGTGATAAGGAGATGCAATTCTATGATTAACATCATACTTAGCAAGCATTTTACGAAAGGCACCATGAATAAAGTGTGAACCACCATCAGTCATTAAATATCTAGGGACTCCAAACCTCAGAAAAATAACTTCTTTAAGCATCTTAATAGAGGTGTTATGATCAGCACTACTAGTTGGAATAGCTTCTACCCACTTAGTAATGTAATCAACAACAACTAAAATATGTGTATACCCATTAGAGGAAGGGAATGGTCCCATATAATCAAAGCCCCAAACATCAAATGGTTCAATAACAAGTGAATAATTCATAGGCATTTCTTGACGTCTACTAATATTACCAATTCTTTGACATTCATCACAAGACAAGACAAACTTACGGGCATCCTTGAAGAGAGTAGGCCAATAAAAACCAGATTGCAATACCTTGTGTGCAGTTCTATCTCCAGCATGGTGTCCTCCATAGGCTTTGGAGTGACACTTGCATAGGATCTGTTCCTGTTCATGCTCAGGTACACAACGTCTAATAATACCATCCACTCCTTCTTTATAAAGATGTGGGTCATCCCAAAAGTAATGTCTCAAATCATAGAAGATCTTTTTCTTTTGCTGGTATGTGAAACTAGGTGGTATAAATTTAGCAACAATATAATTAGAATAATCAGCATACCATGGAGCAGTACGAGAAGCATTTATGACATTTAATTGTTCATCAGGAAAGCTATCATCAATAGGTAGTGGGTCATCAAGAACATTTTCTAACCTAGACAAGTTGTCTGCAACGGGGTTCTCAACTCCCTTTCTATCAATAATATGCAAATCAAATTCTTGTAGCAAGAGAACACATCTAATAAGTCTAGGTTTTGCATCTTTATTTCCCATAAGGTATTTAATAGCAGCACGATTAGTGTGAATAGTTACTTTAGAATCAACGATATAAGGTCTGAACTTATCACAAGCAAATACAACTACTAAGAATTCCTTTTCAGTAGTAGCATAATTTCTTTGGGCACCATCTAGGGTTTTACTAGAATATTGGATAACATTTAATTTCTTATCAACTCTTTGCCCTAGAACAACACCTACAACATAATCACTAGCATCACACATACTTTCAAAGGGTAAATTCCAATCAGGTGGCTGAACAATAGGTGCAGAAATCAATGCTTTCTTAAGTATTTCAAATGCTTCTACACAACCATCATCAAAGACAAAAGGAATATCTTTTTGTAATAGATTAGTTAGAGGCCGATAAATTTTTGAGAAGTCCTTAATGAACCTCCTATAAAAACCGGCATGACCAAGGAAACTTCTTATACCTTTGATGTCCTTGGGACACAACATCTTTTCAATAGCATCGACTTTAGCTTTATCAACTTCAATACCTCTTTCAGAAATTTTATGCCCCAAGACAATACCTTCATTAACAATAAAGTGGCACTTCTCCCAATTCAGAACAAGATTACTTTCTTCACATCTCTGCAAAACTCGATCAAGGTTGCTCAAGCAATCATCAAAAGAGGATCCATAAACAGAGAAATTGTCCATGAAAACCTCACAAATCTTTTCACAAAAGTCAGAGAATATAGCCATCATGCATCCTTGAAAGGTAGCAGGTGCATTACATAAACCAAAAGGCATACGTCTATAAGCAAAAGTACCAAAAGGGCATGTAAAAGTAGTCTTTGATTGATCTTTAGCTGACACAGGTATTTGAGAGAAACCAGAATAACCATCTAGAAAGCAATAGTGTGTATGTTTGCATAATCTTTCTAGCATTTGATCAATAAAAGGTAAGGGGTAATGATCTTTCTTAGTAGATTTATTTAATTTATGGAAATCAATTACCATCCTATAACATGTGATAATTCTTTGTGGAATCAATTCATCTTTATCATTAGGAACAACAGTAATACCTCCCTTCTTAGGGACACTATGGACAGGACTTACCCACTCACTATCAGCAACGGGATAAATTATACCTGCCTCAAGGAGCTTTAATATTTCCTTTCTTACCACTTCTTTCATCTTAGGATTCAACCGTCGTTGGTGATCAATAACAGGTTTGGCGTCTTTCTCCAAATTTATTTTGTGTTGACATAGAGTTGGACTAATGCCATTAAGATCATCAAGAGTATATCCAATAGCAACACGGTGCTTCTTCAGAGTTTTCAATAATTTTTCTTCCTCCTTCTCTAAAAGGTTAGCACTAATAGTAACATGATATATCTTCTTTTTATCAAGCTAAGCATATTTAAGAGTATCAAGTAATGGTTTAAGCTCAAACACGGGATTGCCCTTGGGTGGAGGAGGATCCTCTAGGATTTCAACAGGCAAGTTGTGTTTCAGAATAGGTCCTTGTTTAAAGAATACTTCATCTATTTCCCTTCTTTCATTCACAAACATATCATTCTCATGGGCTAGCAAATATTGTTCTAAAGGATCATTAGGAGGAACGGCAATAGAAGCAAGACCAATAATTTCATCTTTACTAGGCAATTCCTCATCACGGGGTTGTCTATGAAATTTAGAGAAGTTAAACTCATGATACATATCACCCAAACCAATAGTAACAACATCCTTTTCGCAGTCTATCCTAGCATTAACAGTATTTAAGAAGGGTCTACCAAATATAATGGGACAAAAGCTATCTTGAGGGGAACCAACAACAAGAAAATCAGCAGGATATTTAACCTTCCCACACAAGACTTCAACATATCTAACAATCCCAATTGGTGAAATAGTATCTCTATTATCAAGCTTAATGGTAACATCGATATCTTCTATCTCAGCTGGTGCAATATCATGCATAATTTCTTTGTATAAGGTATGCGGTATTGCACTAGCACTAGCACCCATATCACATAAGCCATGATAACAATGATCTCCTATTTTAACAGAAATAACAGGCATGCCTATAACATGTCTATGTTTATCCTTTGCATCGGGCTTAGCAATTCTAGCAGTTTCTTCACAGAAATAAATAACATGCCCATCAATATTATTGGCCAAGAGATCTTTAACCATAGCAATATTAGGTTCAACTTTAATTTTCTCAGGGGGTTTGTGTGTCCTAATATTACTTTTGTTGATTACAGTTGAAACTTTAGCATGACCCTTCATTCTAACAGGGAAAGGTGGTTTCTCAACATAAGCAGTAGGTACAATAGGATCATTATAAGTGATAGTCTTTTCTTCAACTTTAATAGGTGCAACTAATTTTACTTCAATAGGAGGATTATATTTAAACCACTTCTCCTTAGGGAGATCAACATGAGTAGCATTCATAGAAAGAAGCTACTATCTTAGAGTCAAGTCCATATTTAGTGCTAAATTTACGGAAAACATCGGTATCCATAAAAGATTTAACACAATCAAACTTAGGTGTTATACCGGACTCCTTACCTTCATCGAGATCCCAATCTTCAGAGTTGCATTTAATTCTCTCTAGTAAATTCCATTTGAATTCAAATAGTCTTCATCATAAAGGAACCAGTATAAGAAGTATCGAGCATGGAGCGATTGTTGTCAGAAAGTTGAGCATAATTTTTTTGAATAATCATTTCTCTTGAGAGCTCATGATTGGGGAATGAATATAACATTAACTTAAGCCTCCCCAAGCTTGAGCGATGCTTTCTCCTTCACGAGGCCAAAAATTATATATATAATTATGATCACGATGAACAAGATGCATAGGATAAAACCTCTGATGGAATTCCAATTTCAACCATTTGTAGTCCCATGATCCCATATCATCACATAGCCTATACCATGTGAATGCATCTCCCTTCAAAGATAAAGGGAAGACCTTCTTCTTGATAACATCATCGGGCATACCTGCAAGCTTAAATAATCCACAAACTTCATCCACATAGATTAAGTGTAAGTCGGGATGTAATGTTCCATCTCCTGCAAAAGGATTAGCTAGCAGTTTCTCTATCATACCCGAAGGAATTTCAAGGTAAACATTTTCAGTAGGTTCAGTGGGTTGAGGAGCAACTATTTGCTCTACCGGTCGGGGTGAAGATACCCTGAACAAGCCCCTTAAAGGATTACTTTCCATACTAACAAGTGACAGTAAATTTCAGCACACTATATACATTTTCCTTTCCAAATTCAACCTACCAAAGGCACTTCACTCCCTGGCAACGGCGCCACAAAAGAGTCTTGATGACCCACAAGTGTAGGGGATCTATCGTAGCCTTTTCGATTAGTAAGAGTGTCGAACCCAACGAGGAGTAGAAGGAAATGATAAGCAGTTTTCAGTAAGGTATTCTCTGCAAGCACTGAAATTATCGGTAACAGATAGTTTTGTGATAAGGTAATTTGTAACGAGTAGCAAGTAATAAAAGTAAATAAGGTGTAGCAAGATGGCCCAATCCTTTTTGTAGCAAAGGAAAAGCCTGGACAAACTCTTATATGAAGGAAAGCGCTCCCGAGGACACATGGGAATTATCATCAAGCTAGTTTTCATCACGTTCATATGATTCACGTTCGGTACTTTGATAATTTGATATGTGGGTGGACTGGTGCTTGGGTACTGTCCTTACTTGGACAAGCATCCCACTTATGATTAACCCCCATTGCAAGCATCCGCAACTACAACAGAAGTATTAAGGTAAACCTAACCATAGCATGAAACATATGGATCCAAATCAGCCCCTTACGAAGCAACACATAAACTAGGGTTTAAGCTTCTGTCACTCTAGCAACCCATAATCTACTTATTACTTCCCAATGCCTCCCTCTAGGCCCAAACAATTGTGAAGTGTCATGTAGTCGACGTTCACATGACACCACTAGAGGGATGACAACATACATCTCATCAAAATATCGAACGAATACCAATTCACATGACTACTAATAGCAAGACTTCTCCCATGTCCTCAGGAACAAATGTAACTACTCACAAAGCATATTCATGTTCATAATTAGAGGGGTATTAATATGCATAATGGATCTGAACATATGATCTTCCACCAAGTAAACCAACTAGCATCAACTACAAGGAGTAATCAACACTACTAGCAACCCACAGGTACCAATCTGAGGTTTGGATACAAAGATTGGATACAAGAGATGAACTAGGGTTTGAGAGGAGATGGTGCTGGTGAAGATATTGATGGAGATTGACCTCCTCCCGATGAGAGGATAGTTAGTGATGACGATGGTGATGATTTCCCCCTCCCGGAGGGAAGTTTCCCCGGCAGAACAGCTCCGCCAGAGCCCTAGATTGGTTCCACCTCGTGGCGGCGGAGTTTTGTCCCGTAAGCTTGCTTCTTATTTTTTCTCGGACGAAAGACCTCATATAGCAGAAGATGGGCATCGGAGGGCTACCAGGGGGCCCATGAGGCAGGGGGCGCGCCTAGGGGGTAGGGCGCACCCCCACCCTCGTGGCTGGTGGGTGCCCCCCCTCTGGAACTTCTTGCGCTCAGTATTTTTTATATATTCTGGAAATAACCTCCGTGAAGTTTTATGACTTTTGGAGCTGTGCCGGATAGGTCTCTAATATTTGCTCCTTTTCCAGCCCAGAATCCCAGCTGTCGGCATTCTCCCTCTTCATGTAAACCTTGTAAAATAAGACAGAATAGGCATAAGTAATGTGACATAATGTGTAATAACAGCCCATAATGCAATAAATATCGATATAAAAGCATGATGCAAAATGGACGTATCAATATCCTGAGTCATGTATTGTAAGTTTGTTGCTAGTATTGGTGAAATTGAGCTGGACACGGTAATATTTGAACATCACACAGTGTGTAGTACTGAAATAAACAAGGCATGAACATGCTTAATACATCAACCATACAAATCATAGCCGTTGCAAGTGGTATTGGTAAGATTTAGCTGGTCAGATCTTACCTGTTAAGTCCTAGGGGGTAGTCGCTGGGGGACTTCATCTAGGCCAGAACCTGCACCATGTTGGCGGCGGCGGAGGCGAGGTGTTCCTCTGGGTCGACACACATAGCGGCCATCGCGCCATGGACCGCCACCAGCTCCTAGTGGTGGTGGTGGTGGTGGTGGGGGATTTGGAGGCATGAGGATGTTTCGCAGGCGCCATTTAAGCAATCAGGCCGGGGACGTGATAGAGATCGGTGGGTTACCTGACTGGATCCAAGCAGAACGTAGATGTGGTTGAAGCTGCGGTTGCGGCGGTGGTGGTTTGAGATGCCGGTAGGGGGAGGCGTGAGGGAGGGGGTTACTGAGGGGAAGGGGATGTGGTTGGAGGAATAAATTCTGAAATCGTGCGCCTAATGAAAATTTTGGTGTGAAATTTGAAACTTGGGTGGGGGAAACACACAACACAGATGAAGCGCGTAAAATACTCGTGTGCGAGAAAAAAGAAAGTTGGCAGATCCCGTCTCCAAGAAAATGTACACGTGTACTTGATTTTTTTCGGTTAATGGTACGTCTAGTTTATTAGGAAATATCGCACAGGTAACTGACTTATGGATCATTAACGCAAAACACGTAGACGTGTACGGCATATAAACCGTGTGTTTTGTGATCTTGTAATGATTAACGCAAAAAACACATACGTGCACACATGCTAATCAACGCTTAAATCCCTCAAATGATGCTCTTACCGACATTGTATGTTAATACTACAAACTTAAAGTACTACTGGTAATTTGCTCTAATACTACAAACTTAAACTACTTCTCACATGGTGTCATCAGGGCATGCTGGCCAGACGCCGGCGTTCTCCTTCCCGGCCTTGTAGGTGGCAGCCCACCGTGCTTCGATCTCCGCCAAGCTCTCCTCACCACGGCGTGCGGCCTCTTTTTTCTTGTGGCGGTGGGAATCTCTTTTCTTTACTGCTTTCTACCTTTTCCGCTCCTTCTGTGCGGCTTTGGCTGCCTCTAGATCCACTACCCATTCGGCCATGGCAGCCTCAAAGTCCGCCCATGTAACTGTCTGGCCGCCGGCGGCGATGAACTCGGCGCGGCGAGATGCCATCGCTTCCTTACCATGTGTGTGGTCGCGGGCGGTGAGGAACACGGCATGGCGGGATGCCATCGCTTCCTTACCCGTTACTATGCGCTGCGGTGCCATGGACGACATTTGGAGAGAGCTCTAGTACGGAGGGGCCGGGCAGCCGTACAATGCGGTGGTATTCAAGAGCTCAACCACAAACGACAACACAAATTTGGCTTCCCTTACAATTTTTCTTGTTCATTATCGCACACGGTTCATCTCCGTCGCTTCCGAAAACAGTGTGCGCTGAGCCTATTGTGTGTTGCGTTATGATTGGTCGGAACCCCAGCCACGCGGATCACGCGTGTGCACCATTGGATGCGCCACAATCTAACGGCAATTCACGTCCCTCACTGTCGGCGTCCTGGGAACGGGGGTCCCCAGACTTGCCTGCCTACGGCCCACAGCGTGGCTCCACCAGCGGGCCTGTACGGCCCATCTTCATCAGCAAACACTCAAGACCCACGCGAGGGGCCATGCCTCGCGAGGTGGACGATGCAAGACCTCCTCGGGGGCAGCCTCACTAGGCTGGCTCGCAAAGGGCAGAGAGATCAAGGCGAGGGGCACCTCGTGAGGTTCCTGTGACGCAAGCCATGATGACCAAGGCTAGGCGGGTGCCAGCGCGCGGAGTGCCCTCGTTTGCTCTTTGGTTCTAAAGGGGCAGGTGCAGGCGAGGAGTCCCGAGGCATCAAGCAAAGGTTTCCATATCGGTGCAACAAGACCAAGACCAGCAGGACGACTGGACGGAGGTCACCGTGGAGCCCAGGACGACGTCACCACCAGAGCCTTTGGCAGGCGAAGACCACCTTTTATACGGATAACTTGTACTAGTTGTCTCCCTTCAAATTTGGCTGTTGTTGGATCCCTTCCCGCCAACATTTGGGAAGAGGACCAATGCCTCTATAAATAGGACTAACCACCACAGTAGGAGGCAACTCATCTGGGATCGGATCCATTCCATCCTCAACCACACAAGCTCATCGAGCCCAAGAACACCTCTCCTCAGGAGGCCGTTCTTCCCTTGTACTTGTTCATCCTCAGCCCAAGAGGCAATCCACCACGCCACGCTGGAGTAGGGTATTACACCATATCGGTGACCCGAACTAGTATAAACCCTGTGTCCTTTGTTCGTCGAGTTCTGTGAGCTAGGCTTTTTAGATTGTTGCGAGAGCGTGAGCTAGGGGGAAGGAGAGATCTTTGTGCGCACCCCAGTGTTCGAACCTTAAGGGTTTTGCCGGAACCCAAAATCCGACATTTGGCGCGCCAGGTAGGGGTGCGCTGAAGCTTTCCTTTCGTCGATCCATGTTCCGTGACTCCACCACGTCCATGTCAGACGCTCACCGAGCTCGCGCCGAGCGCCGAGCCGCCCTGGCTGTTCGCGTCGCCCAGCCAGCGCCCGTTGGCGGACCTCCCCGCCGTTCTCCATCACCTGTTGCCAACGCCGCTACCGGCTTGGCAGCAAACGAGCAGCAAGCACCATCACTGCACCCCTCCATGCGGTGGGACAGCCACACCGCCACCCCATCGCTGACTCCAGCTGGCTCATCGTCCCACGCTCGTCGCGCACCCACGGCCGCGCAGGCCGCGCTGCTCATGGCACGTGAGCTCCTGCGCTACTGCTGATACGTCTCCAACGTATCTATAATTTTTGATTGCTCCATGCTATATTATCTACTGTTTTGGACATTATTGGGCTTTATTATCCACTTTTATATTATTTTTGGGACTAACCTATTAACCGGAGGCCCAGCCCAGAATTGCTGTTTTTTGCCTGTTTTAGGGTTTCGAAGAAACGGAATATCAAATGGAGTCCAAACGGAATGAAACATTCTAGAACATGATTTTCTCATCGAATACAACTCAGGAGACTTGGATCCTACGTCAAGACACGTAACAGGAGGCCACGAGGTAGGGGGCGCGCCTACCCCCAGGCGCGCCCTCCACCCTCGTGGGCCCCCTGTTGCTCCACCGACGTACTTCTTCCTCCTATATATACCCACGTACCCCCAAACGATCAGATACGGAGAAAAAACCCTAATTCCACCGCCGTAACTTTCTGTATCCATGAGATCCCATCTTGGGGCCTTTTCCGGAGCTCCACCGGAGGGGGAATCGATCACGGAGGGCTTCTTCATCAACACCATAGCCCCTCCGATGAAGTGTGAGTAGTTTACCTCAGACCTACGGCTCCATAGTTAGTAGCTAGATGGCTTCTTCTCTCTTTTTGGATCTCAATACAATGTTTTCCCCCTCTCTTGTGGAGATCTATTCGATGAAATCTTCTTTTTGCGGTGTGTTTGTTGAGACCTATGAATTGTGGGTTTATGAACTAGTGAAACCTATGGCCCCCGGGTCTATTCTCATCATATCAATCTCCATCACTTTAATCTTGCTTTGCTTTTTTACTTTGCTTTTACTTTTTACTTTGCATATTTATACCAAAAATACCAAAAATATTATATCTACCAGATCTCACTCTCGTAAGTGACCGTGAAGGGATTGACAACCCCTAATCGCGTTGGTTGCGAGTAGCTATCATTTTGTGCAGGTATGAGGGACTTGAGCGTGGCCTCCTACTGGATTGATATCTTGGTTCTCAAAAACTGAGGGAAATACTTACGCTACTCTGATGCATCATCCCTTCCTCTTCGGGGAAAACCAACGCAAGCTCAAGACGTAGCAAGAAGGATTTCTGGCACCGTTGCCGGGGAGGTCTACGCAAAAGTCAACATACCAAGTACCCATCACATACCCTTATCTCCTGCATTACATTATTTGCCATTTGCCTCTCGTTTTCCTCTCCCCCACTTCACACTTGTCGTTTTATTTGCCCTCTCTCTCTATCCTCCCTCTATTTGCCTCTTTTTTCCCGCTTGCTTTTTGTTTGCTTGTGTGTTAGTTTTTTTGCTTGTCATTATGGCTAGTTCTTTACCTTCTACCCCTATGTCTGAAATTGGGGATACTATTGTCGATAATAATTTTGATGCTCCTACTAAAGAACCCACTATCTCACATATAAAAAGATTCTATGTTGGTAGTGGTAATATTATTGGAAAAGGAGTTATTCAAGATTTCTTTACTTGTGCCGGTGCTTTACCCTCTATGGGTAGTTCTATCCTTCATAGAACCAGTAGTCTTGTGGACGCTATTGCCATGCTTATAGTTGAACTTGAAAGGCAATTCATGCACATGCATCCTTCCATACAAAGGATTTTCCTAGAATTTTCTAATATTGAGCATTCTTTTGTTAAGCGTGCCGTTACTATCTTTTTGGCTCATGAGTTTTGATTCATAATAAAAGAGGCCAAATAAATCTTTGCGCATTATAGGGTGGACGCTTGCCATCCTCCCATAGAGGCCATCCTCTTTGATCAAGAAGAAATAATGCGTTTTCAATCTCTAGACTATGTTGCTTTCAATGAAAATCTTAGAAAAAGGGTGCCTACCAATGTTTTAGTTGATATAATTTCTAAACTTAATGATGATTTGGCTATTCGAAGTAATTAATTGGGATATTCTCTTGAATATAGGCTCACAAAGTTTTGTCAAAAGAATGCTTATAATGATGAATTGGTTGTGCAATATGAAGGACCGAAGGAGGAACCTATACCTCCCAAGGTTGATCTTGGAGACTTTTGTCCCAATAAATTTGGCACTTTTGATTACTTTTTCTTGCCTCAAAGAAAACTTGCTGCTGAACATAGAGAATATTAAATGAGTTTTAATAATCTATCTTACTATTATGGCAATACCTAGATCTATTCTTGCTTGTTATGCCTAGCTAGGGGCGTTAAACGATAGCGCTTGTTGGGAGGCAACCCAATTTTATTTTTATTCCTTGCTTTTTTCTCCTGTTTAGTAAAAAATAAATTATCTAGCCTCTGTTTTGGTTGTGTTTTTTGTGTTTAATTAGTTTTTGTGCCAAGTAGAACCGTTGGGAAGACTTGGGGAAAGTCTTGTTGAACTTGCTGTAAAAAACAGAAACTTTAGCACTCACGAGAACTGCTGTAATTTTTATTTGGAAAGTTCTATTTAGTTAATTATTTTTTAAGATGATTAATAGATAAATTCCTCACGTCCAGCAATTTATTTTAGAATTTTTGGGGTTCCATATCTTGCGCTAGCTACATATTACTACAGACTGTTCTGGTTTTGACAGATTCTGTTTTTCATGTGTTGTTTGCTTATTTTGATGAATCTATGGCTAGTAAAATAGTTTATAAACCATAGATAAGTTGGAATACAGTATATATAACACCCATATAAATAAATAATAAGTTAATTACAGTACCTTGAAGTGGTCTTTTGTTTTCTTTCGCTATCGGAGCTCACGAGATTTTCTACTTTAAGTTTTGTGTTGTGAAGTTTTCAAGTTTTGGGTAAAGATTTGATGGATTATGGAACAAGGAGTGGCAAGAGCCTAAGATTGGGGATGCCCATGGAACCCCCAAGATAATCTAAGGACACCTAAAAGCCAAAGCTTGGGGATGCCCCGGAAGGCATCCCCTCTTTCGTCTACTTCTATCGACAACTTTACTTGGAGCTATATTTTTATTTACCACATGATATGTGTTTTGCTTGGAGCGTCTTGTATGATTTGAGTCTTTTCTTGTTAGTTTACCACAATCATCCTTGCTTTACACACCTTTTGAGAGAGCCATACATGATTTGGAATTTTTTAGAATACTCTATGTGCTTTGCTTATATCTTTTGAGTTATATAATTTTGCTCTAGTGCTTCACTTATATCTTTTAGAGCACAGTGGTGGATTTGTTTTATAGAAACTATTGATCTCTCATGCTTCACTTAGACTATTTTGAGAGTCTTAATAGCATGGTAATTTGCTTAAAATCCTAATATGCTTGGTATGCAAGATTAATAATAAAACTTTCTTATGAGTGTGTTGAATACTAAGAGAAGTTTGATGCTTGATGATTGTTTTGAGACATGGAGGTAATAATATCAAAGTAGTGCTAGTTGAGTAGTTGTGACATTGATAAATACTTGTGTTGAGGTTTGCAAGTCCCGTAGCATGCACGTATGGTAAACATTATGCAACAAATTTGAAACATGAGGTGTTATTTGATTGTCTTCCTTATGAGTGCCGGTCGGGGACGAGCGATGGTCTTTTCCTACCAATCTATCCCCCTAGGAGCATGCGCGTAGTACCAAGGTTTTTGATGACGTGTAGATTTTTGCAATAAGTATGTGAATTCTTTATGACTAATGTTGAGTCCATGGATTATACGCACTCTCACCCTTCCATCCTTGCTAGCCTCTTCGGTATCATGCATTGCCCTTTCTCACATTGAGAGTTGGCGCAAACTTCGCCAGTGCATCCAAACCCCGTGATATGATACACTCTTTCACAAATAAACCTCCTTATATCTTCCTCAAAATAGCCACCATACCTACCTATTATGGCATTTCCATAGCCATTCCGAGATATATTGCCATGCAACTTTCCATCATTCCGTTCATCATGACACATTCATCATTATCATATTGCTTAGCATGGTCATGTAGTTGACATAGTATTTGTGGCAAAGCCACCATTCATAATTCTTTCATACATGTCACTCTTGGTCCATTGCGTATCCCGGTACACCGCCGAAGGCATTCATATAGAGTCATCTTTGTTTTAGTATCGAGTTGTAATCATTGAGTTGTAAATAAATAGAAGTGTGATGATCATCATTTTCTAGAGCATTGTCCTAAGTGAGGAATATAAAAAAGGAGGAAAGGCCATAAAAACAAAAGAGAAGGCCCCAAAAAAGAGAAAGGCCATAAAAAAGGAGAAAAGGCCCAAAAAAAGAGAAAAGAAAAAAATGAGAGAAAAAGAGAGAAGGGACAATGTTACTATCCTTTGCCACACTTGTGCTTCAAAGTAGCACCATGATCTTCATAATAGAGAGTCTCTCATGTTATCACTTTCATATACTAGTGGGAATTTTTCATTATAGAACTTGGCTTGTATATTCCAACAATGGGCCTCCTCAAGTGCCCTAGGTCTTCGTGAGCAAGCAAGTTGGATGCACACCCACTAGTTTCTTTTGTTGAGCTTTCATACATTTATAGCTCTAGTGCATCCGTCCCATGGCAATCCCTACTCCTTGCATTAACATCAACCGGTGGGCATCTCCATAGCCCATTGATTAGCCTCGTTGATGTGAGACTTCCTCCTTTTTTGTCTTCTCCACATAATCCCCCTCATTATATTCTATTCCACCTATAGTGCTATGTCCATGGCTCGCGCTCATATATTGCGTGAAAGTTTATAGGTTTGAGATTACTAAAGTATGAAACAATTTCTTGGCTTGTCATCGGGGTTGTGCATGATGATAGCATTCTTGTGTGACGAAAATGAAACATTACTAAACCATATGATTTTGTAGGGATGAACTTTCTTTGGCCATGTTATTTTGAGAAGACATAATTGCTTAGTTAGTATGCTTGAAGTATTATCATTTTTATGTCAATATGAACTTTTGTCTTGAATCTTTCAGATCTGAATATTCATACCACAATTAAGAAGAATTACATTAAAATTATGCCAAGTAGCACTCCGCATCAAAAATTCTGTTTTTATCATTTACCTACTCGAGGACGAGCACGAATTAAGCTTGGGGATGCTTGATACATCTCCAACGTATCTATAATTTTTGATTGCTCCATGCTATATTATCTACTGTTTTGGACATTATTGGGCTTTATTATCCACTTTTATATTATTTTTGGGACTAACCTATTAACCCGAGGCCCAACCTAGAATTGCTATTTTTGCCTGTTTTAGGGTTTCGAAGAAAAGGAATATCAAACGAAGTCCAAACGGAATGAAACCTTCGGGAACGTGATTTTCTCATCGAATACAACTCAGGAGACTTGGACCCTACGTCAAGACACGTAACAGGAGGCCACGAGGTAGGGGGCGCGCCCTCCACCCTCGTGGCCTCCCTGTTGCTCCACCGACGTACTTCTTCCTCCTATATATACCCATGTACCCCCAAACGATCAGATACGGAGCAAAAACCCTAATTCCACCGCCATAACTTTCTGTATCCACGAGATCCCATCTTGGGGCCTGTTCCAGAGCTCTGCCGGAGGGGGCATCGATCACGGATGGCTTCTTCATCAACACCATAGCCCCTCCGATGAAGTGTGAGTAGTTTACGTCAGACCTACGGTTCCATAGTTAGTAGCTAGATGGCTTCTTATCTCTTTTTGGATCTCAATACAATGTTCCCCCCCTCTCTTGTGGAGATCTATTCGATGTAATCTTCTTTTTGCGGTGTGTTTGTTGAGATCGATGAATTGTGGGTTTATGATCAAGTCTATCTATGAATAATATTTGAATCTTCTCTGAATTATTTTATGTATGTTTGGTTATCTTTGCAAGTCGCTTTGAATTATCAGTTTGGTTTGGACTACTAGATTGATCTTTCTTGCAATGGGAGAAGTGCTTAGCTTTGGGTTCAATCTTGTGGTGTCCTTTCCCGGTGACAGTAAGGGCAGCAAGGCACGTATTGTATTGTTGCCATCGAGGATAACAAGATGGGGTTTTCTTCATATTGCATGAGTCTATCCCTCTACATCATGTCATCTTGCTTAAGGCGTTACTCTGTTTTTAACTTAATACTCTAGATGCATGCTGGATAGCGGTCGATGAGTGGAGTAATAGTAGTAGATGCAGGCAGGAGTCGGTCTACTTGTCTCAGACGTGATGCCTATATACATGATTATACCTAGACATTCTCATAACTATGCTCAATTCTGTCAATTGCTCAACAGTAATTTGTTCACCCACCGTAGAATTCTTATGCTCTCGAGAGAAGCCACTAGTGAAACCTATGGCCCCGGGTCTATCTTTATCATATCAATCTCATACTACTTAGTTATTTACTTTGCCTTTATTTTACTTTGCATCTTTATCATAAAAATACCAAAAATATTATCTTATCATATCTATCAGATCTCACTCTCGTAAGTGGACAACCCCTATTTGCGTTGGTTGTGAGGATTTATTTGTTCTGTGCAAGTGCGAGAGACTCGCGCGTAGCCTCCTACTGGATTGATACCTTGGTTCTAAAAAACTGAGGGAAATACTTACGCTACTTTGCTGCATCATCCCTTCCTCTTCGGGAAAAACCAACGTAGTGCTAAAAGAGGTAGCAACCACCTAGTCGACGACCCCTACAAGGACTGGCTGGACCGCATCACCGAGCTCGTCAGCGCCGCTGGGGGCTCTCCAACACCATCACTCTCGCTGCCTTGCGCGCCTCCGGCCGCGGGAGACGTAGCCCATGGGGCGCCTCCGCCACCCCTGCATCAATACGGCGCCCTCGCACCGAGACGCGTGGCACATGGAGCACCCCCGCCTCCTCCGCACCAAGAAGGCATCCTCGCCCCGAGACACGCGGTCCCACGACGCGATCCACCATGCCGCGTGCCCACGCACGAAGAAAGAAGCTGCCAAGAAGTTCCCTGACCGCAGGAAAACGCTTCTGCACTCCCCGCACCACCACGTCAAGACCGTGCGCCGTCTGCTGTGGCGGTGCGTGGGTACCAAGACCAGGCTCCTGCACCGCGACGGGCTCCGGTGACCACAGCAGGCTGCCGAGCCTTCACTCCCGAGCTGCGCACCGTCGTTTGGCCAGGCAAGTTCAAGACGGATCTGCCTCCGCGCTACGACGGCACCCCCGACCCCCCGGAGTTCCTGCAGCTCTACGAGCTGAGCATCGAGGTGGCCAACGGCGACGAGAAAGTCATGGCGAACTGGTTTCCCATGGCTCTCAAGGATGGCGCTCGCTCATGGCTCCTGAACCTGCCCGCGGGATCAATCTCCTCCTAGGGTGAGATGCGCGACCGCTTCATCGCCAACTTCCAGGGCACTCGCGACCTCCCTTCGGCCGTAGGTGACCTGCTCCGCATCAAGCAACAGCCAAGAGACCCTACAGAAGTACGCCCAGCACTTCAACAGCTCGCCATCCACGAGGAGCTGTGCACGACTCTAGAGATGTTCAACATGGCGACCAAGTGCACAAGAGCTGAGGAAGGGCGTCTCTCCCTCCTCGAGCTCCCTACTGCCGACCCAGAAGAGAAGAAAGCCAAGGTCAAGGACGTGAAGCGCAAGGGAGTAGCCATGCTCGTGGCAGAGCGGGACACGAAGCGCGTCCGGGACCACCCCGAGTCGTCCAAAAGTAGCCGTCCGTTCTGCGCCTTCCACAACGTACACAACCACATCACCAATGATTGTCAAGAGCTCAGGGCCATTCGAGATGGAAGCTTCGGTCGACGCCCCGAGCGCAACGACTGGGGCTATGGCCGCCGAGGAGGATGAAGTGGAGGACGCTGGGACGACCACGACTCCCACCAGGAGTGGCGCGACCGGCCTCGTGAGGACCACTGACAGGATCAGCCTCGCTCAGGGCAATCCTGGCCTCCCTCCGCTGCCGCCACCACCAAGAAGGAATGACGACCATCATCAGGACGAGGGGGGCTGGGGGCTTCCAGGAGCCACGCGCTATCGCCTGCATCTTGGGCGGAGCTCAGGCCCCAGCATCCCAGCACGTCTTCAAACAATTTGCTCGCGAGGTGAACGCAGCTCTTCCCAGGCACGAGGCCACGCGCCCACTCATGTGGTCCAAGTACGCCATCACCTTTAGCTCGGCGGCCCAGCTCAAATGCGCGGCAACCGCCGGCGTCCTCCCGATGCTCTGTTCACCCGTCATCAGCAAAGTCCAAGTCACCAAGACCCTCATCGATGGCGGTGTGGGGCTCAGTGTCCTGTCCGTCGAGACGTTCGACAGCCTTGAAGTGCCCTACGATCAGCTACATCCTATCAAGCCTTTCTCAGGAGTGACCGACGGCTCCACCACCCCGATAGGGCAGGTCCGCCTCCCTGTCACCTTCGGCCAACGTGACAACTACCGCACCGAGCTCATCGACTTCGACGTCGCCCACATCCGTCTGCCATACAACACCATCCTTGGGTACCCAGCATTAGCCAAGTTCATGGCAGTGACCCACCATGGCTACAACGTCCTCAATATGCCAGGAAGCGGTGGAATCATCACAATCCCCTGCGAAGAAAGAGATGCGGTGTGCTCCCTGGAGCGCGCCTTCCAAGCCGCAACAATCGAAGACCCCAACAACAAGGGCGTCCAGTACCCTCCTAAGGCCATCCCCAAGAAGAAGAAGCAACTACTCTGCACAGGGCCTCAGGAGAGCGGCATCTTCAGTGGCGCCCCCTCAGGATCGGCGCCCACACCTGGGCCGCCTCCCTCCCTCGCATAGGAAGGCGCGCCCAACGCCCTCCTCGGGCAAGGCTCGGGGGCTCTCTTCTGGAGGGCCTCAGACCTAGCCAACATCACGAGGGAGGCACTCGGGCACCACGTGGAGGCGTGCTTCGCTACACGCTTCCCTCAAGAGAGCGCTGGGCGAGAAGCGCCCGGTGATCAGGAGTTCATCATCAAGGCTACCCAGGAGCTTCAAGAAGCAAGGACCATGCACGACGACCGCCGCCCACCACCCGACGCAGCTCCCCATCCTGGCGAGGACGGCGGGCTGCGCATCTGCGTCGACATTCCAGGGCTCAACAGGGCCGCATCTCAGGAGCGCTTCTGGCCTTCGCGTGCTGGCCGATGCGAGGGTCCACCTCACAGCTATGTTCGCATGCCGCTTGGCTCGCCGAACGCGGCTGTCTCCTACCAGCGTCATCTCTGGAGCATCCTGGCGGCTCAGGAGGCCAGGCATCACGCAGTCCGGGCGAGATGGTGATCGTCCTCAAGGAACCACCCAAGCCCCCAGAGCCTCTTGAGGCTCAGGGTTTTGGCGGCTCGTGAGGAGTGACCCTCCAACGCGCGTCATCAACTACTCCAACACTCCTTCGACAACGGAACCAGGTGACATTTTTCGGTTTACTCAGCTAGGAGCGTCCCTCGGGCTGCATCATTCCCAGGTCGCATGGGCCTGTCCCTGCGGCATGTATCCTTTCGCATTTTTAGATTACTCTACTGGGGGCACCCCTCGGGTTGCATCGTCCCCAGGCCGCTCGGGTCCATCCCAGTGGCATGCATCACTGTCGCGTTTATCCAAGCTAGCTTGTTCCATTGCACGAGTTATTTATAGTCATCGCTTGCTTGATTGTCACTCACCATGGCCGCCCGTGTTGTGGATCGGCCCCTTGCTCATCCCGCAAAGGGGCCTACTCATGCTGGCACGTCGCTTGTGCTCGGGTCCATCCCTGCAATGCTGACAAATCTGAGCGGTCGAGCTCTGGCTCGCGGCATGCCCGCGCATGTTACCTCACCAGGCCCTTAGTGCCTTCATCTTCTTGCGGAACGACTAGTGGCAGACCGGCAAGTGTGGCTGCAATTTGTATCCTTCCACGCGCTAACCTGCAGGAACCTCATGAGGGCGATAGTAGGCGGTGAAGGAAATATGCCCTAGAGGTAATAATAAAGTTGTTATTTATATTTCCTTATATCATGCTAAATGTTTATTATTCATGCTAGAATTGTATTAACCGGAAACTTAGCACATGTGTGAATATATAGACAAACAGAGTGTGCCTAGTATGCCTCTACTTGACTAGCTCGTTAATCAAAGACGGTTAAGTTTCCTAGCCATGGACATGTGTTGTCATTTGATGAACGGGATCACATCATTAGAGAATGATGTGATGGATAAGACCCATCCGTTAGCTTAGCATAATGATCGTTTAGTTTTATTGCTACTGCTTTCTTCATGACTTATACATGTTCCTCTGACTATGACATTATGCAACTCCAGAATACCGGAGGAACACCTTGTGTGCTATCGAACGTGACAACATAAATGGGTGATTATAAAGATGCTCTACAGGTGTCTCCATTGGTGTTTGTTGAGTTGGCATAGATCGAGATTAGGATTTGTCACTCTGTCTATCGGAGAGGTATCTCTGGGCCTCTCGGTAATGCACATCACTATAAGCCTTGTAAGCAATGTGACCAATGAGTTAGTTGCGGGATGATGCATTACAGAACGAGTAAAGAGACTTGCCGGTAACGAGATTGAACTAGGTATTGAGATACCGACGATCGAATCTCGGGCAAGTAACATACCGATGACAAAGGGAACAACGTATGTTGTTATGCGGTTTGACCGATAAAGATCTTCCTAGAATATGTAGGAACCAATATGAGCATCCAGGTTCCGCTATTGGTTATTGACCGGAGATGAGTCTCAGTCATGTCTACATAGTTCTCAAACCCGTAGGGTCCGCACGCTTAATGTTCGGTAACAATCGGTATTATGAGTTTATGTGTTTTGATGTACCAAAGGTTGTTCGGAGTCCCGGATGAGATCAGGGACATGATGAGGAGTCTCGAAATGTTCGAGACATAAAGATTGATATATTGGAAGGCTATATTCGGACATAGGAAAGGTTCTGAGTGGTTCGGGTATTTATTGGAGTACCGGAGAGTTACGAGAATTCACCGGGGAGTATATGGGCCTTATTGGGCCTTAGGGGAAAGAGAGAAGGGAGGCTGCGTGCCCCCCCAAGGCCTAGTTCGAATTGGACTAGGGGGAGGGGCGGAGCCCCCTCCTTCCTTCTCTTCTCTTTTCCCTTTCCTTCTTTCCTACCCCTACTACATGGAGGGGGGGGGGGAATCCTACTCCCGGTGGGAGTAGGACTCCCCAGGGCGCGCCATAGTAGAGGGCCGACCATCCCCCTCCTCCACTCCTTTATATACGGGGAGGGGGCACCCCATGAACACACAAGTTGATCATTGATCCCTTAGCCGTGTGCGGTGCCCCCCTCCACCATAATTCACCTCGGTCATATCGTTGTAGTGCTTAGGCGAAGCCTGCGCAGGTAGCTTCATCATCACCGGTCATCACGCCGTCATGCTGACGAAGCTCTCCCTCGACACTCTGCTGGCTCATGAGTTCGTGGGACGTCACCGAGCCGAACGTGTGCAGATCGCGGAGGTGCCATATTGTTGGTACTAGGATCGGTCGGATCATGAAGACGTACGACTACATCAACCGCGTTGTCATAACGCTTCCGCTTACGGTCTACAAGGGTACGTGGACAACACTCTTCCCCTCTTGTTACTATGCATCACCATGATAGATCTTGCGTGTGCATAGGATTCTTTTTGAAATTACCGCATTCCCCAATAGGCGGTACCACGAGCTCCCTCTTTTCCCATGCAATTCACTTGTGCGTTAAGGGGGGGGGGGCTCCTGAGCATCGCGACTCAGGAGCTCTTACTGGCTCTCCAGCCCTCACCCCCTGGCCTTGACCACGGCATCACGACCTGGCATACCAGCGGCGGCTGAGCTCGTTCGAGAGTCGGGACCCGAGGACGTAGAGCACACATAAGAGCGTGGGAAAGAGGGGAGGCTCGCACGGGCATAACCTGGCTACGTTATGGCCGTCGACGCACAAGGAGTCTGGCGCAGTACAAGGAATCGACTCTGGACCGCTAAGATACGTTTCGCACTTGGGTCGGCCAAGCGCTCCCCACCTGTTGCAACCTTGTTACGGCGACGTCGCCTCCCTTTCCTACCTTTAGGTAGCTGCTTGCACGCTAAAGGGGACATCTTGAGCATCGCGCCTCAGGAGCTCTTACTAGACCTCGGGCCGCTCACCTCCTGCCTTGACCATGGCATCGCGACCTGGCATACCAGCGACGACTGCAGCCTGCCTAGGGACTGGGACCTGTTGGCTTAGAGCACCAAGCTACCGCGAAGTTGGAAAGGGGAGACCGAGCCGAAGCAGGACATGCATTCATAAATCTTCATAATAAGGATGATATCAACAAAGGCACTACAGACCCTTTACACGCCCCCCACGGGGTTCATCTCGATTCCTCGCAGGGAACAAAAGAAGCAGGCTTCTAGGAGCCCTATCAACACGCGCCAATGCCGCCGACGCCTTCATCAACAGCGGGCCACAGGAGGCCGATGCTAACCCCATCCAGATCAGCGACGGCGACGGTCGGACACTGCGGCCACGCTCCGGGCACGGCGAGAGCTCGTGGGATCGCAGCTGTCGTCGCTCGTCTCCGGAGTCTCTTAGGGCTCGGGAGAGTCGCTGGACTTCCAAGCGCCGCCGTTGCTGCTGGAGGAACTCTGGCGAGGCCAACGGCAGGCCTGGCTCCTGCCGCTGCGACCCCCTCCAGGGCAGCAATCCAAGCAACAGCCTTCCTCGTCGAAGACCTTGAAGAACATCGCAGAGGCGCCATCGTACTCGAAGTGGATGGCGAGAGCGCCCCCCGTGCGGCAAACTCGGGCGACCTCATCCCAGCCGCGGGTCATGAAGATCTTTCCCAGGGAGACGACCGTCGGTGTCAAAACCGGCAGATCTCGGGTAGGGGGTCCCGAACTGTGCGTCTAAGGATGGATGGTAATAGGAGACATGGGACACAATGTTTACCCAGGTTCGGGCCCTCTTGATGGAGGTAATACCCTACTTCCTGCTCGATTGACTTTGATGAGTATAGGGGTTACAAGAGTTGATCTACCTCGAGATCATATGTTGTGGTCTAAACCCTACAGGTATGATGAGTAATGTCCTAATCATCTATTGACTAGCCTGGCCTCGGCTTATATAACATACCAGAGGCCTAGGATAACAAGAGTCCTAGTCGAATACGTCAGTGGAGAGGAGTCCTTGTCTTGATCACCATGTCTTGTGGAATCTTCCTCGTATATGTCATCAACTGTCTGAACTGGCCCATGAGTAAATGACCATGGGGGTCCTCGGCCCAATCCAACTGATCGGGAGACGGTGTGGTGAGTACCCCCTAGTCTAGGACACCATAAGTAGCCCCCTGAACCGGTCTTCAAGTTGGGAACGCTCCTCGGTTCTTCCGAACTGTTCTTCGTCTTCGGTCGTCAGTCTTGAAAACTGGTTCAACAAATCTTCCCATCTTCTATCTTGAGGATTGCCGAGCTAAATCTGAAGATCTACACGTCAGGTATCCAAGGAGCCCTTTAAGTCTTTGGCCTTTATCAATGCCTTGTTATTTTCATGCCACACCTCGGGTTTGAAGTTGTTCCCGGGCGGCAGTGCCCTCTTGCTTCCGAGCTCCAACGCCGAACTATATTCGAGGTATCTTTTGCAGACGAGGACCAACGCCGGACCACTTCCGAGCTCCAACGCCGGAGTATATCCGAGCTCCAACGCCGAATTATATCCAAGCTCCGACGCCGGACTATGTCCAAACTCTAACGCTGGACTATATCCGAGGTGTCATAGATCACCTTGGTTCAAAAAAGTTGAAGGAGTTTAGCCAAGCTTAATGCCGGAAATGCCCTCTATGGAGCCAGCCACTTGCATCCGAGCTATATCCCGAAATGCGTTCGAGGTGGTTCAACACCTCGGTCATGGGCTGCTTGTTTGCAGATTTTATTTGTTGTTAATATGTATAACCAGTAGACCTCAAGGTGTGTGTCGGTCTAAAACCTGAGATACACCTGAAGGATGACATAATACCGTTGATCCCAGTAGCCCCTGAGACTCAGGTTGATTCGCAAAATCGGCCTGAGGATCAAGTCCTAGCTCGACAGAATACTTCAGGACACAAAAAGCGGCGTGCTCAGTCCTCGAGGCTCAGGTTGGGTGCGGCTGACCAACCTGAGGATCATAATCTCCTCGGAAAATGTATTGCACTTTAAAATTTTCTGCATTGAATAGGCAATGCAGTAGCCCCCGAGACACTGGTCGGGTGGCAACACCAGATCATGGGATCGATGTGCCCCTTTAATATTTGTAAATAATAAGCCCAAAGCCTAGTAGCCCCTGAGCCTTAATGCGGGCACGGGTGGCCGAATTAAGGATCGATATCCATAGTAAACTCACAAATTATGTGTAATGACTCTATGTATCTAAGTACTTTACATCATTAATGCTCGGATCCGCATTGTACAAAACTTTGTTGACCGACCATCAGCTTCAACCTCTTCGGCCAGTAGCCGAGGAGTGTTTTCCTACTTTATAAAGCCGTTATAAGGGCAAAGATTTATGGAAAACAAGGCAATCCGTCCATATGGTTTTATAAACAAAGGTACACAGAGAGATATGTTATATTACGTTTTAACGTAGGAAACATCTTCCAAAGAAAATAGTCCCGCTATCGGTTCCTTTCTTTGGGTCGTCATGCTTATCATGATCATGAAACCTCACCTCTGATCAATGTGGGAGGAAAATATTGAGGATTTAGTTCGGGGAAAGTTCCCGAACTCTATGGTATTAATGAACCAAAATTTTCACTTCCGTCGTTGCCGACCAATGTGATCCTTTTAGATTGCTAGCTTTCGGCCTCACCCACTCTGAGGTACTTACTCGGATGACCCGGTAGTAACAATCAAAGAGGTGCTCCCTCTACCACCTAGCCGAACAATCGGGAACATAGGGGGTAAGCACAGGAGCCAGGCAACCCAGCTTGGCCAAAATCTTAAGTCAAATTGATGCATATTTATGGCTTTATAACGATGATTATGGAAGGTAGCCCTCGTATATTAAATACAAATGACGATGATATGTTTATTTTGACTCTGTTGCGACCGTTTATCAGTTTAAAAGTGGCCCATCGTTGGCTTCTACCCCTTTGTAGATACTACGCAGGGTGTCTCGGCAATAACAAGACAACCCTTAGTCGACGTCTCGGTGCCCGAAGGCGGTTGTGTAGCGGAAACGAGGCAATCAGATATGCGGGCTTTATAACTTTCACTTAGTCATAGGAGCTTAAAGTTGGGAGGCCAGTTACTAGCCACCAGTTAGTGTTCGGCGACAGCCGAGGTCAAGCAGTAAACATCTTGGCTAATGTTATGAACGGCCCGTTATTTAACACAGTCATCGGATCACTGACTAGTTTACGCTTATTGTCACAGTCAGTTTTTCGGCTTTCTCCACTGAGGTGCTTAACCATGCGATCTAGAAGCACAATCGCAGTGGTTCTCCTTTGCACACCTAGCCGAACAAAGCGGAACGTAGGAGGCAAGCGCAGGAGCCGGACAACCCAACTATTGACCGAAGACACAATTCGAAACCGATGCATATTTAGCAATATCCAAGAATGTTTTTGCCGAATCTCTAAAGGTGTCTGGCGTTGCACTGCGAGACTTATGTTGGAAACACACAAATAGTTTAAAAGTGCCATAATCTTGGAAAACCAAAAAACGTCAGTAAAACTTGATGTCCGAATAAGATCAAGTGTTCGGTGCCAATCCGAAAATTGGAAAAAAGAAAAAAAATGTGCTTCTGCCATGCTTTAACCTGACACATTCGATCTCAACACTTCAAGCAGGCCATCATACGGCTTCAAGCTCCTTATCCCAAAGGCGGAGTACTTCTTCGAGGCCAGTTTAGCGAACTAAACTCGAGCGGCTTTTTAGAGAGAAGACAGGCTATGCGGCTATTGACCATACACTCGAGTCAAAAAAGGAGCGGTAGAAAATGATTTTGCAACGACCAAGAAGAAGACACATTTACTATAAAACAACTCATATAAATTTTAAGAGCCCCCAAGTGACTTGGGTAAAAGAATTTTATGTATAATGATTGTATGTACCGATGTACTTATATCATATATGTGTTCACCCGAACTTTAAACGCGTCTTAACCGACCGTCGGCTTCTCCCTCTTCGGTCAAGGACCGAAAAGTGTCATGTACTCCACCTGTCGAAAGCATCGACGATGTTTCTGATAACCAGGCAATTATGCCATAAGGCTGTAACAGACAAAGCACGCTCAGGAAACTTATGCTATATTACTGACGAAGTGTAAGAAGCATCTTCGAAGAAAATAGTACCTCCACCGATACCTTTCTTCGGTTGCTCATTGTTACTATGAGACTTGTGCAATAGATTTTTTGTACTCATGAGTTCCGTTGTGTGCCGACCATTATTGAAAATAATAAGAGCGCTAGCTTTTGGCTTCACCCAGTCTGAGATACTAACTCGGATGACCCGGTAGTAACAATCACAGAGGTGCTCCCTTTACTGCCCAGCTGAACAATTGGGAACGTAGGGGTAAGCACAGGAGCCAGGCAACCCAGCTTGCGAAACACTTAAGTCAACATGGTGCATATTGTGGTGTAATACACGAACAAGGAACGAAGCCGTACAAGTATAATCATATGCAAGAGGAAAGGCTTCATAAAGGAAGCCCCTAAATAAATGGGGTATTTGAATTTTTGTGTCACAAATAAAGTTTTGACAAGGAATTTTGTCACAAAAAACTTTTTGCCAAAAAGTATAATGCTTGGTCGAACCAAACAAAATTTAAAACTGAAAGTTTTTGAGCATGAAAGCGACTTAGCTAGTTAATGTGCTCAGTATTGATGACGCGGTCCGAGCTTACCGTGGGATGAGCTCCCAGCCCCCAAGCCGGTCTCGAGGTGGCAAAGCAAAGAGCTCGGCACTCCGAAGTGGCGACATAGCACGGCCGATACAGGCCGGCAGTGTGACGCCGAAGTACCCATCGTGGGTTAGTGAAGTGAGGACGAAGCCCCCAGTCCAGCCGAGGTGACGTGGTATGTCTGTATGCCGAGGTGACAACACTGCCCGACCCGGATCCTTTACCTGTGCACAGAAACTAGTGCAAGCCGGAGATAATAGGAGTAATAAAACAATTGTTGCATAATTAATAATTTATGCAAAGTGAGTATAAAAGAAATATAGCCCGTGTGCTGAACACTCGATGAGGTAGAGCTCTCTCAGCGATGCCGAAGTCCCTGAGGCAACCGAACATGTCGGTATGGCGATTCGACCAACAAGGTGATCACGCGAGCTGATTTATGCCGATTGGGACAACGACGTCGACTTGCCAAAGTGACCGCGTGACGCAGTCGAAGTCGATCACCTACACACATAAAATAGTGCGGTCCAAAAAGGATAATTGCTTTTCACAAAAATAATTTATTGAAAGAGATGTGGCCTGGCGCCAAAGTCAATGTCGACGCAGGGCGTCGGCGTAACGCGGTGAATGTTGGGATCGTAGCAGAAATTTAAAATTTTCTACGCATCACCAAGATCAATCTATGGAGTAATCTAGCAAAGAGGGGAAGGGGAGTGCATCTACATACCCTTGTAGATTGCTAAGCGGAAGCGTTGCAAGAACGCGGATGAAGGAGTCGTACTCGTAGCGATTCAGATCGCGGTTGATTCCGATCTAAGCGCCGAACAACGGCGCCTCCGTGTTCAACACACGTGCAGCCCGGTGACGTCTCCTACGCCTTGATCCAGCAAGGGGAGAAGGAGAGGTTGGGGAAGACTCCTTCCAGCAGCAGCACGACGGCGTGGTGGTGGTGGAGGAGCACGGGACTCCAGCAGGGCTTCGCCAAGCACTACGAGAGACGAGGAGGGAGAGGGGTAGGGCTGCGCCAACAGGAAGATCGAATCGTGTGTTGGGCTGCCCCTTTGCCTCCACTATATATAGGGGGAGAGGGAGGGCTGCGTCCCCACTTAGGGTTCCCAACCCAAGGGGTGCGGCAGCCCTAGATCCCATCTAGGGTGGCGGCCACAAGGGGGAGAGGGGGAGGCGCACCTGGGGTGGGCCTTAGGGCCCATCTGCCCTAGGGTTTGACCCCCTCCCCTCTTGGAGGCGCCTTGGGCCTTGGTGGGAGGCGCCCCAGCCCACCTAGGGGCTGGTCCCTTCCCACTATTGGCCCATGTATGCCTCCGGGGCCCGTGGCCCCTCCCGGTGGACCCCCGGACCCCTCCGGTGGTCCCGGTACACTACTGGTGATGCCCGGAACACTTCCGGTGGCCAAAACCATACTTTCTATATATCAATCTTTACCTTCGGACCATTCCGGAACTCCTCGTGACGTCCGGGATCTCATCCGGGACTCCAAACAACATTCGATAACCGCATACATACTTTCCCTATAACCCTAGCGTCATCGAACCTTAAGTGTGTAGACCCTACGGGTTCGGGAGTCATGCAGACATGGCCGAGACAACTCTCCGGTCAATAACCAACAGCGGGATCTGGATACCATGTTGGCTCCCACATGCTCCACGATGATCTCATGGATGAACCACGATGTCAAGGATTCAATCAATCCCGTATACAATTCCCTTTGTCTATCGGTACGATACTTGCCCGAGATTCGATCGTTGGTATCCCGATACCTTGTTCAATCTCGTTACCGACAAGTCTCTTTACTCGTTCCGTAACACATCATCCCGTGATCAACTCCTTGGTCACATTGTGCACATTATGATGATGTCCTACCGAGTGGGCCCAGAGATACCTCTCCGTTACACGGAGTGACAAATCCCAGTCTCGATTCGTGCCAACCCAACAGACACTTTCGGAGATACCCGTAGTGCACCTTTATAGCCACCCAGTTACGTTGTGACGTTTGGCACACCCAAAGCACTCTTACGGTATCCGGGAGTTGCACAATCTCATGGTCTAAGGAAATGATACTTGACATTAGAAAAGCTTTAGCATACGAACTACACGATCTTGTGCTAGGCTTAGGATTGGGTCTTGTCCATCACATCATTCTCCTAATGATGTGATCCCGTTATCAACGACATCCAATGTCCATGGTCAGGAAACCGTAACCATCTATTGATCAACGAGCTAGTCAACTAGAGGCTTACTAGGGACATGGTGTTGTCTATGTATCCACACATGTATCTGAGTTTCCTATCAATACAATTCTAGCATGGATAATAAACGATTATCATGAACAAGGAAATATAATAATAACCAATTTATTATTGCCTCTAGGGCATATTTCCAACAGTCTGCCACTTGCACTAGAGTCAATAATCTAGTTCACATCGCCATGTGATTAACACTCACAGGTCACATCGCCATGTGACCAACATCCAAGAGTCTACTAGACTCAATGATCTAGTTCACATCACTATGTGATTAACACTCAAAGAGTTCTGGGTTTGATCATGTTATGCTTGTGAGAGAGGTTGTAGTCAACGGGTCTTGCCATATTCAGATCCCTATGTATTTCGCAAAACTTTATGTCATATCGTAGATGCTGCTACCACATTCCACTTGGAGCTATTCCAAAATGTTGCTCCATTATACGTATCCGGTATCTCTACTCAGAGCTATCCGGATAGGTGTTAAGCTTGCATCGACGTAACTCTTTACGTCGAACTCTTTATCACCTCCCTAACCGAGAAACATTTCCTTATTCATCTAAGGATAATTTTGACCGCTATCTGGTGATCTACTCCTAGATCACCTTTGTACCCTCTTGCCATACATGTGGCAAGGCACACATCTGGTGCGGTACTCAGCATGGCATACTGTATAGAGCCTATGACAAAAGCATAGGGGAAGACCTTCGTCCTTCCTCTTTCTTCTGCCATGGTCAATCTTCGAGTCTTACTCAACTTCACACCTTACAACTCAGGCAAGAACCCCTTCTTTGACTGATCTATTTTGAACTCCTTCAAAAACATGTCAAGGTGTGCGTTCTTTGAAAGTATCATCAGGCGTTTTGATCTATCTCTATAGATCTTGATGCCCAATATGTAAGCAGCTTTATCCAGGTCTTCCTTTAAAAATTACTCTTCAAACAACCGTTTATGCTTTCCAAAAATTCTACATCATTTCGAATCAACAATATGTCATCCACATATACTTATCAGAAATGTTGTAGTGCTCCCACTCACTTTCTTGTAAATACAAGTTTCTAGCAAACATTGTATAAACCTAAAAGCTTTGATCATCCATCAAAGCATATATTCCGACTCCGAGACGCTTGCTCTAGTCCATAGAAGGATTGCTGGAGCCAGCATACCTTTTTAGCATCCTTAGGATCGACAAAACCTTTTATTGTATCACATACAACTTTTCTTACGAAAACTGGTAAGAAAACTTGTTTTGACATCCATCTGTCAGATTTCATAATCGAAAAATACAGCTAATGCTAACATGATTCCGACGGACTTAAGCATCGTAGTCAACTCCTTGAACTTGTGAAAAGACTCTTTCCCACAAGTCGAGCTTCATAGACGGTAACATTACCGCCCACGTCCGTCTTCTTCTTAAAGATCCATTTATCTCAATGGCTTGCCGATCATCGGGCAAGTCCACCAAAGTCCATACTTTGTTCTGATGCATGGATCCTATCTCGGATTTCATGGCTTCTAACCATTTGTCGGAATACGGGCCCACCATCACTTCTCCATAGATCATAGGTTCATTGTTGTCTAACAACATGATATCTAAGATAGGATTACCGTACCACTCAGGAGTAGTACATATCCTTGTCGACCTATGAGGTTCGGTAGCAACTTGATCCAAAGCTTCATGATCACTATCATTAACTTCCTATTCAACAAACGTATGCGTCACGGAAAACATCTTTCTGTGTTGCATCACTCTCTGGTTGAAGTAAAGGTTTGACAACCTCATCAAGTTCTATCTTCCTCCCACTCAATTCTTTCGAGAGAAACTCCTTCTCGAGAAAGGACCCGTTCTTAGCGACAAACAATTTGCCCTTGGATCTGAGATAGAAGGTATACCCAACTGTCACCTTTGGGTATCCTATGAAGATGTGTTTGTCCGCTTTTGGGTTCGAGCTTCTCCGGCTAAAGCCTTAAGCATCGCAGCCCCAAACATTAAGAAACGACAACTTTGGTTTCTTGCCAAACCAATGTTCATATGACGTCGTCTCAACGGACTTATATGGTGTCCTATCTAAAGTGAATGCAGCTGTCTCTGATGCATAACCTCAAAATAATAGCGGTAGATCGGTAAGAGACATCATAGATTGCACCATATCTCATAAGGTTCGATTATGACGTCCGGACACACCATTATGCTGTGGTGTTCCAAGTGGCTTCAACTGCGAAACAATTCCACAATGTCTTAAGTGATTGCCAAACTCATAACTCAGAAAATCCCCTTTGATCAGATCGTAGGAACATGATCTTCTTGTTATGATGATTTTTAAATTCACTCTAAAAATCACTTGAACTTTTCAAATGTTTCAGACTTGTGCTTCATTAAGTAAATATACCTATATCTACCCAAATCGTCAGTGAAGATGAGAAAATAGCGATATCCACCGCACGCTTCAATTCTCATTGGATCACACGCATCAGCATGCATGATTTCCAACAAGTCACTTGCCCGTTTCATTGTACCTGAAAACGGGGTCTTAGTCATCCTGCCCATGAGGCATGGCTCGCATGTATCAAGCGATTCAAAATCAAGTGACTCCAAACATCCATCGATATGAAGTTTCTTCATGCATCTTACGCCAATATGACCTAAGCAACAGTGCCACAATAAAGTGGTACTATCATTATTAACTCTACATCTTTTGGTGTGAACATGTGTATTACCACGACCGAGATTCAATGAACCATTCACATAGGGTGCATGACCATGAAAGGTATTATTCATGTAAACAGAATAACCATTATTCTCTAACTTAAATGAATAACCGTATTGCAATGAACATGATCTAATCATATTCATGCTCAACGTAGACACTTGATAACATTTATCCAAGTTCAATACTAATCCCGAAGGTAGATGGAGCGTGCGATGGCGATCTCATCAACTTTGGAAACACTTCCAACACACATCGTCACCTTGCCCTTAGCCAGTCTCCATTTAGTCCGTAGCTTTTGCTTCAAGTCACAAATAATAGCAATTGAACCGGTATCCAATACCCAGGTGCTACCAGGAGTACTAGTGAGGTACACATTAATAACACATATATACTTTGTTGAAGTTGCGAGCCTTCTTATCTACCATGCATTTGGGGTAATTCTGCTACCAGTGACCGTTCCCTTTACAATAGAAGCACTTAGTCTCGGGTTTAGGTTCAACCTTGGGTTCCTTCACTGGAGCGGCAACTGGTTTGCCATCCATGAAGTTTCCCTTCTAGCCCTTGCCCTTCTTGAAACCAGTGGTCTTGTTAAACCATCAACACTTGATGCTCCTTCTTGATTTCTACCTTTTGCGGTCTTAAGCACCACGAACAGCTCCGGGATCAACTCCATCCCTTGCATGTCATAGTTCATCACGAAGATCTAGTAGCTTAGTGATAGTGTCTAGAGAACTCTATCAATCACTATCTTATCTGGAAGTTTAACTCCCACTTGATTTAAGTGATTGTAGCACCCAGACATTCTGAGCACATGCTCACTAGCTGAGCTATTCTCCTCCATCTTGTTGGCAAAAGAACTTGTCAGAGGTCTCACACCTCTCAACATGGGCATGCGCCTGAAATCCCAATTTCAGCTCTTGGAACATCTCATATGTTCTATGGCGTTCAAAATGTCATTGGAATCCCGATTCTAAGCCGTAAAGTATGGTGCACTAAACTATCAAGTAGTCATCAGGATGTGTCTGTCAGGTGTTCACAACATCCACAGACGACGTTGTAGGGGTTTGCACATCGAGCAGTGGATCAAAGACGTAAGCCTTCTGTGTAGCAGTGAGGACACTCCTCGGACTACAGACCTAGTCCGCATCATTGCTTACAATACCTTTCAACTTGGTCTTTCTCTAGGAACGTATTGAAACAGGGAGCTACAACGTGAGCTATACATCTACAACATATTTGCAAAGACAATTTAGACTATGTTCATGATAATTGAGTTCATCTAATCAAATTATTTAATGAACTCCCACTCAGATAGACATCCCTCTAGTCATCTAAGTGAAACATGATCCAAATCGACTAGGCCGTGTCCGATCATCACGTGAGACGGACTAGTCATCAATGGTGAACATCTCATGTTGATCGTATCTTCTATACGACTCATGTTCGACCTTTCGGTCTTCCGTGTTCCGAGGCCATGTCTGTACATGCTAGGCTCGTCAAGTCAACCTAAGTGTTTCACATGTGTTCCGAGGCCATGTCTGTACATGCTAGGCTCGTCAACACCCGTTGTATTCGAACGTTAGAATCTATCACACCCGATCATCACGTGGTGCTTCGAAACAACGAACCTTCACAACGGTGCACAGTTAGGGGGAACACTTTTCTTGAAATTTTAGTGAGGGATCATCTTATTTAAGCTACCGTCGTTCTAAGAAAATAATATGTAAAACATGATAAACATCACATGCAATCAAATAGTGACATGATATGGCCAATATCATTTTGCTCCTTTTGATCTCCATCTTCGGGGCTCCATGATCATCGTTGTCACCGGCATGACACCATGATCTCCATCATCGTGTCTTCTTGAAGTTCTCTTGTCATCTATTACTTCTACTACTATGGCTAACGCTTTAGCAATAAAGTAAAGTAATTACATGACGTTTATGTTGACACGCAGGTCATAAATAAATTAAGACAACTCCTATGGCTCCTGCCGGTTGTCATACTCATCGACATGCAAGTCGTGATTCCTATTACAAGAACATGATCAATCTCATACATCACATATATCATTCATCACATCCTTTTGGCCATATCACATCACAAGGCATATGCTGCAAAAACAAGTTAGACGTCCTCTAATTGTTGTTGCAAGTTTTTTACGTGGCTGCTATAGGTTTCTAGCAAGAACGTTTCCTACCTACGCCAAAACCACAACATGATATGCCAATTTCTATTTACCCTTCATAAGGACCCTTTTCATCGAATCTGATCCGACTAAAGTGGGAGAGACAGACACCCGCTAGCCACCTTATGAAACTAGTGCATGTCAGTAGGTGGAACCAGTCTCACGTAAGAGTACGTGTAAGGTCGGTCCGGGCCGCTTCATCTCACGATGCCGCCGAATCAAGATAAGACTAGCAACGACAAGTAAATTGACAAAATCGACGCCCACAACAACTTGTGTTCTACTCGTGCATAGAAACTACACATAGACCTAGCTCATGATGCCACTGTTGGGGATCGTAGTAGAAATTTAAAATTTTCTACGCATCACCAAGATCAATCTATGGAGTAATCTAGCAACGAGGGGAAGGGGAGTGCATCTACATACCCTTGTAGATCGCTAAGTGGAAGCGTTGCAAGAACGCGGATGAAGGAGTCGTATTCGTAGCGATTCAGATCGCGATTGATTCCAATCTGAGCACTGAAGAACGGCGCCTCCGCGTTCAACACACGTGCAGCCCGGTGATGTATCCTACACCTTGATCCAGCAAGGGGAGAAGGAGAGGTTGGGGAAGACTCCGTCTAGCAGCAGCACGACGGCGTGGTGGTGGTGGAGGAGCGCGGGACTCCAGCAGGGCTTCACCAAGCACTACGAGAGACGAGGAGGGAGAGGGGTAGGGCTGCGCCAACAGGGAGATCGAATCGTGTGTTGGGCTGCCCCTTTGCCTCCACGATATATAGGGGGAGAGGGAGGGATGTGCACCCACCTAGGGTTCCCACCCCAAGGGGTGCGGCAGCCCTAGATTCCATCTAGGGTGGCGGCCACAAGGGGGAGAGGGGGAGGCGCTCCTGGGGTGGGCCTTAGGGCCCATCTGCCCTAGGGTTTGACCCCCTCCCCTCTTGGAGGAGCCTTGGGCCTTGGTGGGAGGCGCCCCAGCCCACCTAGGGGCTGGTCCCTTCCAACTATTGGCCCATTTATGCCTCTGGGGCCCGTGGCCCCTCCCGGTAGACCCCCGAACCCCTCCGGTGGTCCCGGTACACTACCGGTGATGCCCGGAACACTTCCGGTGGCCAAAACCATACTTACTATATATCAATCTTTACCTCCGGACCATTCCGGAACTCCTCGTGATGTCCGGGATCTCATCCGGGACTCCAAACAACATTCGGTAAACGCGTACATACTTTCCCTATAACCCTAGCGTCATCGAACCTTAAGTGTGTAAACCCTACGGGTTCGGGAGTCATGCAGACATGGCCGAGACAACTCTCCGGTCAATAACCAACAGCGGGATCTGGATACCCATGTTGGCTCCCACATGCTCCATGATGATCTCATCGGATGAACCACGATGTCAAGGATTCAATCAACCCCGTATACAATTCCCTTTGTCTATCGGTATGATACTTGCCCGAGATTCGATCGTCGGTATCCCGATACCTTGTTCAATCTTGTTACTGAAAAGTCTCTTTACTTGTTCCGTAACACATCATCCCATGATCAACTCCTTGGTCACATTGTGCACATTGTGATGATGTCCTACCGAGTGGGCCCATAGATACCTCTTCGTTACACGGAGTGACAAATCCCAGTCTCGATTCGTGCCAACCCAACAAACACTTTCAGAGATACCCGTAGTGCACCTTTATAGCCACCCAGTTACGTTGTGACGTTTGGCACACACAAAGAACTCCTACGGTATTCGGGAGTTGCACAATCTCATGGTCTAAGGAAATGATACTTGACATTAGAAAAGCTTTAGCATACGAACTATACGATCTTGTGCTAGGCTTAGGATTGGGTCTTGTCCATCACATCATTCTCCTAATGATGTGATCCCGTTATCAACGACATCCAATGTCCATGGTCAGGAAACCGTAACCATCTATTGATCAACGAGCTAGTCAACTAGAGGCTTACTAGGGACATGGTGTTGTCTATGTATCCACACATGTATCTGAGTTTCCTATCAATACAATTCTAGCATGGATAATAAACGATTATCATGAACAAGGAAATATAATAATAACCAATTTATTATTGCATCTAGGGCATATTTCCAATAGTGAAGGCGTGGCAAAGCCTAAATTCACAGGCCGGTCTGAGTTTCGGATGCGGCATTCGCCGAACTGTATACGGAAACTATCATCGGGGCATCGCACTTGGCGTGTTGCAGCCATAATTCGAGGGGACCCCTCGGCGGCATCTCGGCGGAGAAAAACTGTGGGAAGCTAATCCAAGTGCGCGGAGGCATCACCGCCCACATCACGAGTTCGCGCGAGGAGCCCTCGGCGTGGGTTCCTGGGGCGACGGCGCACGCCACCACGGCATGGCGACCACGACCGCAACGTGGACGGCGCTGGTCGCCGCCTCTGCCTCCAAAGCCCTCAGCCTGGGCATAAAAGGGCAGCGGATACCTGGGGGAGGATGCTCACACCAAGGCCTTGACACCTCCGGCCTCACTACTACGTCATGGCGGCGGGCCAGCCTCTTCTTCAGCGGAAGCGGCCCCCACTCGTCACGGGGGGCTTTTCCCTTCTCTGCGGCTGAGAACCTCCGAATCAGCGCCATGGGTGTCGCTGCGAGCGATGAAGCAAGGGAGAAGAAGCGAGTAGAGTAGGAAGAGATGCGTGATGGGCCCCCTCCTCATTTGTAGCAGGAGAAGGCCAACCGGTGACCCCTATGATCACAGGTAATGATGGTTTTCTCTACATGCATCAGGGACTCATCAAGTCGGGCAGTTGCCGAGGCAGTATGGGGAAGCGGAGACGCCCATGTCCCATCAGTCGCCACCCGTCAACCGAGGCCGCAAGCTGTTGGGGCCCGCGGCGCTCCGCACTTGCCCCTTGGCTTCGCCTCCAAGCCAAGTTCGAGTGCGTCTTGGGCCCGGGGGCTACTGTCGGCGTCCTGGGAACGGGGGTCCCCAGACTTGCCTGCCTGCTGCCCACAGCGTGGCTCCACCAGCGGGCCTGTACGACCCATCTTCACCAGAAAACACTCAAGACCCTCGAGAGGGGCCAAGCCTCGCGACGCGGATGACGCAAGACCTCCTCGGGGGCGGCCTCACTAGGCTGGCTCGCGAGGGGCGGAGAGATCAAGGCGAGGGGCACCTTGCGAGGTTCGTGTGACGCAAGCCATGACGACCAAGGCCACGCGGGCACCAGGCGGATGCCAGTGCGTGCAGTGTCCTCGTTTCCTCTTTGGTGCTAAAGGGGCAGGCGCAGGCGAGGAGTCCCGAGGCATCAGGCAAAGGTCTCCATATCGGTGCAACAAGACCAAGACCAGCATGACGGTAGGACGGAGGTCACCGTGGAGCTCAGGATGACGTCACCACCAGAGCCTTTGGTAGGCGAATACCACCTTTTGTCAGGATAACTTGTACTAGTTGTCTTCCTTCAAATTTGGCTGTTGTTGGATCCCTTCCCGCCTACATTTGGGAAGAGGACCAGGGCCTCTATAAATAGGACTAGCCACCACAGTAGGAGGCAGCTCATCTAGGATCAGATCCATTCCATCCTCAACCACACAAGCTCATCGAGCCCAAGAACACCTCTCCTCAGGAGGCTGTTCTTCCCTTGTACTTGTTCATCCTCAGCCCAAGAGGCAATCCACCACACCACACTAGAGTAGGGTATTACACCACATTAGTGGCCCGAACCAGTATAAACCCTGTGTCCTTTGTTCGTCGAGTTCGGCGAGATAGGTTTTTTAGATCGTTGCGAGAGCGCGAGCTAGGGGGAAGGAGATATCTTTGTGCACACCCCAGTGTTCGAACCTTAAGGGTTTTGCCAAAACCCGAAATCCGACACTCACATCACACCCGTGCACCTGTAGCTGGATTGGATTTGTATGCGCTAAATGCCTACAAAATGCACATAATGCCCTAAATATGGTAAATGAGCCTGAAAAAATGCCAAATTTGAACACGGTGATCAGGGTGTATGTTCGTTGTAGAAAAAAACTCCAGGGCAAAGAATGAAGAAAATTTGGATTCCCCTTCAATCTTGAGGATTTCCCTTTCGAAAGCATGGAACTTCCTCGGTGATGGTTCGATTTATGAAGGGCGTGCATGACAATATAAGCCATACCTTCTCAAATTTTACCAAGGCATGGTGACGTCATACCATGGCACCATGCCAGGCGTCATGTTTTTAAGCATTTATTTCATTTTTTCTATAGTTGAAAACCCAACAAACAGACATTTGTGGTTGACTATTGCCACACATTTCATCGAAATATCTGTCCATTCCTTGTAAAAGGCATGAGAATTTACTAAATGGCACGAGCATGGTTTTCTAGGCCATTCTTGGGGACCCTTTCATGCATTGATTGTTTGAACTTGAATTATGCGCATTAATGCCTAGGAAATGCACAAAATCCCCTAAATATGGCAAATGAACTCGGAAAAGTGCCAAATTTGAACACGGTGATTTGCAGGTTGTATGCTCATCATAGAAAAAAACTCGTGGATAAAGGAAAAAGAAAATTTGGATCCCCCTTCAATCTTGGTGATTTCCCCCTCGAAACCATGAAACTTCCTCGGTGATAGTTCGATTTATGAAAGGCGCGCATCACGACATAAGGAAAACATTCTCCAATTTTTTTACCAGGGCATGGTGAGGCCATACCATGGAACCACGCTAGGCGTCATGTTTTCCAACCATGTGTTTCATTTTTTGTATAGTTGTTAACCGAGTAAACAACGCGTTTATGGTTGACTATTGCCACACATTTACTTGAAATATCTGCCCATTCCTTGTAAAAGGCATGAGAATGTGCTAAATAACACGAGCATGGTTTTCCAGACCATTCTTGTGCACCTTTTCATGCACCGATTATTCGAATTTGAATTATGTCCATTAATGCCTAGAAAATGCACATAATCCCATAAATATGGTAAATGATCCCGCAAAAATGTCAAATTTGAACATGTTGCATTTGAGGCGGTATGTTGATCGTTGGAAAAAAACTGCATGACAAACTAGGACGGAAATTAGGATTCCCCTTCAATCTTGGGGATTTTCCCTCTCGAAAGCATGGAACTTCCTCGGTGATGGTTCGATTTATGAAGGGCGTGCATGACGACATAAGCCAAACCTTCTCAAATTTTTACCAGGGCATGGTGAGGTCATACCATGGCACCATGCAAGGTGTCATGTTTTTTAAGCATTTATTTCATTTTTTCTATAGTTGAAAACCCAACAGAAAGACATTTGTGGTTGACTATTGCCACACATTTCATCAAAATATATGTCCATTCCTTGTAAAAGGCATAAGAATTTACTAAATGGCACGAGCATGGTTTTCTAGGCCGTCCTTGTGGACCCTTTCATGCATCAATTGTTTGAACTTGAATTATGCGCATTAATGCCTAGGAAATGCACATAATCCCCTAAATATGGTAAATGAACCCGGAAAATTGCCAAATTTGAACACGGTGATTTGCAGGTTGTATGCTCATCATAGAAAAAACTCATGGACAAAGGAAAAAGAAAATTTGGATCCCCCTTCAATCTTGGTGATTTCCCCCTAGAAACCATGAAACTTCATCGGACGATGGTTTGTTTTATGAAAGGTGCGCATCACGACATAAGGAAAACATTCTCCAATTTTTACCAGGGCATGGTGAGGCTATACCAGGGCATGGTGAGGCCATACCATGGCATCACACCAGGCGTCATGTTTTCCAACCATGTGTTTCATTTTTTGTATAGCACGATCATGGTTTTCCAGACCGTTCTTGTGCACCTTTTCATCCATCGATTGTTCGAATTTGAATTATGTGCATAATTAATGCCTAGAAAATTCACACAATCCCCTAAATATGGTAAATGAGTTCGGAAAAATGTCAAATTTGAACGCGTTTCATTTGAGGCGGTGTGTTGATCGTTGGAAAAAACCGAATGACAAACTAGGACGGAAATTTGGATTCCCCTTCAATCTTGGTGATTTCCCTTTCAAAAGCATTGAACTTCCTCGGTGATGGTTTGATTTATGAAGGGCGTGCATGACGACATAAATCAAACCTTCTCAGTTTTAACCAGGGCACGGTGAGGCCATACCATGGCACCATGCCAGCTATCATGTTTTTCAAGCACATATTTCATTGTTCTATAGTTGATAACCCAGTAAATGACGCGTTTGTGGTTGACTATTGCCACACATTCCATTGCAATCTCTGCCCATTCCTTGTAAAAGGCTTGAGAAACTACTAAATACCACGAGTATGGTTTTTCCAGACCGTTCTTGTGCACCCTTTCATGCACCAATTGTTTGAATTTGAATTATGTGCATTGATGCCTACAAAATGCACATAATCCCCTAAATATTGTAAATGAACCCAAAAAAGTGTCAAATTTGAACACAGTGATTAGCAGGGTTTATGTTCATCATAGAAAAAAACTCATGGATGAAGGATAAAGGAAATTTGGATTCTCATTCAATCTCGGTGATTTACTATCGCACACGATTCATCTCTGTCGCCTCTGCGAACCGTGTGTGTTCACTCACACATGCAAAAGGAAAAGAAAACCCTCGCCCACTTCGTCCCTACTCACTCACCGTGGACTCCTCCACAACTTTGCACCCTAAGCTCGACGGTTGTTGGCGGCGGGTGTAGGTCGCGCTCCAAACGGCACTAGATTTCGCCTCCACCGCTTTCCGCCGCCTATCTGCATCGACATTGTAGACTCTGGTCGACTGGGGTTTTCTACGGGATTGGGTCGGGGATTTTTCTCATGGAGAAGGTAATTAACTTAATTAGTGAAATATTCACTCATCTCTTATCACAGTTCGTCCGTCGCTGTTAATCAACCGGCGGAAATCGCCGTGGAATCATTTTTGTTCTAGCTGATTCGTGGGTGTTCATTCATGTGTGCACAGTGCGAGCACAAATCGGGCAACTATGGTCGTGGCCAGTCGGAAACGAAGTTCTATCTCACCATTCCGGATGACTTCAGGGAGCGCTCGGTATGTTCAATCTCAACCTACCACAGTCGACATGGCCTAAATTTGTGAACATATACCGTATGTTGCTGCATTATCTATATATTTGCATCAAATATTTGTTACATTATCTATTTTTAATTCTACATTTTTGTACTTTGCTTGCATCTATATATGGATATGTTCTATCAGTTACTCCCATATTTGCATCTTGCTCGGTTATTTCAATATATCTAATTTACGATCTTAATTTTCATTTCAAGCAGTACATCTCTTGCTTTGCAAGAATAGGAGTAGAAGGAAATCTTGGGTTACTTTGCTAATGACTCCCAGGATGTCATATTGACAACGCAACATGGATTTACAATGACGGTTAGCATAAAACTTGATAAAGATGGTCACTCCTATTTTAATGTGGACCTTTGGAGAAAAATGTCTAAGTGTTATGAACTGAAAGCTGGCAATAAAATTCTAGTGCATGCACCACAACCTGGTCTAATTAACATGGATGTTTACTTCCCCAACGTCATCAGCCGATCAAAGTCTGATCGAGGTTAGTGTCCTTTCAACTTTCTCTATGCTGTTATATTACTATTTAAGCTACCAATTGATCACTATTTAAGCAACCAATTGTGATATCATATTCTGACTCCGTTCCTAGGTAGTAACAAATTCTGTTTACCAATTTACGTGCACTATATATTCTTCTGCCATGTTCTGAATAAATAATACCTTTCCACCTTTTAAGCTGGATATGTTGGATGCATAGTGAACAATCTGTATGTTACTAAGCGTGCCAAATTTCACTGGAAGGACTTGAAGCATGTCATAAACTTTGTTGATAATCTGACAGAGATAGCACAACATATAAACGCTTGATTTTGGATGGGATTAATTAGACCTATGGTGAACACATTGAACAAGACCAATTGTGTGCACAAAGCACTGGTAAAAAGTCTTATTTTAATGTTGATGCTCATAAACTATATATATCTTCAACGATATGTTACAATTGTTTTTTATTCTACATGTCAATAGAAATTGCCCCCTGTAGCCGTTCCTGGTTCGATTTCCCGGCGTGGTCGAATTACACTTGTGCCTGCTAATAATGCCAAAGTGATTGCAAGGTATTGCATTTCCCGCAAAAATGGAACCATTCAAATAACAAGTTCTCGCTTCTCGTGGCAATGCATTGATGTCTACTACGCAACCTTCTTCTTGTAGACATTGTTGGGCCTGCAAGTGCACAGGTTTGTAGGACAGTAGCAAATTTCCCTCAAGTGGATGACCTAAGGTTTATCAATCCGTAGGAGGCGTAGGATGAAGATGGTCTCTCTCAAGCAACCCTGCAACCAAATAACAAAGAATCTCTTGTGTCCCCAACACACCCAATACAATGGTAAATTGTATAGGTGCACTAGTTCGGCGAAGAGATGGTGATACAAGTGCAAAATAGATAGTAGATATAGGTTTTTGTAAACTGAAAATATAAAAACAGCAAGGTAGCGAGTGGTAAAAGTGAGCGTAAACAGTATTGCAATGATAGGAAACAAGGCCTAGGGTTCATACTTTCACTAGTGCAAGTTCTCTCAACAATAATAACATAGATAGATCATATAACGAGCCCTCAACATGCAACAAAGAGTCACTCCGAAGCCACTAATAGCGGAGAACAAACGTAGAGATTATGGTAGCGTACGAAACCACCTCAAAGTTATTATTTCAAATCAATCCGTTGGGCTATTCCTATAAGTGTCACAGACAAACCCTGGAGTTTTTACTAGAATAACACCTTAAGATACAAATCAACCAAAACCCTAATGTCACCTAGATACTCCATTGTCACCTCAAGTATCCGTGGGAAAGATTATACGACATGCATCACACAATCTCAGTTCATCTATTCAACCAACACAAAGAACCTCAAAGAGTGCCCCAAAGTTTCTACCGGAGAATCACGACGAAAACATGTGCCAACCCCTATGCATAGGTTCCCAATGTCACGAAACCCGCAAGTTGGTCACCAAAACGTACATCAAGTGGCACGCGGTATCCCATTGTCACCACAGATATCCACGGCAAGACATACATCAAGTGTTCTCAAGTCTTTAAAGACTCAATCCGATAAAATTACTTAGAAGGGGAAACTCGATTCATTACAAGAGAGAAGAGGGGGGAAGAAACATCATAGGATCCAAATATAATAGCAAAGCTCGCGATACATCAAGATCGTATCATCTCAAGAACACGAGAGAGAGAGAGAGAGATCAAACACATAGCTACTGGTACATACCCTCAGCCCCGAGGGAAAACTACTCCCTCCTCGTCATGGAGAGTGCCGGGATGATGAATATGGCCACCGGTGATGGATCCCCCCTCCGGCAGGGTACCGGAAAGGGTTCCCGATTGGGTTTTGGTGGCTCTGGAGGCTTGCGGCGGCGGAACTCCCGATCTATCTTCTGTTTTGGAAGTTTTAAGGTACGACGGTATATATGGGTGAAAGGAGTACATCGATGGAGCTACGGGGCCCCATGAGGCAGGGGGGCGCGCCCAGGGGGGAGGGCGCGCCCCCCACACTCATGAGCACCTCCTGTATCTTCTGACATGGGGTCCAAGTCCATCAGGTGGGTTTCCTTCCAAAAATAACTTCTCTAGTTGATTTCGTTCCATTTTGACTCCGTCTGATATTCCTTTTCCTCGAAACACTGAAATAGGCATAAAACAACAAATCTGGGCTGGGTCTCCGGTTAATAGGTTTGTCCCAAAAATAATATAAAAGTGGAAAATAAAGCCCAATATTGCCTAAAACAGTAGATAATATAGCATGGAGCAATCAAAAATTATAGATACGTTGGAGACGTATCAAGCATCCCCAAGCTTAATTCCTGCTCGTCCTCGAGTAGGTAAATGATAAAAAAGATAATTTTTGATGTGGAATGCTAGTTGGCATAATTTCATTGCAATTCTTCTTACTTGTGATATGAATATTCAGATCCGAAAGATTCAAGACAAAAGTTCATATTGACATAAAAACCCTGTTCAAGAATTCATTCGATTAACCAGTTAACCTGCCGATTAATCCCTACTCATAGGGTCCCCGAGTAGCCGATTACTCAATAAATCGTCTGATTAATTGATTAAATGGCCGATTAACTTGCCGATTAGCCCATTAATCCCCTACTCACCGGCCGACCGAGCAACTACCAGTTAACGATTTCCTCAACAATGCATAAAAATAATAATACTTCAAGCATACTAACAAAGCAATCATGTCTTCTCAAAATAACATGGGCAAAGAAAGTTATCCCTACAAAATCATATAGTCTGGCTATGCTCCATCTTCCCCACACAAAATATTTAAATCATGCACAACCCCGATGACAAGCCCAGCAATTGTTTCATACTTTAACATTTTCAAAACTTTTTCAATCTTCACGCAATACATGAGCGTGAGCCATGGATATAACACTATATGTGGAATAGAATGGTGGTTGTGGAGAAGACAAAAAGAGGGAAGATAGTCTCACATCAACTAGGCATATCAACGGGCTATGAAGATGCCCATCAATAGATATCAATGTGAGTGAGTAGGGATTGCCATGCAACGGATGCACTAGAGCTATAAGTATATGAAAGCTCAACAAAAGAAACTAGTGGGTGTGCATCCAACTTGCTTGCTCACGAAGACCTAGGGCATTTTGAGGAAGCCCATCATTGGAATATACAAGCCAAGTTCTATAATAAAAAATTCCCACTAGTATATGAAAGTGACAAAATGAGAGACTCTCTATCATGAAGATCATGGAGCTACTTTGAAGCACAAGTGTGGTAAAAGGATAGTAGCATTGTCCCTTCTCTCTTTTTCTCTCATTTTTTTTATTTATTTTATTTTTTTGTTTGGGCCTTTTCTCTCTTTTTTATGGCCTCTTTTTTTCTCTTCTTTTTTTTTATTTTTTGTCCGGAGTCTCATCCCGACTTGTGGGGGAATCATAGTCTCCATCATCCTTTCCTCACTTGGGACAATGCTCTAATAATGATGATCATCACACTTTTATTTTTCTTACAACTCAACAATTACAACTCGATACTTAGAACAAAATATGACTCTATATGAATGCCTCCGGCGGTGTACCGGGATATGCAATGACTCATGAGTGACATGTATGAAAGAATTATGAACGGTGGCTTTGCCACAAATACGATGTCAACTACATGATCATGCTAGCAATATGACAATGATGGAGCGTGTCATAATAAACGGAACGGTGGAAAGTTGCATGGCAATATATCTCGGAATGGCTATGGAAATGCCATAATAGGTAGGTATGGTGGCTGTTTTGAGGAAGGTATATGGTGGGTGTATGATACTGGCGAAAGGTGCGCGGTACTAGAGAGGCTAGCAATGGTGGAAGGGTGAGAGTGCGTATGATCCATGGACTCAACATTAGTCATAAAGAACTCATATACTTATTGCAAAAATCTACTAGTTATCAAAGCAAAGTATTACACGCATGCTCCTAGGGGGATAGATTGGTAGGAAAAGACCATCGCTCGTCCCCGACCGCCACTCATAAGGAAGACAATCAATAAATAAATCATGCTCCGAGTTCATCACATAACGGTTCACCATACGTGCATGCTACGGGAATCACAAACTTCAACACAAGTATTCTTTAAATTCACAACTACTAAACTAGCATGACTCTAATATTATCACCTCCATATCTCAAAACAATTATCAAGCATCAAACTTATCTTAGTATTCAACGCACTCAAAAGAAAGTTTCACATATCTTGAATACCAAGTATATTAACATTAAGCGAATTATCATGCTATTAATGACTCTCAAAATAATCTATGTGAAACATGAGAGTTCATCTATTTCTTAAAAATAAAACTACCACCATGCTCTAAAAGGTATAAGTGAAGCACTAGAGCAAACAACAAACTACTCCAAAAGATATAAGTGAAGATCAATGAGTAGTCGACTAATTATGTAACTATGTGAAGACTCTCCCATTTAATAATTTCAGATCTTGGTATTCTATTAAAACAGCAAGCAAAGCAAAATAAAATGACATTCTAAGAATGGCAAACATCATGTGAAGAAACAAAAACTTAGGATCAATCGATACTAACCGATAGTTGTTGAAAAAGAAAGGTGGGATGCCAACAGGGGCATCCCCAAGCTTAGATGCTTGATACTTCTTGCAAATATTATCTTGGGATGCCTTGGGCATCCCCAAGCTTTAGCTTTTGTGTCTCCTTAATTCCTCTCATATCTCGGTCTCCCTAAATCTCAAAAGCTCCATCCACACAAAACTCAACAAGGACTCATGAGATAAGTTAGTATAAACCATTGCCAAAACCTTATCATACTCTACTGTAGAAAATATCTAAAATTATTATTCAACATTGAATACTAAATGCCTCTGCATATTTAATAGTACTATCCTCAAATAGAATCATTAAAGAAGCAAACATATGCAAACAATGCAAACATAACAGCAATCTGCCTAAACAGGATAGTCTGTAAAGAATGCTGCAACATCCATACTTCCCTAGCTCCAAAAATTATGAAAGAAAATTCCCACTGTAGTAAATTTATCAGATCTTAATATTCAAAAGTTTTCAACATTTTATCACATTCTTACTTTTCTAGGGAATTATTGCAACAGCGGTAAACTTTTTGTTTTCAAACAGCAACATGTATACTTGTAACATAGGCATAGTAAAGGCTATCAATGCCACTTTTATTAAAATAAAAGATGCAAAACATTGTTCTAAATAACAGCAAGCAAATCCTAACAAAATAAATTGACGCTCCAAGCAAAACGCATATCATGTGGTAAATAAAAATATAGCTCCAAGTAAAGTTACCGATGAACAAAGACGAAAGAGGGGATGCCTTCCGGGGCATCCCCAAGCTTAGGATCTTGGTTGTCCTTGAATATTACCTTGGGGTGCCTTGGGAATCCCCAAGCTTAGGCTCTTTCCACTCCTTATTCCATAGTCCATCGAATCTTTACCCAAAACTTGAAAACTTCACAACACAAAACTTAACAGAAAACTCGTAAGCTCCGTTAGTATAAGAAAATAAATCACCACTTCAAGGTACTGTAATGAACTCATTATTTATTTATATTGGTGTTGAACCTACTTTATTCCAACTTCTCTATGGTTTATAAACTATTTTACTAGCCATAGATTCATCAAAATAAGTAAACAACACATGAAAAACAGAATCTGTCAAAAACAGAACAGTCTGTAGTACTCTGGATCAAACGTATACTTCTGTAACACATAAAATTCTCAAATAAATTTCTGGACCTGAGGAATTTATCTATTAATAATCTGCAAAAATAATTAACTAAATAGCACTCTACAAATAAAAGTGGCAGCAATTCTCGTGAGCGCTAAAGTTTCTGTTTTTTACAGCATGATCAACAAGACTTTCCCCAAGTCTTCCCAAAGGTTCTACTTGGCACAAACACTAATTAAAAGCATAAAACCACATCTAAACAAAGGCTAGATGAATTATTTATTACTAAACATGAGCAAAAAGCAAGGAACAAAAATAAAGTTGGGTTGCCTCCCAACAAGCGCCATCGTTTAACGCCCCTAGCTAGGCATGATGATTTCAATGATGCTCACATAAAAGATAAGAATTGAAACATAAAGAGAGAATCATGAAGAATATGACTAGCACATTTAAGTCTAACATGCTTCCTATGCATAGGGATTTTTTGTGAGCAAACAACTTGTGGGGACAAGAATCAACTTGCATATGAAGGTAAAACAAGCATAACTTCAAAATTTTAAGCACATAGAGAGGAAACTTGATATTATTGCAATTCCTACAAGCATATGTTCCTCCCTCATAATAATTTTCAGTAGCATCATGAATGAATTCAACAATATAACCAGCACCTAAAGCATTCTTTTCATGATCTACAAGCATAGAAAATTTACTACTCTCCACATAAGCAAAATTCTTCTCATTAATAGTAGTGGGAGCAAACTCAACAAAGTAACTATCATGGGATTGAAAATTGAAATCAAGATGACAAGTTTCATTGTTATTATTCTTCTTTAAAGCATACGTGTCATCACAATAATCATCATAAGTAGGAGGCATGCTATCATCATAATAAATTTGCTCATCAAAACCTGGGGGACAAAAAATATCATCTTCATCAAACATAGCTTCCCCAAGCTTGTGGCTTTGCATATCATTATCATCATAGATATTCAAGGAATTCATACTGACAACATTGCAATCATGCTCATCATTCAAATATTTAGAGCCAAACATTTTATAGATTTATTCTTCTAGCACTTGAGCACAATTATCCTTTCCATCATACTCACGAAAGATATTAAAAAGGTGAAGCATATGAGACAAACTCAATTCCATTTTTTATAGTTTTATTTTATAAACTAAACTAGTGATAAAACAAGAAACTAAAAGACTCGATTGCAAGATCTAAAGATATACCTTCAAGCACTCACCTCCCCGGCAACGGCGCCAGAAAAGAGCTTGATGTCTACTACGCAACCTTCTTCTTGTAGACGTTGTTGGGCCTGCAAGTGCACATGTTTGTAGGACAGTAGCAAATTTCCCTCAAGTGGATGACCTAAGGTTTATCAATCCGTAGGAGGCGTAGGATGAAGATGGTCTCTCTCAAGCAACCCTGCAACCAAATAACAAAGAGTCTCTTGTGTCCCCAACACACCCAATACAATGGTAAATTGTATAGGTGCACTAGTTCGGCGAAGAGATGGTGATACAAGTGCAAAATAGATAGTAGATATAGGTTTTTGTAAACTGAAAATATAAAAACAGCAAGGTAGCGAGTGGTAAAAGTGAGCGTAAACAGTATTGCAATGATAGGAAACAAGCCCTAGGGTTCATACTTTCACTAGTGCAAGTTCTCTCAACAATAATAACATAGATAGATCATATAACGAGCCCTCGACATGCAACAAAGAGTCACTCCGAAGCCACCAATAGCGGAGAACAAACGTAGAGATTATGGTAGGGTACGAAACCACCTCAAAGTTATTCTTTCAAATCAATCCGTTGGGCTATTCCTATAAGTGTCACAAACAACCCTGGAGTTTTTACTAGAATAACACCTTAAGATACAAATCAACCAAAACCCTAATGTCACCTAGATACTCCATTGTCACCTCAAGTATCCGTGGGCATGATTATACGATATGCATCACACAATCTCAATTCATCTATTCAACCAACACAAAGAACCTCAAAGAGTGCCCCAAAGTTTCTACCGGAGAATCACGACGAAAACGTGTGCCAACCCCTATGCATAGGTTCCCAATGTCACGAAACCCGCAAGTTGGTCACCAAAACGTACATCAAGTGGCACGTGGTATCCCATTGTCACCACAGATATCCACGGCAAGACATACATCAAGTGTTCTCAAGTCTTTAAAGACTCAATCCGATAAAATTACTTCAAAGGGGAAACTCGATTCATTACAAGAGAGAAGAGGGGGGAAGAAACATCATAGGATCCAAATATAATAGCAAAGCTTGCGATACATCAAGATCGTATCATCTCAAGAACATGAGAGAGAGAGAGAGAGAGATCAAACACATAGCTATTGGTACATACCCTCAGCCCCGAGGGAAAACTACTCCCTCCTCGTCATGGAGAGCGCCGGGATGATGAAGATGGCCACCGGTGATGGATCCCCCCTCCGGCAGGGTACCGGAAAGGGGTCCTGATTGGTTTTTGGTGGCTCTGGAGGCTTGCGGCGGCGGAACTCCCGATCTATCTTCTGTTCTGGAAGTTTTAGGGTACGACGGTATATATGGGTGAAAGGAGTACATCGGTGGAGCTACGGGGGCCCCACGAGGTAGGGGGGCGTGCCCCCCACAGTCGTGAGCACCTCCCGTATCTTCTGACGTGGGGTCCAAGTCCATCAGGTGGGTTTCCTTCCAAAAATAACTTCTCCAGTTGATTTCGTTCCGTTTTGACTCGTCTGATATTCCTTTTCCTCGAAACACTGAAATAGGCATAAACCAACAAATCTGGGCTGGGTCTCCGGTTAATAGGTTAGTCCCATAAATAATATAAAAGTGGAAAATAAAGCCCAATATTGCCTAAAACAGTAGATAATATAGCATGGAGCAATCAAAAATTATAGATACGTTGGAGACGTATCATGCATCCATATGGGAAGATTGGAGACACTGTTCTACTCCTGCTCTACCAAGGCACAAGAGGGCTCTTCCTTTTCATTGACGAGATGCTGAGTCGCCGTGATCAAGCTGCTTCCAGTGGATAGTTGTGGTTGTTGGCCCTCAACCTCTTAAAATGTGCTAGCTGTTACTATATATGTTAAGTATGTAGATATTGACCATATGGTTGTTGGCCCTTAGCCTCTTAAAATGTGATAGTTGTTACTATGTTAAGTATGTAGATATGGACCATATGGTTGTCAAAACCGTGTTACGAAGATCCTCCTTTTGTTGAATAGTGTAACCACTATATATATGTTACTCAAATGCTGTTACCCAAGTTCATAAATTTTCATGGAAAGTATTAGTATCGTACACAGTTCATTGAGTTTAAGCGTGTGCCCGATGTCCAGAAGGCATTTGCATATTAACTGTCCATATTGCAAATTCACACACATGTTCACATAAGGAAACATATGTGTAACATGCTAATCATCACACATGAGTACTCACAGACACATCGTGTGCGATACTCCTAGCCATCGCAAGCAACTAGTTTGCATTTTTCAAAGTTTTTTGTACACACAGGATCACACACGAAGTAACTGTATTGACCGTCTGTGTTGTAATTTCTCATCGCAAACAGTTCATCTGAGTCAGTTGTTTGCCACATATCACACACAACTTGTTTATACGACTCGTTTGTGTTCTTTTGGCTCATCGCAAACAGTTCATCCATGTGGACTGTATGCTGCATATCACACACATCTTGTTAAGTCAAACCGTTTCTGTTGTGTTCCCTAATCGAAAACAGTTTGTCCGAGTTAACCGTATGCCGTATATCGTGCACACATTGATATGGCTGCCCGTTTCTATTGTTCTACCTCATCGCAAATAGTTCGAATGAATTAACCGAGTGTCCTGCATCGCACACACATTGTTATGGCTGCTCGTTTCTGTTGTTCTGCCTCATCGTAGACAGTTTGAATGGATTAACCGTATGCCCTGCATCGCACACGCAATTAAAATCTTAACCGTGTTTGATGCAGCCATCATCGCAAATGTTTTGCACCTTTTTTGACAGTTTTTTACACCACCGTTTGTGATTATTGCATCGCACACATTTTCGGCAAGGGTCTCTGATCGTAGTGTCGCATTATCAGTCTCCTGCAGTAGTGCACTGCCACCAAGCTACAAAATCTTCGTGATGAACTATAATATGCAAGGGATGGATAAGACAATTCCCGAGCTCTTTGCAATGCTAAAGGCCGCGGAGGTAGAAATCAAGAAGGAGCATCGAGTGTTGATGGTTAACAAGACCACCAGTTTCAAGAAAAAGGGCAAAGGGAAGAAATGGAACTTCAAGAAGAACGACAAGCAAGTTGCTGCTCAAGTGAAGAAGCCCAAGTCTGGACCTATGTAGCGACCCGACCTCAAACGGTCAAGTCTCTGTGCTTCAGTGTCATCCCTGGATCGGTAATGCTGACACACACAGTACTCGAGGATTTATAACAGAGTAGCAATCACACACTTATTACATTGAATGTCTCAAAATAGAACTTATTACAATAAATATGGCTTAAGGCCATCTAATACGATAACAGTGGAAGGCTTGGAAGATAAAGTGAGTCCATCAACTCCAACGACATAGCTGAGCTGCACGGCAATGACCTAACGAACCTTACTCCTTGTCTGAAAAGTCTGCAACATGATACGTTGCAGCCCGAAAACGGGTCAGCACATGGAATATGCTGGCAAAATAACACAGTAGAGCAAGAACAGAATAATGCTATCACTACATGCATATTTGGCTAGTGGAAAGCTCTATGGTTATAGTTTTTGCGAAAAGCCAATTTTTCCCTACAACAAAGGAATATATTTTATTTAACTATCATGGTAGTTGAAACATCATTGAGAATGTTCCTCCAACTCAATCCCAATTAAAGTAATTAACAACCCAACAATATTATTTAATAGTGATGAGATACTTATGATACTCCAAGTACTAGATACTCAAGATGTCCATAACCGGGGACACGGCTAACCATGATTAGTTTATATACTCTGCAGAGGTTTGCGCACTTTTCCCCACAAGACTCAATCTCCTCCATTGGATTTCTCGCACTTCCTGGTGTTTGAGAAATGGATGACCGAGACACAGTCTTTCAGAAGCATTAACCCCTTACTCCGGGCAGACCATACCAACCTACATCCCTCTACTTGCTGATCCACCTCTTCGGGAGCTTCACGCAACTTACTCAACTATGCTAGAGCCCATAATAGCTTGTGGCTGCACACGGAAGTTTCTAGTATGAAAATATCTCAGTTCCCTTTGAGCCTGGGTGGCGGACCATAGGATTATCACACGGGTACTTCGGGATATCCTAGGACAACACTGGATTCCCCAAGTGCCCAACAAACAATCCACCCAGATGTGTATTCAAGTTGCCACCTTTATTTGAACCATTAATTAACAATCTCACATCTGTCATGGATTTCACTCACCCAAACCACGTCTACGAGCATAGCATAGCAATATAAGCAATACATAGAAGTGACTCCCAAGATTTGAATATAACAGGGCAATAGGTTCTACCTCATCAACTACTTTCCAACCCACATGTTAATCACATCCTAACCATGCAATGTTTGAGGATTGGAACTAATGCACAAAAACTGGGTGATAAAGGGGTATGATCAAAGTGTTACTTGCCTTGCTGATGATCCGCAAAACCCAGAGACTTGTAGTAGCACGCTTCGCACTCCGGGTGTTCTATCGCAAACAAACAATAGCATACATAAGCAATCAAGCAAAGAAACACAGATAAAACTCAAATAAGAAGATCTAACCAGAAAGTTCAACTTAAGAACTCTGGTTTGCAAAAAGAATCAAATCAAACGGAGCAACGAAACTCAAACTGCGAAAGAAACAAGTTCCGTTTACTAAACTGGACTAAGATCAAATTTTACAGTACCAAAATCATGTTCAAGTTGATTAAACGAAAAGAGGGTTTCGAGACGAAGATCTAGGCGCTTGAATCGCCTGATTCCGATAAACGAGCGAAAAGATAAACTAAAACGAAAATCGGATCAGAAATCGTGATTGAAAATAATCACGGAAAATCCGAGAAAAAGAAAACTGACGAATAGGCTAACGAACGAACGTTTGTTGTTTGTAACTAACGAGCGAAAGCCGTTCGTTAGAATGAACGTACGGATGAACGTCCACAAAGTAACTAAACCGAGAAAAACTGGCGAACGGATCAAAAAACGAACTAGGGTTTTCTAAAAAACCGAACCAGGCTTTCTTAAAAAAAACCGAACGGCGCTTATACTTCCGGCGAGGTCCGGCGAGGTGGGGCGGCTCCGGCGAGGCGGTTGGTGCGGGGCAGCATGGGGCAGCGGTGGCGCGGGGCAGCAGCGGCAGGCGGCGGCGGCGGCTTGCGGCGGCGCGGGGCAGCGGCTTCGGGGCTCCAGGGGGGCCCGGGTCGGCTTTTAAGAGGGGGAGGGGTGGCGGCTTGGGGAAGGGGGCGGGGTGGCGGTGTGTCCAGGACCGACACGTCCTGGCGGCGGCGGCGCTGCTTGGGAGTCCTCTCCCGAGCCGGTGCGGGGAGGCGCGAGGCTGGGCCTCGTTCCAGTGCGGTCCGGCGGGAGTTTTTTTAAATAATTTCACCGAAACTAAATAAATCCTAGAAAATAAAATAAAAATCTAAAAATGCCAAAACAAATTTTCACCATCTAAATAAAATATTTAGAACTAGATGAACATTTTCTTGGCCCTAAAATGCAACTTTGAAAAATATGCAAATTTTCTAACTCAAATAAAATAGCAATAAACTCCGGATAAAAATCAAATATTTGATTTTAATATTTTCCTCCAATATTTCATATATTTTGGAGAAGTCATATTATCTCCTCTCATGTATTTTAATATGAAATATTTTCGGAGAGAAAAAATATTTAAAAGCAAAAATCCTCGTTTCAATATTTGATAGAACTCAAATATGAAAACAGGGAAATCCCCAACTCTCTCCGAGGGTCCTTGAGTTGCTTAGGATTTCAAGGATTCGCGAAACGAAATGCAATAAAATATGATATGCACGAATGATCTATGTATAACATTCCAAATTGAAAATTTGGGATGTTACAAACCTACCCCCCTTACGATGAATTTCGCCCTCGTGATTCGGGTTGGCTAGAGAATAGGTGTGGGTGGTCTTTGCGAAGATCATCCTCTCGTTCCCAGGTGGCTTCATCCTCGGTATGGTGGCTCCACTAAACTTTGCAAAACTTTATAACCTTGCTGCGGGTGACTCGGCTGGCAAATTCAAGAATCCTGACTGGCTTCTCCTCATAGGTCAAATCACTGTCCAACTGAATCACCTCCAAGGGTACTGTATCTCTTAACGGTATATCAGCCATTTCAGCATGACACTTCTTCAGCTGTGAAACATGAAATACATCATGAACTCCTGACAGTCCTTCAGGCAACTCCAACTTGTAGGCAACTTCTCCCATACGTTCCAAAATTCGATACGGTCCTACAAATCTCGGGGCTAACTTTCCCTTAACTCCAAAACGTTTCACTCCTCGCAGGGGTGACTGTAAGTGCATCTAGTGCCCCTTAGTGATTTTGGTGTATTGAAGACTTATAGGTTAAGGGACTAATGCGTTTGTGAGTGTACAGAGGTCTATAAGTCTATGAGGAGGTTGATATTTACAGAGAAAGTCGACCCCTAAAAATGAAGTTCTTCGACTGAAGACTTTGGATCACTGAAGACTTTCTGAAGACTTTGAAAGTGAAGAAATTGGTGTGACCTTGAATACTTGGTATTCGTTCGAGGAGCATGAAGCGTGAAGACTTTTATTTTCGTAGTTTCATTTTCTCTTTCCTGAGTCATAGGAAACACCGTACTGTTAAAAGGGGGTCGAAGAAATACTAACGAAAATTTCCACGTGATGCTCAACTCAAAATCCTACACCTACCAATCCCTTCGAGTGAAGCCATTGGAAATCTCATACAGTTCAGTCAATTTCTTCAGTGACAGAGACGAAGTTCTTCTGGTCTCTGAGGAATTTGTCCCGACCGAGGAGTTAGGAATTTGCCAGTGCGGATTGCCTACACAGTGAGGAACATGATAGCCCTAAGGATTTTGCTACTCAAAATTCCGACCGTTGCTGTGCTATGCGCCAGCTGTCCCAAAATATCTATCCACCTAACGGTCATATCATTGAAGGGCATTTATGTCTTATCATGTCGGGCTGCTCCCTAGGCTATAAATAGCCGCCCCCTACAACCACTAGCTGGTTGGCTGCTCCGAGAGAAACTGACACTTGTCATTTGAGAGCAACCCATCCTCCGAGGACTTTGAGCGAAAATCATTAAGTGAGGAAAAACCCAAAACCCAAACACCTACAAACCCCAAGTGATTGAGCATCACTGAAGAGATTGATCCTACGTGGATCCGACGCTTGTTACCTTTGAAGACTGTGCTTCTTCCAGACGGTTAGGCGTCATGGTCTAGAGCATCCAAGATGAATTGTGGATCGCCGAGTGACCAAGTTTGTGAAGGTTTGGAAGTCGCCTGAAGACTTACCACGAGTGATTGGACGAGGTCTGTGTGACCTTAGTTCAAGGAGAATATGGTGAGGACTGGGTGTCCTGAGCTGCGTGTTCAGGACTGGGTGTCCGGGACTGTGTGTCCTCGAGTTTAAATACTCAGCCGCTCTGAGGGAGTCCTGGATTAGGGGGTCTCCGGACAGCCGGACTATCTCCATTGGCCGAACTGTTAGACTATGAAGATACAAGATTGAAGACTTCGTCTCGTGTCCAGATGGGACTCTACTTGGCGTGGAAGGCAAGCTAGGCAATACGGATATGGATATCTCCTCCTTTGTAACCGACCTTGTGTAACCCTAACCCTCTCCGGTGTCTATATAAACCGAAGGGTTTTAGGTCCGTAGGACAACAACCATAACATACAATCATACCATAGGCTAGCTTCTAGGGTTTAGCCTCTCTGATCTCGTGGTAGATCTACTCTTGTACTACCCATATCATCAATATTAATCAAGCAGGACGTAGGGTTTTACCTCCATCAAGAGGGCCCGAACCTGGGTAAAACATCGTGTCCTCCTGTTACCATCCGGCCTAGACGCACAGTTTGGGACCCCCTACCCGAGATCCGCCGTTTTTGACACCGACATTGGTGCTTTCATTGAGAGTTCCTCTGTGTCATCGCTGTTCGGCTTGATGGCTCCTACTATCATCGATAGCGATGCGGTCCAGGGTGAGACATTTCTCCCCGGACATATCTTCGTATTCGGCGGCTTTGCACTGCAGGCTAATTCGCTTGGCCATCTAGAGCAGATTGAAAGCTACGCCCCTGGCCATCAGGTCAGATTTGGAAGTTTGAACTACACGAGCCGACATCCGCGGAGACTGGATCTTTGACGGATTCGAGCCACAGCCGGGCGCGCCGCACCATCGCGATGGGTATGACCTAGCTCTGCCGCCGAACAGTACCCCAGAGGCCGCACCCGCATCAGCTCCGACCTTTAGCTCGGAGCCAACTGCGCCAATCGAGGACGGGTGGTTAGACACCGCCTCAGGGGCTGCAGTCTCAACGGCGATCGTGCCAAACACTAGCCTAACCCTCTGCGCAGCCCGTGACTCCAAGGCGCCGGACTCTTTTTCTGACTCCAAACCGCCCGCGCCCCTACCAATCGAATCCGATTGGGTGCCGATCATGGAATTCACCGCCGTGGATATCTTTCAGCACTCGCCCTTCGGCGACATTCTGAATTCACTAAGGTCTCTCTCTTTGTCAGGAGAGCCCTGGCCGGATTATGGCCAACAGGATTGGGATGCGGACGACGAAGAAATTCGACGCCCACCCACCACCCACTTAATAGCCACTGTCGATGACTCAACCGACATGCTCGACTTCTACTCTGAAGACATCGACGGTATGGACGATGATGCGGGAGGCGAAGAGGAACCACCGCCCACAGGGTGCTGGACGTCCACTTCATCATATGGCATATACATGGTGGACACACCAAAAGAAGACGATGATGAGGAACGGAAGGACGCACCGAAGGCTTGTTCCCTCGAGAAGCATTCAAAGCGGTGGCGCAAGCGCCACCCCAAATCCTGCCTGGTAGAAATAACGATCATACAGACCCAACATTGGAGCAGGGCGAACCACTGCCGGACCACGGCAATACGGAGAATCAAACCGAACAAACCAATTCTGTCAAAGATAATAGTACGGACGACATAACGCTGGACAGGCACCCGGAGCAGCAGAATGCCCGTCAAAGGCTTGTTGCCACCACGAGGAGTCTAAAAAAGCAGAAGCAAAGGCTCAAGGCTGCGCAGGACACACTCCAAATCAGATGGAGTAAAGTACTCAACACAGCAGCGAAGTACGGCGACAACCGCCCCACCAAGAGCTACCCAAAGCGGAAGTTGCTACCTGAATTCGATGAGGAGGCCTCAGACCCCCCACAACCAAAAATCAAAACAGCCACCTGGCCGGATAGACGACCACACGGCCAACATAGAGCGGCAAACAATGCCACTCACAAGACAATACGCGATCCACGCGAGGACTCGCACCAAAAGGACGACGCAACCAGATCCATCTATGGACCACGCAAGCGCGCCCCAACATACGATGTAACGCAACAAACATCCGAACAACATGGTACACCCTGATACAAGGGTGCCACACACCCCCTATGTTTCACCGATAAGGTGCTGGACCATGAATTTCCAGAGGGATTCAAACCCATAAACATAGAGGCATACGACGGAACAACAGACCCTGGGGTCTGGATCGAGGACTATATCCTCCACATCCATATGGCTCGAGGAGATGATCTCCACGCCATCAAGTACTTACCCCTCAAGCTCAAAGGGCCAGCTCGTCACTGGCTTAAAGGCCTCCCCGAAAACTCCATTGGAAGCTGGGAAGAGCTCGAAGACGCTTTTCAGGCAAATTTTCAAGGGACTTATGTCCGACCTCCGAACGCGGATGATTTGAGTCATATAACTCAACAGCCCGGAGAGTCAGCCCGAAAGCTTAGGAACAGGTTTCTTACTAAAAAGAACCAAATTGTCGACTGTCCGGACGCCGAAGCCTTGGCAGCTTTTAAGCATAGCGTCCATGACGAATGGCTTGCCAGACACCTCGGCCAAGAAAAGTTGAGAACAATAGCAGCATTAACAAGCCTCTTGACCCGCTTTTCCGTGGGTGAGGACAGCTGGCTAGCCAGATGCAACACCAGCGACTCTAGTACATCTGAAATCAGAGATGGAAACGGGAAATCACAGTGCAACAGCAATAACAAACGCCAGAATAAAGAAGACAGCACGAAGAGCACGACAGTAAATGCCGGATTCAAAAGCTCACGGCCAGGTCAGCAAAAGCCGCCCTCTAAAGGCGCCAGAGATGAACTGTCCAGCCTAAACAAAATTCTGGACCAAATATGTCAGATCCATAGCACCCCTGGCAAACCAGCCAATCATACCCACAGAGAATGTTGGGTCTTCAAGCAGTCCGGCAAGCTCAACGCCGTACACAAGGGGAGGATACACCAAGCGAAGATGAGGATGAGCCTCTCAAGCAAGACACTGGGGAACAAAAGAAATTTCCACCAGAAGTCAAAACAGTAAACGTGTTACACGTGATCAAGGGAAGAAACAAAACGACACTCCCAGAAAAATATGCCCAAAGGCCTATCACCGCGGAGTCCTGCCACTGGTCGTCTCAACCGATCACATTCGACCATCGTGATTACTCAGCAAGTATCCGGCGTGCAGGATGGGCTGCCCTGGTATTAGACCGAATAATTGACGAATACCACTTCACACGAGTCCTGATGGACGGTGGCAGCAGTCTAAACCTGATATACCAGGATACAATCCGCGAAATGGGGATAGACCCAACAAAAATTTGCCATAGCAATACTACCTTTAAAGGAGTAACGCCAGGCCCAGGGGCTCATTGCACGGGATCCCTGCTACTAAAGGTTATATTCGGCTTCCCCGATAACTTCTGTAGCGAACATTTAACCTTCCACATCGCTCCGTTCCAAAGTGGCTATCAAGCACTACTCGGACACGAAGCTTTCGCTCTCTTTAATGCAATACCGCACTACGCTTCTCTCACACTCAAGATGCCCAGCCCACGTGGCATCATTACAGTGAACAGAAGTATTAAGCGATCTTTGCGCGCCGAAGAGCGTGCGGCTGCCTTGGCAGCCGCACACTAAAAATGGCCTCACCAACTAAAGCATTTAATAGGTCGTCACAACCTCGGACACGGTTAGACGAGTCCGGCGCAACTATATGCAATTCATACCGGATCAATGGTCACACCCCTATTACAAATACAAGGGGCTCAACGCGTGCAGACAAGTGGCAATTTTTACTCATCTTGAATTATACATGGTTTCTTTAAAAACTATCTTTTTGCACGACAACTTTTTCACCTAAGTTCCTCTCTTTTACAGATGATCATCGTGCTACACCCGTCCAGGATACGGCACAACGGAGACACAGGCGCAGACGTGCAGTAGGGACCCGCTCCAAGGATTCTTTTTAGATTAAGACCCTGCGTAAACCTTTTTTACTGTCTCCACCGAATTCTCAGCACAGTTGTGAAGGATGCTGACGTCTTGGCATGTGGCCACGTCAGAATAATGCACGTACCTGGACACAAGGGGCTTCTTACAAAGGGCACTATTTAGGCCCGGTTTACACCATAAAGACTGAATACCTTAGGGAGTGTTCGGCGTCACGAGTTTGGCCTTATATGCATCAGCTCCGAATCATTGTCTTTGGTCAAATGTTGGGTTTGCCCGACTCTTGTGTTTTGGTGCCTTACGTTCCGCTTTATCGACTAAGGTAGCACCAGGAGAACTACTGCGATTGTGCCCTGGTTCATCCGGACGAGCACCTCAGTAGAGAAAGCCAAAAACTGACTGTCATGATATAGCGTGAGACTGGTCAACCACTCGATGACCTATCGGAATGTTGGAATTCCTCTGCCTTAACAAAGGGCCGTTTTCCGGCCAGGCATGTATGCACTCCATGATCGGGAGAGTGCGGAGCCACCAGGGGCTATCTAGTAGCCCCACTGTCAAACTCCTATGGCTAAGTGAAAGTGTTAAAGCATTATAGTCCGGTTGCCTCGCTCGTTGCGCTATCACCTCCTTATTAGGACCAAGACGTTGGGTTAAGTGTGAACACGTGTTTTTTGCGAGCACCTCCGCATTATATGCGTGGGGGTTGAAGCCGACGGCTGCAATCTTTCAGGTTATACACATGTATACATAAACAGTCGCACAGGAGGCATCATACTACTTTCAGGCAAAAGTATAAACATAGCCTTATAAAAACTTCATAAAAGCATTGTGTTTACAATGAGAATACATATCACTCAAACATAATATTCTTCGAGCACTGGGCCTCTATCAAACGAGCACCCTCGAGAACCTCCTCGAAATAATGCTCGGCAGCCACTCGGCCTATGGCCGAACCCTGCGCCGCGACAGCGGTAGCGTCCATCTCCGCCCAGTATGCTTTAACACGGGCAAGGGCCATCCACGAGCCTTCTATGCACGCCGACCTCTTCATCGCAATAATGCGCGGTACCGCACCAAGGAACTGCTGCACTAAGCTGAAATAGCTGTTCAGCTTTGGCTTTTCCGGCCATAGCTGATCCACAATAGACCTCATGGCGAGTCCGGACAACCTATTCAGTTCAGCCCATTCGGCTAGCTGGTCAGTCAATGAAAGCGGACGCTCTGGAACGTGGAATTGCGACCAGAACAGTTTGTCCACTTCACGATCTGTCTGACCTTGGAAGTACTTGGCCGCATCGGCAGCGCTCGCCGCCAAATCCATATACGCATCTGCCGAACTCCACAGCCGATCCAGAGGGGCATACCGTGGATCTCCGGACTTCCTCCATAACATGAAGGGTTTCCCAGCTGCAATATCCCCGGCTTCCCGCAGCTCCTCCTTCTTCGCTCTCATAGCAGAACGGGTGTCTTTGTCTGCCGCCGTGGCCTTCTCAAGGTCCGTTGCCTTCGCTCGGTTTTCTTTTTCAAGGACCCGGCAACGGTCGGCAGTGTCTTTTAATTCTACGGCCATCTTAGCCATCTTCTCTTGGCTCTTGCAATGTGCGGCCTTCTCGGCTTCCAACTCTTCGGCCGCCTTCAAAGGAGCCGCATTACTAATCCTCGCTTGTTCCTTGGCTCGGGCAAGTTCTGCCCGCAAGGTTTCCACGGTGGCAGCTCCATCTGCAGTCACAGCATATTAAAGATACTAGCATCATGCTGCTCTTACTATGTGGCGTTCACCAGATAATAACACTTACCCTGTGCCTCGTCAAGCCTCTTGTTAACAAGCTCGATGTCGGCGTCTGCCGCATCTAGTTGCCGTTTTAATTTGGCAAACTCACTAGTCTGGCTAGCCACCGGAGCTTCCACCACCTGCACATAGGGGCAGTTTGGTTATTGCCTGGGAATATGATCCTCTGTTCGCCGCCGTTCTCGACAACAACCAGAGTCTCAGGGGCTACTATCTACATAGGGCACACCTAACATGTGTAGTACTATCACATATTATCTCACATACCTCAAAGCCTGTCTGTAGACTCATAAAGGCTTCATGTAATCCGCTTTTGGCAGACGAAATTCTCTCCATCACCGTACCCATCAGTGTACGGTGTTCTTCTGAGATGGCCGCTCGCCCCACCAACTCCCTCAGAATGTCCAACCGCACACCAGACGGTGCCGGACTCTTTTGTCTGCTCTCTTCGGGAGCCGGATGCTGGGGACTTCGGGTGTCTATGGGATTATGTTTTGGCCTCACCGGATCCAGAGAGGCCCTCCGTGATGACACTTCGGGGTCGCCCCCTTCTTGAGCGGAGGAGTCCGGGGGAGGTGTTTCGCTCTCCATCATCTCTGGAAGAAGATCCCCCGAAGACGAGCTCAGCTGAGAGGGGCTAAGGCCCGAACTGCAAGATATATGCGGTGGTTATTTTCTCAGAAAAAAGATAGCATGCCTTTACTATTAAAGTATTTTGGATCACTTACGACTCGTTGGAGGGCTGATCCCCCCGCGGACTTTGTGCGGCAAAAGCACCCCCGAGGCAGGACCCTCTGTGGGAGACTTCTTCTCCCGTTTGGAGGCTTTGGCTTCCGGATCCTCGGAAGCAGTCCTTTTCCTCCCTCGGTTATCCTCCTTCATGGAGACGCTCATTCCCTCGGTTGTAACGAGCAGCGATGGGGGCTCGCGTCCACCCGTATTATCCCCCCTGGTATCTTCCTTCGAGGGCTCCGGGCAAGGTGCGACCTCGAACATCTTTTCCAATACCGGATTTTCCAAACCCTTAGGGAGGGGGGCCAAACACCGAATCATCTTCGCCTTTCTTAGCCAGTCTTGGTCAAAAAGAGAACTCTCAGTAATAACTTCGTAACGAATAAAAGACAGTGTGTTCGGCCAGAGGATTTCTTACTTGTTCGGCGACATGGTTACTGCTCACGCCCACGTCCCCGGTAATATCCGGACACTCTACTTTAGGTACGAAGAATGACTTGTACATCTCCTCATGCATCAGGCCGAGGAAACTATGAATGGCATGCGGTCCCTCTGGGTTGAACTCCCACAAGCGAAGGGGCCGGCGTTTGCAAGGCTGGACTTGACGAACTAGCATAGCTTGTATTACCACAACCAAATTAAAATATCCCTCGAAGAGATCTCGCCAAGTCTTGTGGAATCTTCCTTGTATGCGGCAGTTGTCTGAACTGGCCCATGAGTATACGGCCACAGGGGTCCTCGGCCCAATCTATCAGATCGGGAGATGACGTGTTGAGTACCCCCTAGTCCAGGACACCGTCAGTAGCCCCCTAAACCGGTCTTCAAGTTAGGGACGCTCCTCGATTCTTCCAAATTGTTCTTCATCTTCAGTCGTCGGTCTTGAAAACTGGTTCAACAAATCTTCTCATCTTCGATCTTGAGGATCGCCGAAATGAATTCGACAAGTTTATAAATCGGGTATCCGAGGAGCCCCTTTAAGTTTCCAGCCTTTACCAATGCCTTATTATTTTTATGCCACACCTGGGTTTGAAGTTGTTCCCGGGAGGCAGTGTCCTCTTGCTTCCGAGCTCTAACACCGAACTGCATTCGAGGTATCTTTTGCGGCCGGGCACCAATGCCGGACCGTTCCGAGCTCCAACGCCGGAATGTATCCGAGCTCCAACACCGGACTATGTCCAAGCTCCAACGCCGGACAGTGTTCCAGCTCCAATGCCGGACTATATCCGAGGTGTCATATCACCTTGGTTCAAAAAAGTTAAAGGAGTTTAGCCAAGATTAATGCCAGAAATGCCCTCTATGGAGCCAGCCACTAGCGCCCGAGCTTTTATGCCGGACTGCTTCCGAGGTGGTGCACCACCCCAAATGTGGGCCGATTTTTGTGAATATTTTTTGTTGGTGCAATTTATTCTCTGCCGAGATATATAGCCAGTAGCCCTCAAGGTGTGTATCGGTGTAAAACCCGAGATGCACATGAAGGATGACGTAAGACTGCTGATCCCAGTAGCCGCTGAGACTCAGGTTGATTTGCAAAATCGGCCTGAGGATCAAGTCCTAGCTCGGCAGAATACTTCGGGACACTAAAAGCGGCGTGCTCAGTCCTCGAGACTCAGGTTGGGTGCGGCCGACCAACCTGAGGATCAAAATCTCCTTGGAAACTATATTGCACATAAAATTCTCTGCATTGGACAAGCAATGCAGTAGCCCCCGAGACACTGGTCGGGTGGCAACACCAGATCAGGGGATCGAAGTGCCCCTTTAATATTTGTAAATAATAAGCCCGAAGCCCAGTAGCCCCCGAGCCTTAATGCGGGCACGGGTGGCCGAATTAAGGATCAATATCCATAGTAAAATCACAAATTATGTGTAATGACTCTATGTATCCAAGTACTTTACGTCATTAATGCTCAGATCCGCGTTGTACAAAACTTTTGTTGACCGACCATCGGCTTCCACCTCCTCGGCCAGTAGCCGAGGAGTGTTTGTCCTACTTTATAAAGCCTTTATGAGGGCAAAGTTTTACAACAAACAAGGCAATCTGGCCATACGGTTTTATAAACAAAGGTACGTAGAGAGATATGTTATATTACTGTTTAACAGAAGAAATGTCTTCCAAAGAAAATAGTCCCGCTATTGGTTCCTTTCTTTGGGTTGTCATGCTAAGCATGATCATTAAACCTCAGCTCTAATGTAAGAGCAAAATATCGAGGATTTAGTTTGGGAGGCCAGTTAATAGCCCCCGGTAGTGTTCGGCGACAGTCGGGGTCAAGCCGTAAACACTTCGGCCAATGTTATGAATGGCCCGTCTTAAAACATAGTCATCAGATCGCTGACCAGTTTACGCTTATTGTCACAGTTAGTTTTCGGCTTTCTCCACTGAGGTGCTTAACCATGTGAGCTGGAAGCACAATCACAGTGGTTCTCCCTTTGCACGCCTAGCCGAACAAAACGGAACGTAGGAAGCAAGTGCAAGAGCTGGGCAACCCAACTATTGACCGAAGACACAATTCGAAACCGATGCATATATAGCAATATCTAAGAATGTTTTTGCCAAATCCCTAAAGGTGTCCGGCGTTGCACTGTGAGACTAATGCTGGAAAAGCACAAATAGTTTAAAAGTGCCATAGGCTCGAAAAGCCAAAAAATGTCAGTAAAAACTTGACGTCCGAACAAGATCAAGTGTTCGGTGCCAATCCAAAAATTGGTTTTAGAAGAAAAAAAGTGCTTCTGTCATGCTTTAACATGATACATCCTATCTCAAGACTTCGAGCGGGTCAGCCTACGGTTTCAACCTCCTATCCCGAGGGCGGAGTACTTCTCATCAGGCCAGTCTAGCAAACTAAACTCTAGCGGCTTTGAGAGAGAAATTAGGCTCCCCGGCTAGTGACCGCACACTCGTGTCGAAAAAAGGAGTGATAAATAATAATAAAACTTTGCAACGACTAAGAAGAAGAACACTTATTATAAAACGGCTCAAATAAACTTAAGAGCCCCCAAGTGACTTGGGTAGAAGAATGCTTGCATGTACCGAAGTACTTATATCATATCTATGTTCAACCGAACTTTAAACGCGTCTTAACCGACCGTCAGCTTCTCCCTCTTCGGTCAAGGACCGAAAAGTGTTATGTACTCCATCGGTCGAGAATATCGACGGTGTTTCCAATAACCAAGCAATCAGGCCATAAGGCTGTAACAGACAAAGCGCGCTCAGGGAACTTATGCTATATTACCGTGAAGTGTAAGAAGCATCTTCGAAGAAAATAGTACCCCCACCGATACCTTTCTTCGGTGCTCATTGTTATTATGAGATTTGTGCAATAGATTTTTTGTACTCATGAGTTCCGTTGTGTGCCGACCATCATTGAAAACTATAAGAGCGCTAGCTTTCGACTTCACCCAGTCTGAGGTCCGGCTCGGGTGACCCGATCGTGACAATCGCAGAGGTGCTCCCTTTACTCCCTAGCCAAACAATCGGGAACGTAGGGGTAAACATAGGAGCGAGGCAACCCAGCTTGCAAATCGCTTAAGTCAATATGGTGCATATTGTGGCATAATACACGAACAAGGAACGAAGCCGTACAAGTATAATCATATGCAAGAGGAAAAAGCTTCATAAAGGAAACCCCCAAGTGAATTGGGTCCTTGAATTTGTGTGTCACAAACAAAGTTTGGACAAGGAAAATTTTTTACAAGCAACTTTTTTCCAAAAAGGTATAATGCTTGGTCGAACCGAACACAAGTTAGAAATTAAAGCTTTGAGCATGAAAGCGACTTAGCTGGCTAATGTGTTCGGTATTGATGACGCGGTCCGAGCTTGCTGCGTGGCAGGGTTCCATCCCCCAAGCTGGTCCCGAGGTGGCGGAGCGGAGAGCTCGACACGACGAAGTGGTGACATAGCACGGTCAATGCAGATCGGCAGAGTGACGCCGAAGTCCCTGGATCATTTTCCTGTGCACAAAAAATAGTGCAAACCGGAGATAATAGTAATAATGATAATTAAAAAAAATCATTTCATAATAAATAATTTATGCAAAGTGAGTACTAAAAGAAATATGGCCTGGCGCCGAAGTCAATGTCGATGCAGGGCATCGGCGTGATGCGGTAAAGGCGTGGCAAAGCCTGAATTCGCAGGTCGGTCCGAGCTCCGGATGCGGCGTTCGCCAGACTATGTACGGAAACTGACCGAACTACCATGCAACTGTCGTCAATGCGGCCACCATTTGATAGACCTGTGTACATATGATGGACAAACCAGAGTAATAATTCATTGGGAAAAATGAACCCAAACAAGCAAAAAATACTGGGATTAATAGCACCTGGTTTATTTGTTGTAGAAATCTGAAGGAAGGTGATTCCCAAAATTGGGACTCGATCCGCATACCCATTGCTTGATGGGCGATAAAACGACGGCATGGCAATGCTGGCAAAGGTTGGCTCGCCGAGGCAAAGTCCTCGGCCCAGCTAACGTGACGGAGCTGGTCGGCTAGTGACGCCGAAGTGTCTGGAGTAGGTTGATGAAGAGATGACAAAGCCCCCGGTCCAGCCGAGATGTCGAAGCCTCGATGTCAGCCGATGAGTCGAAGTAGGTCGGCGTGATGAACACCAGCTTGAAGAAGCAATAGTGCGGCCCTGCCGATGCAGGTCGTGACGTGGTCGATGCCGGCTTGATGAAGCGACCGTGCGGTGATGCCGGTATGCCCACTCCGTGTAATCCGTGGGGCGGCGATGTTGGTGATGATTTATCCTTCGCGATGCCGAACTCTTGTTCGGCTTGCCGAGATGATGATCCGAAGAAGTTGAGCTCGGCTCAACAAAGTGACGACGTGTCTAGTGTAGATCGGCAGCCGTGGAGTAATATTGCCGGACTGGTTTGACACCAGCATGATGTTGAAGATCATGTTCAAAAGATCTTAAACTTAGTGGGATGTGTTCGGGAACAAAACACAATACCCCATACAAAACTTCCTTCAAAAGGGATGTCCGAAATCCCGTTCATAAAAAAGATGAACTCGGGTTAGATTCGTTTTCGTGCAGAAAACAGATCCAAAAAATGATACACTAATCGGAAGGTTCCCGGAGTTTGAACGGTCGGATCGAGCTGAAATTTTGAGAGGTGGTAGATATAGGAATTCCGCAGCCGATCAACGGTTGGATCTTTCAAAGGACGTCCGAGCTAGAAGCTAGACACCACGCCCTAAACTCGTCCAGATTTCCGTCCAGATTTGACAGGGCTCCGGTGTATCATAGATTGCCAGAGATTCCTCCATCGGAACTCGACGAAATTTTTCAGGGTTGTTGTAGACTCGATTCCGCACAATTCCACCAAAGCGATCGTTAAAGCGATGCTCGAGGAGGCGGTGGCGGCGGATACGCGTTCGCTGTCCGGAAAAACAGCACGGTCGCCCGAGGGCAATGTTGACGTTGAGCCCCCGAGCTCCATGGACGATTCCACCATGATCTTGATAGAGATCGGAGTTGGTGTTGATGAAGGCCCTCGTTCGAACATGGTGATCCTAACACGAGGCGCAGTTCTTGGTCGAACCAAGGTGACCAGTCGAGCTGGTGACGAAGATGCCGAAGTCGCAGTTGATCTGCAGGCGAGCCATCGATCCTTTTGTCGATCACACATCGGAACTCTTAATGAAAGCACCAATGTCGGTGTCAAAACCAGCGGATCTCGGGTAGGGGGTCCCGAACTGTGCGTCTAGGATCGATGGTAACAGGAAGCATGGGACACAAAGTTTTACCCAGGTTCGGGCCCTCTTGATGGAGGTAAAACCCTACGTCCTGCTTGATTAATATTGATGATATGGGTAGTACAAGAGTTGATCTACCACGAGATCAGAGAGGCTAAACCGTAGAAGCTAGCCTATGGTATGATTGTTGATGTGTATATGTCAGCTATCGACTAGCCTGTCCCTGGTTTATATAATGCACCAGGGGCCTAGGTTAACAAGAGTCCTAGCCGAATACGCAGGTAGGGACAAGTCCTTGTCTTGATCGCCAAGTCTTGTGGAATCTTTCTTGTATGCGGCAGTTGTCCGAACTGGCCCATGAGTATACGGCCACAGGGGTCCTCAGCCCAATCTATCAGATCGGGAGATGACGTGTTGAGTACCCCTAGTCCAGGACACCGTCACTAACCCTCTCTAGTGTCTATATAAACCGAAGGGTTTTAGGCCCGTAGGAAAACAACCATAACATACAATCATACCATAGGCTAGCTTCTAGGGTTTAGCCTCTCTGATCTCGTGGTAGATCTACTCTTGTACTACCCATATCATCAATATTAATCAAGCAGGACATAGGGTTTTACCTCCATCAAGAGGGCCCGAAACTGGGTAAAACATCATGTCCCCTGCCTCCTATTACCATCCGGCCTAGACGCACAGTTCGGGACCCCCTACCCGAGATGCGCCGATTTTGACACCGACATGCTCCAACCAGACGTACAACTGAGACAACAGTTGGAACTGGTCTACCAAATCATTGTCTTCACCAAGCTTACTGGTTCCATTTCCTCAACTCTTTCATTTCCTCATAATTGAGTTGTGTACTTGTTCATATCTGTGTTTGAAGACTTTGACTAAAGACTTTCTCAATTTCCTCAGTTCAATTTCTTCAGTCTGATTGTCTTCATCCTGTGTTATCATGTGCTTACGCTTCCTGTACTCTGTGCCCGTCTTCATTGTATCATGATGACTATGCTTGTATTCTGTTATGTTTACCGTTGAGTACTTATTCCGCTGCTAGTAGTTCTTCGCTAAGGAATTTCCTCACCGGCAAATTCCTCAGTGAAGAATTTCATAAAAATCTCCTATTCACCCCCCTCTAGTCGATATAACGCACTTTCAATTGGTATCAGAGTAAGGTACTCCCTTGTTCTGTGTGATTTTGTTTTAACCGCCTGGAGTTTTTGTTATGTCGACCGCAGGTATGACGAAAGTGACATGCCCCATCTTTGACGGTCACGAGTATCCCAAGTGGAAGGCCATGATGAAGAAACGCCTCATGGCGATGAACAGCGAGCTGTGGACCATAACTGAGATTGGTCTGACTGATCTGTGCAAGATGGCAGAAGCTGATGACATTCGCAAGTATACTCTTCTCAACCTCACGGCGAAGGATGTCATCTGCTCCAGTCTGTCACAAAATCAGTTCAGGAATATCATGCATCTCGATCATGCAAAGCTCATCTGGGACCATCTCTCTGAGGTCTATGAAGGTCATCGAACCTTTCATGATCCTTGGTTTGAGGACTTCAAGGAATCTCTCAAAGCGATGACATTCGAACCAGAATCATCATCTTCTACATCATGCCTTATGGCAAAAGATGCTGAGGTAACTGAATGCTACCTATCCGAGTCTAGTGATGATGAATCTGGTGATGAACGTGGACCCAGCTATGTCAAACTTGCTTCCCTTGCCACTAAACAACAAAGAGCTTTGGAAAAGGTTAACTATATGCTAAACAAGAGCGATGATATGTTGGGTGAAGAAATGGATCAGTCAAAAGCTTTGGTTGAAAGTCTTTAGAGACTTCATACTAAGTATGACACCCTTCAAGATCAACATAACACTCTCTTATCTGATCATGAGAAGCTTTCTTATGAGTTTCTTCAAAGAAAGCAAGACCTTGAGAAGCTAAGAGTGAGTTATGAAGATCTTTGGAAGGATCGCGATTCATTACTTGCTCAACATATCAGCGCTTCTCAGGAAGAATCTGTTCCTCCATGTTTGAAATGCATTGAACGTGAATCTACTAATTCTTCACCTGAATGTTCAAATGCTGCTAATGTTTCAAACTCTTCACATGCCTCTGCTATCACTAATTCCTCATCTAAGGACATTGCTAGTATCATTGACGATGCAGGGCTGAAGGAATTGTACATGATAGACATGTACAAAAGCCTCAAAGGGGATCAGACTCTTTGTGATGTGCTTAAAAGCAGATCCTCAATAGGAACCCTAGGAAAGAGGGTATTGCTTTTGAGAGGAAACTCAATGCTGATGGTACATATTGGAAGCATGAGCAGTACCCCAAAACTACATGGTTTGCTGCAAAGGGACCTCCAGTTGATCCATCTAACTTATCTGGATTTGCATGTGAATCTCCTCATTCTGATGATGAGTCAATTGACTCCAACTATAAACTGTTCAAAAATCAGAATGGTGAAGTATTTGCTAGATATGTTGGCACTAACTGCAGGAACGACTCCCCTATGAAGAAAATCTGGGTTCCCAAAAGATGCCTTGAAAATCTTCAGGTGAATGTCATCATGACGCCACCTGTGAAGAATAGGAACCCCAGATCAAATTCTTCATATGGACCAAATTCTTCATATGGATCCAAGCCCTCATACGGACCAAACTCCTCACATGGATCATATTCCTCATATGGATCAAAGTCCTCATATGAACATCATTGTGCTAACCCGTCTGTTTCGCAGGGAAGATCTAAGGATTACGGATATGTGCATTATTCTTCAAATCATTATGTCCATAAGTCCTCGAAGAATTTCTCTACATACTCTTATGCTTACTCTAACCCCTCTTATGTGAAACGAAATGGACTGGCTTCTATGCCATCCTTCTCGTATGGAGCTCGCAGAGTGATGAACTCTTTGCCACCCCTTCAGATGTGGGTGGTGAAGAAAAAGAACTAATCTCTTATGCAGGGTAAGGTCTCTAGATGTACGTAATCGTCTGAGAATTTGCTAGAGACCTGAGTATGCCTGATAGGACGCAGGCTAATCATGAAGAAATGAACTTTCATTTCTCACGTCCTCATATTGCTTTATCTGTTCTTTTGCTTGATGAAATTGATCTGATAAATTGATGTCATATTCTTCACTTATGAAGTATATGAGTTTGTAAGCTGCACTAATTCATCTGCAGGATGATCAACCCAAAGTCACCAACTGGGTCCTCGATAGTGGATGTACAAATCACATGAATGGTGACAAGAATCTATTGATGGATGCTCCATTATCCCCGTCACATCTGAAGCATATCATCTTTGCTGACAAAGGCAAAAGTCAGGTATTGGGTCTAGGTAAGGTTGCGATCACAAAGGATCCACACATGGACAAAGTCATGCTTGTTGAGTCCTTAGGATACAACCTTATGTCTGTCTCAATGCTTTGTGATCTTGATATGGTTGTTATCTTTGGCAAGTACCGTTGTGTTGTGGGTATGGAAGATGACAATTCCAAAGTCTTCAAAGGCTTTAGGAGAGGAGACCTGTATATTGTTGATTTCTCTACAGGACCACAACCAGTCGTGTGCTTACATGCAAAAGCTTCAGAAGGCTGGCTCTGGCATCGACGACTTGGTCATGCAGGCATGAGGAATTTGCACACGCTTGCGAAGAAGAAGCATGTCATTGGCATCGAAAATGTCAAATTCCTCAAGGATCACCTATGCGGAGCCTGTGAAGCTGGGAAGAGGACGAAGGCCAAGCATCCAGCGAAGACTATCATGACCACCACTCTCCCATTTGAATTGCGTCACATGGATCTCTTTGGTCCTAATCATTATTCTGCTATTTCAAATGAAGCATCTCAATATGGCTTTGTTATTGTTGATGATTATTCTCCCTATACATGGGTACACCTTGTTACTTACAAACATGAAGTGCAGGAAGTCTTCAAACGATTTTCCTCAAGGGCTTCAACCAACTTTGGTGTGAAGATCAAGCACATCAGAAGTGACAATGGCACTGAGTTCAAGAATTCTGGTCTCGATGACTATCTTGATGAACTTGGTATTACTCATGAGTTATCTGCTCCTTATACTCCTCAGCAGAACGACGTCGTGGAGCGTAAGAACATGACTCTTGCTGAGATGGCTCACACTATGTTTGATGAATACAAAACGCCTCATCGGTTCTGGACTGAGGCAATTGATACTGCGTGCCACATCATCAACAGAGTATATCTTCACAAATTCTTCAAGAAAACTGCCTATGAACTCCTCACTGATAAGAAACCCAATGTAAGTTATTTCAAAGTCTTCGGTGCTAAATGTTGGATTAGAGATCCTCATCACAACTCAAAATTTGCACCGAAAGCACATGAAGGTTTTATGCTTGGTTATAGAAAGGACTCGCACACCTACAGAGTCTTCAACAACGTTCTTCACAAGATTGTTGAAACTATAGATGTGCGGTTTGATGAAACTAATGGCTCGCAAAGAGAGCACCTACCTACTGTGATAGATGAACCAGCACCTGAGGAAACCATCAAGTTCAAGGCTACTGAGGATGTCATTCCCACTGAAGAATTTGCTGAAGAATTTATTCCAGAACATGAAGAACATCGAGCTAATGCACCTGAAGAAAATGCTGAAGAAAATGGTGCTGAAGAAAACGCTGATCAAATTCTTCAACGGCAACCAGCTCATCCTCGCATTGCAAAAGAAGTGCAAGTTAAAAAGATCATCAATGCCATCAAAGCGCTAGGTCCTCTCACACGCTCAAAAGCTTCACATTTGTCTAACTTTTGTGGGCACTATGCTTTTGTCTCTATTACAGAGCCCACTAAGGTAGATGAAGCATTTCTGGAGCCTGAGTGGATTTAGGCCATGCAAGAAGAATTACATCAGTTCGAGCTCAACAATGTCTAGGAACTGGTCAAACGTCCAGATCCTCGCAAGCACAATATCATCGGCACAAAGTGGATCTACCGCAACAAGCAAGATGAAAATGGCCTTGTGGTGAGGAATAAGGCACGGCTTGTAGCTCAAGGCTACACACAGGTTGAAGGAATTGTTTTCGATGAAACTTTTGCACCTGTTGCTAGGCTTGAGGCTATTCACATATTACTTGCTTATGCTAACCATCATGATATCACTATATATCAAATGGATGTGAAAAGTGCATTCCTCAATGGTAAGCTTGAGGAAGAAGTATATGTTGCTCAACCCCCAGGTTTTGAAGATCCAAAGAATCCTGACAAAGTCTTCAGACTCAACAATGCCCTTTATGGCCTCAAGCAGGCCCCACGGGCGTGGTATGATACTTTGAAGGAATTCCTCATGACAAAAGGCTTCAAACCCGGTTCACTCGACCCTACTCTTTTCACTAAATCTTATGATGGTGAATTGTTTGTGTGCCAAATATATGTTGATGATATTATCTTTGGCTGTACTGACCAACATTATAGTGATGAATTTGCCTATATGATGAGTGAAGAATATCAAATGTCTATGATGGGAGAGTTGAAATTCTTCTTAGGTCTTCAAATTCGTCAACAACACAATGGCATATTCATATATCAGGAGAAATACCTCAAGGATTTACTGAGGAAATTCGGCATGCAAGATTGCAAAGGCGTCAAAATTCCTATGCCCATAAATGGCCATCTATGCACTGATGAAAATGGTATTGACTTTGATCATAAGGTATACCGCTCCCTGATTGGTTCTTTATTGTACTTATGTGCATCTAGGCCAGATATTATGCTTAGTGTTTGCATGTGTGCCCGATTTCAAGCTGCACCGAAGGAATCACACCATAAGGTTGTGAAACATATTCTTCGATATCTAGATCACACACCCACACTTGGATTATGGTACCCCAAGGGCTCGGCTTTTGATCTTATTGGATATTCTGACTCTGACTATGCTGGTGATCGTGTGGACCGCAAGTCAACATCTGGTACATGTCATTTCCTCGAACGATCTTTGGTCTGTTGGTCCTTGAAGAAACAGAACAGCGTATCACTATCTACTGCTGAAGCTGAGTACATTGCCGCTGGTTCTTGCTGTGCTCAATTGCTATGGGTGAAGCAAACTCTCAAGGACTACGGCGTCAACATGAAGAATGTGCCTCTCTTCTATGACAATGAGAGTGCCATCAAGATTGCTCACAACCTAGTTCAGCACTCGAAGACAAAGCACATTCAGATTCATCATCATTTTCTTCGTGATCATGTGTTGAAGGGAGAAATTTCTATTGAGCATGTGAAGACTGAAGAACAGCTAGCCGATATCTTCACAAAGCCCTTGGATGAGAAGATATTTAGCAAGTTGCGGTGTGAGCTAAATATCCTAGAATCTTCGAATGTTCTTTGAAAAGGACACTCATCCTAACACTTATGCAAAATTGATGACTTAGATGTGCAACACATGAAGAAACGTTTTTCTTCAATCAATGAAGAATAACACTCTTAGTGTGAAGAAATTAACGAAGAATTTGATTCTTAGAACCTTATGATAATTGTACGCGGTGTCTGAAATCATCATTCTTATACGGTGGGTCACGCCACCACCAAAAGTTGAAATTCCTCAATTATTCATATTCTTCAACTTTGCATTGTCTTCACTACTTCCGTCGTTTTTCTTCATTGGCTATACGAATATATAAGTTTATGTCCTCTAGAGCATTCACTTATTGCTAATTCTTCAAGTTGGTTTTTCTGCTAAGTGAATGTGATCGAACCCTCCCCCCTCTATGCTGTACTAAATCTAATCTATTCACAAATTCTTCATGTGCGTTTTATTTGAAACTCGTTCAAAATCTTCACTGTGTCCTTGTCAGCTGAAGAAATTGTGAACGGAACTTTAAAATCTATCTTTTCGAAATTTTCGGAGTTGCCGCTCAAACCGTTCCGCATCCCACGTTACACTTATCCACTCACCCACGATCACACACGATCTCCACCTCTCAGTACGTGGGTGACACATGTCAAGCGAATGAGAAGGGTCAGGGGCACGTTCATCCAATTTCTTCGGGTGAGCAGTTTTTCACCGTGGCTATAAATACCCCTCCTTCCCTTCCTCACTTATTTTACTCCGCTCGATCTCTCTCTCCAGCTCGAGCTTCTCAAACCCTAGCGCCGCCGGTACTTCATCGCCGCTGGTGAGGAAGAGCTTCACTGCCTCGACCTCGTCGCTGACGTACTCGCACCGACCGCGGAAATCTTCACTCCGCTGCCACCGTAGCCGTCTTCCTCCGCCAAGTTAGGACGTGGAAGATCTGCACAGACGAACTTCACATCTCCTTACTCCAGTTTGTCATGTTCTTCATCCAGGGTAATTAAAAGTTACTTTTACTATCCTCCTTGATTGAAATGATTATCTTCAAAATCTTCAAAGGTGTTTTTCTTCATAGTTTCACACACTAAACACCTCACAAGTCATCTGTTCTTGATTCGTTTCTCTAAGTATCATTTTTCTTAAAGATTCCTCAATTGTGTGGATCTTCGATCTATACAACTCTGGAACCTAAGACAAAGAACGCTTAGTGAAATTCTTCAAGACTCATCTGGTCAAATTCCTCAAACTTGTTCTTTTGAAAAACCCTCTGAGAACGCATATGACCTCTCCAAATTCCTCGCAACTATACTCTATTCATAGGTACACATGTCAGCTGCTGAATCACTAGGTTCTCATCAACTTAACTCATTTGCAGCATTCCTCAAAGAAAAGTTGCATACTTCTTCAGAGAATTCAATTGTTCAAATTCCTCAACTGAAGAAAATGGCTGACGGTAAGAAGCCACAGAAGGGAGGAAAGAGGCCTGAGGTAAATACAACGTTTGAGATCCCTGATGAAATATATGCTGGGTACTGCACACCTACTGAGGAAACCAAGAATGAGCGCAAAGTGCGCATTCAGAAGATAGAGAGGAGATGGGCAAGAGAATGGAGGGAGTACAGATATGTCACTCCTAAGTATATGAAGAAATTCGCACTCAATCCTCCATGCCCAAGAGCTCCATTTGCACCTGGCCAAAATCGCTGATCCCACCAGCCTCAAGCGCGTCGAGGACTATCCTGATGCATGGGCCAAGCGCCAAGCCAAGTTGGCTAAGCAAGCCAAAGAAGCAGTGAGAAAATTCAATGAAGACTCTGCTGCTGCTGCTGCTGCCTCTGCTGAGGCCTTTGCTGTCAAGCCAAAGAAGGCTATGTCAAAGAAGCCTGCGCGCAAGCCAAGTGCTTCACCAACGACGCCCTCAAGGCCAAGTTCCTCAGCAATGCCCTCACGGCCAGAATCCTCAAAGCCCTCACGGCCAATTCCTCATGCTGCTCCTGTTCCTCCAAAGTCCTTAGCTCCTCCGCCTAAGCCCTCAGCTGTTCCGACTAAATCCTCAGCACCTGTGCATCTTGCCTCGTGCCAAAGGACTGCAGGCATCTCCATTGCCTCAGGTGTCTCAGCTAGTTCCTCAGCTGCACCAAGTTCCTCAGCTGGCCCCTCACTGCTAAAAACAAAGGCCACTGCTGGACGAGGTCCTCGCCCAAGTCCTCAAAAGAAACAAGTTGCTTTCCAAGTACCGTCTGAAGAAGACGAAGCTAATGATGATGAACTTGCAGAAATCATCAGAGACAGTCAAGTCAGGGCTGCTAGAGCCAAAGGATCAGAGGTGCCACTAATTTTGGATCCCAAGTTGATCCTCAACTACATTGATGTCTGTCACAAGGACCCCAATACTCCCATGCCTGACTTCAAGCTGACTCCTGGCCAAAGTCACATGCTGACCCACTTCATTCAAGAAGAAAAGTGGAAATTTGAGAAGGCCAGGCAGATCAAGAAAGCGCAGTACAAGAAAGAGCGATATCTGAAGAAAAAAGTTGTCTCTATGACAACTGAAGAACTTGTCACTATCCAGACTGAGATCAAGAAACTCAGTGATGACTTTGACGCATATCGCGCTGATTGGCTTGGAGCCAAGGTTCGTTTTGCGAAACTTGCGGATAACTTCACTTCCAATGTTGCAGCCCCGACGCAACAGGAAATTCCTCAGGCTGAAGCATCTGCTCAGCCTACTGAAGAAAATTCCAGCACCACTAATGACAATCAGGCTGCTGAAGAAAATGTGAGTTCCTGGGCTGATGACTGCATTCCAGTCGCTGAAGAAATTGCCAGGGCACCCATTAGTGGTGCGCCTGAAGAAACTGAAGAATGTAGGGCAACTGCATCAGTTGTGCCTGAAGAACATCAACCAGCTTCCTCAGCTGCTCCTGCACCAACTTCAACTCCAATCCTTCCATCTGCATCAGATGTGAAGAAGACCAAGGCTGCAGAGCGTGCTGTAGTGAAGAAAAGGAAAGCATCAGTTGCTTCAGATTCTTCAGCTCCAAAGAAAATGAAGCCTATGACAAGTTCATTTGCAAATCCGATTGATGTTGTTCCCATCTCAACCAGGCCATCAAAGGACCTTGTTCCTTTTGATGAAGAACATGTGATCCCCAGCAGATCAGATGAAGAAACTCCTTCTGCTGCTTCGTCTGAACCGTTAGATGAAGAAATTGAAGTGGATGCGATCCCTTCAACACCTATCATCTCCTCACATATGCCTCAGTTCACAGCTGAAGAGGCTGGCGTTGAAGAAATGGAAGATAAAGATGTGGACGCTGGCTGCTCCACACCAGTAATCCGTGATGAATTCTAGGAAAGTCAGCATCCAAACTCTCCAATGTTCACCCCTCTACAGCAAATTCCTCAGTCCCCCACACAAACTGTACAAATGGGCTCTGAAGAAACTCATCCCACTGCATCTGTCCATGAGGAAATTCCAGCCACTAGCACTGAAGAAACTGCTGCTGCTGAACAACCAATGACGCAGACTGCCACTGAGGAGGAACCAGAAATTCCTCAACCTGAAGATCCTACGATTGAGATTCCTGAGGTCGTGATGCAACTCACTGACACTCCTCTGCCGAAGCCAAAGGATCCATTCTCACGCAAGCAAAAGTTCAAGGTTGATGATTTCTTCGGCGAGCACGTATTCTTCGAAGATTACAACCCTTATAACTCTGCTCGCATTAGGAAGAGGCGTTTCTAGACTGCTAGTCAAGCAAATTTCTATTCCTCAGTGCTGTTCAACAAGGAGAAGATCTTCTACCATGAGCATATTCCTCACGTGGATATGGAATCTCTGCCATGCTTCGCACCAGTCCTCAGTGTTCTTCACGATGCTGGACTGCTAAACTTTTGCTCTGACATCTGCGATTGGAATGAAGAACTGATTCTTCAATTCTATGCAATGCTGCACATCACCGGAGATGCTGAAGATGTGAATTCATGGGTGCTGGACTGGATGTCTGAAAACACTCACTACACTGCACCAGCCTCTAAATTGCTTCGTGCTCTACCACTCAGTCCTCAAGCTCGCTGCATCTACAGTGAACCTGAGCTCACACATCATTCCATGCAGGTGCTGATGAAACCTTTGAGGCCAGGTCAAGCACCAAGAATCAAATTCCCCGTGAAGGAATTGCTGTACGTGCCCAGAACTGTCTATCATATTCTTACGAGGACAATCAGTCCTATCAAAGGCCATGACTCATCTGATGAGGAAATTGTTGGCATCATGAAGAATCTGGTATTCAACATCGTTCATGGCATTCCTGTCAATTATCACGATTTCTTCATGAGGACTATGGCAAATGTTGCACTATCTCCGTTTGAGCTGAAGCCTTATGCACCTTGGATTATGAGATTCCTCAGGACAAGGTCTTCACTCAACTACAAAGCTGATTTCTAGAATTACCTCAGCTACTTGCCCCCAATTGAAGTCCTCAAGCAGACATATTCCTCAGTTGATGGAAAGGGCAAGGCACCAGGTGTAATAGATGAAGGCATTCGTCCATTGGATGGTCAGTTTCGCAAAGCTGCATCTTATTCCACCAATGATGACTCTGCCACACATGACTCTGCCAATGCACCCAAGTCCACTCCTCAAGCCACTGCTCTGCGCATGATGACTGACCGTGAACTTCTGCTTAGTCTTCACCAAAAGGTGGATCGAAATCACAAATGGGTTAAGCGTCAGTTTGGTTCACTTCTTCACAACATGACTACCACACACAATGCAGTGAAGAAAAACCACTACTACCTCCATCAAGTCTTTGGTCGCACCTGGGCAATCCTGTCGCATATGTATGGTGAAGAAGATCTGAAGAAAGTGGGTCTCAAAGAAGATTTTGACTAGTCTGCACCTCCACCGAAGAAATTCAAGAAGGTCAAGGTTCCTTCTCTGGTGGCCATCTCATATTCTTCATCGTGCGACACTGATGAAAATGAAGACTTGGACGACACTGCGGCATGCCCTACTACAACAAACGACCCCAACAACGCTGGTGCTCCTTCATCAACTTGATATTCTTCAGGGGCATTAGTCCTCATATTCGATCCTTTTGGTCATTTGATGACAAAGGGGGAGAATTTTGAGTTAGTCTTCAAGCGGGTCTTTCTATATGGGCATTTTTTGTTAAGTTACAACTCTCGTTCTTCTGAGACTTTATTGGATCGAGTTGTAAACTTAAACCCGATGGTGCTCTGATACTTTTGATATGTTTTGCTGCATGCTTATTCCTCGTATAAGCTAATGCACGCATGCTGAATTACATCAGTCACCATATTTCATCATGCATTTCAAATTCTTCATTGTGATATGTCAAATGCGTGTATGAATTACAAGATATAGGGGGAGATCTCCATGATTCAATTCTTCAAGTGTGCATTGCTTCAGAAGCAAATTCCTCACTATGCACATCTTCAGGGGGAGTTCTTCTATATCTTGCAATCAAATTCCACAATATCAGTAGTTACACTTCATATGTTTATCCCCGTTGAAAACTTAACCTATATTGTCATCAATCACCAAAAAGGGGGAGATTATAAGTGCATCTAGTGCCCCTTAGTGATTTTGGTGTATTGAAGACTTATAGGTTAAGGGACTAATGCGTTTGTGAGTGTACACAAGTCTATAAGTCTATGTGGAGCTTGATATTTACAGAGAAAGTCGACCCCTAAAAATGAAGTTCTTCGACTTCAGACTTTGGATCACTGAAGACTTTCTGAAGACTTGGAAAGTGAAGAAATTGGTGTGACCTTGAAGACTTGGTATTCGTTCGAGGAACATGAAGCGTGAAGACTTTTGTTTTCGTAGTTTCATTTTCTCTTTCTTGAGTTATAGGAAACACCATACTGTTAAAAGGGGGTCGTGGAAATACTAAGGAAAATTTCCACGTGATGCAAAACTCAAAATCCTACACCTACCAATCCCTTCGAGTGAAGCCATTGGAAATCTCATACAGTTCAGTCAATTTCTTCAGTGACAGAGATGAAGTTCTTCTGGTCTCTGAGGAATTTGTCCTGACTGAGGAGTTAGGAATTCGCCAGTGCGGATTGCCTACACAGTGAGGAACATGATAGCCCTAAGGATTTTGCTACTCAAAATTCCGACCGTTGATGTGCTATGCGCCAGCTGTCCCAAAATATCTATCCACCTAACGGTCATATCATTGAAGGGCATTTATGTCTTATCATGTCGGGCTGCTCCCTAGGCTATAAATAGCCGCCCCCTACAACCACTAGCTGGTCGGCTGCTCCGAGAGAAACTGACACTTGTCATTTGAGAGGAACCCATCCTCCGAGGACTTTGAGCGAAAATCATCAAGTGAGGAAAAACCCAAAACCCAAACACCTACAAACCCCAAGTGATTGAGCATCACTGAAGAGATTGATCCTGCGTGGATCCGACGCTTGTTACCTTTGAAGACTGTGCTTCTTCCAGACGGTTAGGCGTCATGGTCTAGAGCATCCAAGAGGAATTGTGGATCACCGAGTGACCAAGTTTGTGAAGGTTTGGAAGTCGCCTGAAGACTTACCACGAGTGATTGGACGAGGTCTGTGTGACCTTAGTTCAAGGAGAATACGGTGAGGACTGGGTGTCCTGAGCTGCGTGTTCAGGACTGGGTGTTCGGGACTGTGTGTCCTCGAGTTTAAATACTCAGCCACTCCAACTAGACGTACAATTGAGACAACAGTTAGAACTGGTCTACCAAATCATTGTCTTCACCAAGCTTACTGATTCCATTTCCTCAACTCTTTCATTTCCTCATAATTGAGTTGTGTACTTGTTCATATCTGTGTTTGAAGACTTTGAGTGAAGACTTTCTCAATTTCCTCAGTTCAATTTCTAAAGTCTGATTGTCTTCATCCTGTGTTATCCTATGCTTACGCTTCCTGTACTCTGTGCCTGTCTTCATTGTATCATGATGACTGTGCTCATATTCTGTTATGTTTACTGTTGAGTACTTATTCCGCTGCTAGTAGTTCTTCTCTAAGGAATTTCCTCACCGGCAAATTCCTCAGTGAAGAATTTCATAAAAATCGCCTATTCACCCCCCTCTAGTCGATATAACGCACTTTCAGTGACACTTGCAGATATGCTCTGTCTCCAATTTCATAGGTTATTTCCTTGTGTTTCGAATCTGCATAACTCTTCTGTCTGGACAGAGCTACCTTTAGTCTATCTCGGATCAGCTTAACCTTTTCTTCAGACTCCTTGATCAAATCTAGTCCAAATAACTGTCAGTCTCCAACTTCATCCCACACCAATGGTGTTCTGCAACTTCGTCCATACAGGGCTTCGAACGGCGCCATTTTCAAACTGGCTTGGTAGCTATTGCTGTATGAGAACTCCGCGTAGGGAAAATTGTCATACCAATTAGATCCATAATCTAGCGCACATGCCCTCAACATGTCCTCCAGAATCTGGTTGACCCGCTCGGTCTATCCATCTGTCTGCGGGTGGAATGCTGTACCGAACTCCAACCTTGTCCCCAAAGTTTGGTGCAGTTGATGCCAAAACTTTGAAAGAAACTGTGTTCCTCTATCTGATACGATGGTTGACGGTGTCCTGGACTAGGGGGTACTCATCACATCATCTCTTGATCAGTTGGATTGGGCCGAGGACCCCCATGGCCGCATACTCATGGGCCAGTTCAGACAGTTGCCGCATACAAGGAAGATTCCACAAGACTTGTGATCAAGACAAGGACTCCTCCCCACCAGCGTATTCGGCTAGGACTCTTGTTATCCTAGGCATCTGGTGCATTATATAAACCGAGGCCAGGCTAGTCGATAGAGAGATACAACAATCAGACCATATGCTAGCTTCTAGGGTTTAGCCTCTTTGATCTTGTGGTAGATCTACTCTTGTACTACCCATATCATCAATATTAATCAAGCAGGACGTAGGGTTTTACCTCCATCAAGAGGGCCTGAACCTCGGTAAAACATTGTATCCCCTGCCTCCTGTTACCATCTGCCTTAGACGCACAGTTTGGAACCCCTACCTGAGATCCGCTTGTTTTGACACCGACATTGGTGCTTTCATTGAGAGTTCCGCTGTGTGATCGGCAAAAGAATCGATGGCTCGTCTGCAGGTCAACTGCGATGCCGACATCTTCGTCGCCGCCTCGACTGGTCACCTTGGCCTGACCAAGGACCGTACTCCATCTTCGATCGTCATGTTCGGACGAGGGCCTTCATCAACATCAACTCCGATCTCTATCAAGATAATGGAGGAATCATCCATGGAGCTCGGGGGCTCAACGTCAAACATTGCCCTCGGGTGACCGAGCAGTTTTTCCGAACAACGAACTTGTATTCGCTGCCACCACCTCTTTGAGCATCGCTTTGACGATCCCTATGGTGGAATTGTGTGGAATTAATTCTACAACAACCACGCAAAATTTCAATGAGTTCCGATGGAGGAATCTTTGACAATCTACGATATACTGGAGCCCTGTCAAATCTGGACGAGAATCTGGACGAGTTTCAGGCGTCGTGTCCGTCTTCTACCTCGGACGTCCTTTCGAAGATCCAACCATTGATCTGCTGCAGAATTCCTATATCTACCACCCCTCAAAATTTCAGCTCGATCCGACCGTCCAAACTCCGGGAACCTTCCGATTAGTGCATCACTTTTCGGATCTGTTTTCTGCGTGAAAACGAATCCGACCCGAGTTCATCTTTTTTATGAACGGGCTTTCGGACATCCTCTTTGAAGGAAGTTTTGTATGGGGTGTTGTGTTTTGTTCCCGAACACATCCCACTAACTTTGAAATCTTTTGAACATAATATTCAACATCATGCTGGTGTCAAACCAGTTCGGCAATATTGCTCCACGGCTGCTGACCTGCGCTAGACGGGTCGTCACTTTGTTGAGCCGAGCTCAACTTCTTCGGATCATCATCTCAGCAAGCCGAACAAGAGTCCGACATCGTGAAGGATAAATCATCACCAACATCGCCGCCCCACGGATTACATGGAGCGGGCATACCGGCATCGCCGCATGGTCAGTTCATCAAGCCGACATCGACCACGTCACGACCTGCATCGGCAGGGCCGCACCGTTGCTTCTTCAAGCCGGTGTCCATCACGCCGACCTACTTCGACTCATCGGCTGACATCGAGGCTTCGACATCTCGGTTGGACCGGGGGCTTCGCCATATCTTCATCAACCTATACTCCGGAGACTTGGGCGTCACTAGCCGACCCACCCCGTCATGTTAGCTGGACCGAGGGCTTTGCCTCGGCGAGCCAACCTTTGCCAGCATCGCCGTGCCGTCGCTTTATCACCCATTAGGCAATGGGTGCGCGGATCGAGTCCCAATTTTGGGAATCACCTTTCTTTGGATTGCTACAACAAATAAACCAGGTCTATCAAATGGTGGCCGCATTAACGATGATCGCATGGTGGTTCAGTCAAGTTTCCGTACATAGTCCGGCGAACGCCACATCCGGAACTCGGACCGACCTATGAATTCAGGCTTTGCCACGCCTTTACCGCATCACGCTGACGCCCTGCATCGACATTGACTTTGGCACCAGGCAATATTTCTTTTATTACTCACTTTGCATAAATTATTTATTATGCAACGATTTTTAATTTTTTATTATTATTACTATTATCTCCGGTTTGCACTATTTTTTGTGCACAGGAAAATGATCCATGTTGGGCAGTATCATCAACTCGGCGTACTGACATACCACGTCACCTCGGCTGGACGGGGGGCTTCGTCAACACTTCATTACCCCATGCCAGGTACTTCGGCATCACACTGCCGGCCCGCATTGACCGTGCTATGTCACCACTTCGAAGTGCCGAGCTCTTTGCTCCGCCACCTTGGGACCGGCTTGGGGGATGGAACCTTGTCCCGCATCAAGCTCGGGCCGCATCATCAATACCGAACAGATTAACCAGCTAAGTTGCCTTCATGCTCAAAGTTTTAAATTTTTAACTTGTGTTCGGTTCGACCAAGCATTTTACCTTTTTGAAAAAAAGTTGCTTGTAGAGAATCTCCTTGTCAAAACTTTGTTTGTGACACACAAATTCAAATACCCCATTTATTTGGGGGCTTCCTTTATGAAGCTTTTCCTCTTGCATATGATTATACTAGTACGGCTTTGTTCCTTGTTCGTGTATTACGCCACAATATGCACCATATTGACTTAAGCGATTTGCAAGTTGGGTTGCCTGGCTCCTGTGCTTACCCCTACATTCCCGATTGTTCGGCTAGGGAGTAAAGGGAGCACCTCTACGATTGTCACGACCGGGTCCTCCGAGCTCTGACCTCGGACTGGGTGAAGCCGAAAGCTAGCACTCTTATTGTTTTCAATCATGGTCGGCACACAACGAAACTCATTGTACAAAAAATCTATTGCACAAGTCTCATAGTAATAGTGAGCACCGAAGAAAGGTATCGGTGGGCGTACCATTTTCTTCGAAGATGCTTCTTACACTTCGTCTGTAATATAGCATAAGTTCCCTGAGCGCGCTTTGTCTATTACAGCCTTATGGCCCGGTTGCCTGGTTATCGAAAACATTGTCGATATTCTCGACAGGTGGAGTACATAACACTTTTCGGTCCTTGACCGAAGAGGGAGAAGCCGACGGTCGGTTAAGACGCGTTTAAAGTTTGGGTGAACAAAGATATGATATTAGTACTTCGGTACATACAATCATTATACATAAAATTCTTTTACCCAAGTCACTTGGGGGCTCTTAAATTTATATGAGCCATTTCATAATAAGTGTTCTTCTTCTTAGTTGTTGCAAAGTTTTTATTACTATTATTATTCATCACTCCTTTTTTCGACACGAGGTGTGGTCACTAGCCGGGGAGCCTAATTTCTCTCTCAAAGCCGCTAGAGTTTAGTTTGCTAAACTGGCCTAATGAGAAGTACTCTGCCTTCGGGATAGGAGGTTGAAGCCATAGGCTGATCCGCTTGAAGTCTTGAGATAGGACGTGTCATGTTAAAGCACGACAGAAGCACTTTTTTTAAAGTCCAATTTTCTGATTGGCACCGAACAATTGATCTAGTTTGGGCGTCGATTTTTTCTGACGTTTTTTGGTTTTCCAAGCCTATGACACTTTTAAACCATTTGTGCGTTTCCAGCATTAGTCCCGCAGTGGAACGCTGGACACCTTTAGGGATCCGGCAAAAACATTCTCGGATATTGCTATATATGCATCGATTTCGAATTGTGTCTTCGGTCAATAGTTGGGTTGCCCAGCTCCTGTGCTTGCCTCCTACGTTCCACTTTGTTCGGCTAGGTGTGCAAAGGGAGAACCACTGCGATTGTGCTTCCAGCTCGCATGGTCAAGCACCTCAGTGGAGAAAGCCGAAAATTGACTGTCACAATAGGCGTAAACTGGTCAGCGATCCAATGACTATATTAAATGACGGGCCGTTCATAACATTGGCCGAAGTGTTTATGGCTTGACCTCAGATGTCGCCGAACAGTAACCGGGGCTCATAGCTAGCTTCCCCGGTTTAAAACTCCTATGACTAAGGGAAAGTTATAAAGCCCGCATATCTGATTGCTTCGTTTCTGCTACACAACCGCCTCCGGGCACCGAGACATGGGCTAAGGGTTGTTTTGTTAGTGCGGAAACACCCTGCGTAGTATCTACCAAGGGGTAGAAGCCGACGATGGGCCACTTTCAACTGATAAACGGTCACAATGGAGTCACAATAATGATGTAAAGTACTTGGATACATAGAATCATTACACATAATCTGTGATTTTACTCTGGATATCGATCCATAATTCGGCCACCCGTGCCCACATTAAGGCTCGGGGGCTAATGGGCTTTGCGCTCATTATTTACAAAAATTAAAGGGGCACATCAATCCCCTAATCTGGTGTTGCCACCCGACCAGTGTCTCGGGGGCTACTGCATTGCCTATTTCAATGCAGAAAATTCCAAATGCCAAGTGTTCGGCTTGACCGAACTATAGGTACCATTTGGACCTATCCGGCGTCAAGCTAAATAAATTACGGCAACTTTTCAAGACCCTCTCTGTGACACCCCAAAAAAATTTGGCCTTGTTTTAATAAATTAATTTTTTTCCAGGAATTAAAACTTTGGATTTCTGAGCTCCATTTTGATTTTTAAATCATTTCTTTCCTTGTTATGATGAGTTTTTCCCAGAGAGAAAAATTTTCAAATATGTTATTGGACTTGTTTAACCTCTCAAGAAAAACTTTCCTTCTATCAGTGTAACTAATTAAATAATTAAGTTGCTTGATCTTTATTTTTCTTGAAAATGGTTTTTCAAGGTTATATGGCCATTTTTGCACTGCAACCATTTGATATATTATTCTAAAAATCCAACCAAAGTTTGGAGATATCATGTGATGTCTCTAAATCACTTTTGTGCAATAATATATTTAATACATTGCATATTTTGAGCTCTTCATTCAATTTTCTTCTCTGGTCCAGAGAGCAATTTTACACTACAACCTATTTAAATATTTCTTTAAAACTTCTACCAAAATTAGGGGAGGTCAGTAGGAGCCTATTATTCCACTTTGTGCAAAAACCTATTTATGTTCTTTGAAAATATTGAGTGGATCAACCTCATCTTCATTCTGGACCAACTGGATGGTTTGTACAGCAACCATATTTTTGCTTACTCTTTAACCCTTGATTCTTTCTCCTACTTGTAGTCCTCCATGTTAAACCCTTAAGTCCAGGAGCATGCACCTTTTAGATCATTTTTGGTTCATGAAATAATGTCATTTATTCCCTGTCCAGAATTGAAATTCTGCTAAACTTGCACTAACAAGTTTCTTCTTTTGGCAAACTAACCACACCACTCCCCCTTGCACCTAAAGAGACCACCATCTGGAGTTTTTGGCCACCCCAAGACCTGCCTAAGTGCCCTTAGCATTTTGTCAAACACCCTGAGTGCATGACCAGTTTCGGCATGATTTCATATTTGTATTGTAAGCTTGAGCTCCTGACCTAACAAGCATGTCCACTAGACTCCCCGTTTCTCCTAACCTAGATCTGTTAATTGCCAGTCTCAACCAAGCTCTGTAGCATGCTCTGGCATTGCGTCGAGCATGTTCCGTGCATGCCCGGAGCGCGAGCAGAGCGTGCGTTTGGCACGCACGTGCGCCGAGCCAACACGCTGGCCCCCACGGCTTTGGCCCGCTCTGCAGAACCTCGCCACATACTCCCCTTCTCACCACTACGCGCCAAGCCGCTCGTCGCCACGCCCGGCAAGCCAAGAGCTAGCCGCCGCCGCCGCTCGACAGCCCTGCGCCGTTCAGCGCCGCCCAAGCCACCCCGGCTCGCCACCTGCCCCTGTGAGCAGTGCGTGCTCATCCACAGCTTTGTCCCCTAGCACTTGTCGCTGCCACGTTCCCCTGCAGCTACAGAAAGACGGTCGCCGACGAGCTCATCCGCGGCCGCCGCGGAACCGCCTTGCCACGCTATAAAAAGGAAGCCCCGAGCGTCTCCGAGCCCTCAGGTAGCCTCACGCCGTCTCACTAGCACCCCCATCGCCACCAATTGGAGGGGAGCAGGTCTTCTTCAACCTCTCCGGTCAGTTCAGCCACCGCCGCCTCCCGGCTCTGTTCGGCGCAACCAGAGCTTCCCCCTCTCCAATCTCTTCACCAGAAGCCTTCTCTTCCTCCCCTGAACACTTCCCCCTACTCCATTTCGATCGAGAACCACCGCCGCCTCGAAACCACTTTTCCCCGAAGCTTTCCTCCGCCGAGGAGCTCGCCGCCGACAGCTCACGCCGTCCCCGCCGACCCAGCGACTACCAGTAGGATCGCCCTTGATCCGCGGATCCATCCCCGCCCTCCAGAGGCCGCGAGGAGCCGCCGCTCGCCGGCGTTGGTCGCCGGAGTTCCGCCTCCGCTCGGGACATAGGGAGAAGGAGGAGGGCGGACTAGTCAAACCTGACTAGTGGGCCCTCTGGACCCACTGTCAGCGACCTCGTGTCTGTCCACGTGGTTAAGTGGAGGCGTAAAGCCCCAAGTACGCCTCCTCTGCACCGAAAGCTTATTTCTATCTGAATCGTTTTCTTTTCTGTTTTATTTTAAATAACAGATTTTGACCACATCTTTGACTGGCTATAACTTTTTAAATATAACTCCAAATGAGTTGATTCTTTTTCCTACCTTCCTCAAATTTGGTCTAGTTTATTTTAAGATTTATTTGAAAAATTTTCAAACAACTTTTTTGTTCTGTTTTTGAAATGTGTGTTAATTCAAATATATTTTCAAATAGGATTTTGGGGAGAGAGAAGAAACTTTCAAAAGTTTTGGAGAGCACCCCACCCCTCCACAACATTGAAGGCAAGCATTCTGAATCCCGGCATAATATTTTTGGTGTGATCGTTGATGCATTTATAACACCATCGCATTTCGAAGGACTTGTTATTTCATGTGATATGATCATATGCATGGGTGCATGTTATTTATTTCCATGCTGTTGGAAATGAACACACTTGTGATGATAATCACCCTCATGAGCCTTGCATGCATACCGGCAGGAAACCGGGAAAACCTCTACCTTGGGTAGGTATGAGTTTGTTGCCGGTCTCTGTCGGGACGGTTATGTCTGGTATGGCATGGTAAGGTGATATGAGAGGTGACTCTGTTGGATGAAATATATTCGTTATACTAATCATGCAGGGAATACTTGAACCTCCTGAGTCGACCTAGATCGAGTCTTGTTCCAGTAACCCCCATACTTGTTTCGTACTACCACTCGTCTCTACAGCAAGTAGAGTACGGTTCAGTAAGTTTTCAACCTCTTTCTAGCACACATCGTACAGAGAGGCCATGGTGGAAGGTACCGGTTGTAGCTGGTAGGCAAGCCACCTGGTCCGGGGGCATGGGTGTTTCCGGTTGGGACCGAGAGGGGAGGCCACCCCTTAGAGCGCGCGATATAAGTTTGATCCCATGCTACGCGAGGTTGTAGCCTCCCCACTTAGAGTTGCTTAACAGGTGTCGTGGGTGATTCCAGACACGTGTGAGTTAAGCTGGTGTGTGCAAGTTAGGTGTGTTTTCAACAAAAAGACCGTAGACGGAATTAGTACCGATGGACTAAAGAAATCCGTTACTCGTGGGTAAAGAGTACATCCTCTGCAGAGAATAAACCTATTCGAATAGCCGTGTCCATGGTTAAGGATTTCAGTCTGGGATGGTCAGGTGTCGGTCCTAGTGTCGGTCTTCGGAGGTGAAACGGTTAACCAGAAATGGAATTACTACTTGTGACTTGTGAGAACTATGATTATTATTATTGTTGACTAACCCGTGATATTATTGTTATTATCGAGTATCTCAGGGATGGTTCTACCTCCGTGATATTCACTATGAATGTTTATTTTTAAAGCCCTTTATGTGGTGTCGCTCAGACGCCCAACTGTGGCATTTCTTTTAAAGCCCTTTATGTGGTGTCGCTCAGACGCCCGACTGTGGCATTTCTTTTAAAGCCCCTTATGTGGTGTCGCTCAGACGCCCGACTGTGGCCTTTCTTTTAAAGCCCTTTATGTGGTGTCGCTCAGACGCCCGACTGTGGCATTTCTTTTAAAGCCCTTTATGTGGTGTCGCTCAGACGCCCGACTGTGGCATTTCTTTTAAAGCCCTTTATGTGGTGTCACTCAGACGCCCGACTGTGGCATTTCTTTTAAAGCCCTTTATGTGGTGTCGCTAAGACGCCGGACTGTGGCATTGCTTGTTATTTGTTTCATAAATTTTTATGCTACCATGTTATTGCATTTTTATAAATAACTTGCTTACACGCATCAGAGTTTCATTTATCTTTGGTGACTGACGTCATGAGCATAAAATATTTTCAGCACATCACTGTTATATTATACCTGTGTTCACAATGTTTGCGAGTACATTCAAAGTACTCATTGGCTTGTCCCTGGCTATTGTCTTGGCCAGATTTTCTTGCACGGGAGGAGCGACGCGATGCCAGCCCCGAAACCCACTCAATGGAGATAGCAGCCTCGCGAAGATAGGAATTAACCTGGTCAGCTGTTCCCGTGGGAAATGGAGTCCCATAGACACTGATGTTTCACAACCCGCTTCCGCCATCAACCACTAGAAACCATTTGTTGTACTCACAGGCCAGAATGGTCTTGTACTACATATTTTGTATTTTTGCTTGGAATTTCTGTATCAAGTTGGAGCCTCATCAGCTAACAGTAATCCTGGGGCTGATGAGCACGACGGTCTTTTCTGGAAAATTTATTACCCGGAAAACCGGTCGTGGCACTCTCTCAAGGGCCCGTTCGCCGATCACTATTATCCCTAATATATTACACTGCGTTTTTATTCCTATGTATGCTGCCGAGCTAGGAGTTGATCCTCAGGCCGATTTCGCACATCGGCCCGAGTCTCAGGGGCTACTGGGAACAGCGGTTTCATGTTTTCCTTCAGGTGCATCTCGGGGTTTAGACCGACACAAACCTTGAGGGCTACTAGATATACATATACCGGTTATATATCTCGGCAGAGAATAAATTGCACCAATAAAAAATATTCACAAAATATCAGCCCACTGTCGGGTGGTTCACCACCTCGGATGCAGTCCGGCATAAAGCTCGGGCGCCAACGGCTAGCTCCATAGAGGGCATTTCCCGCATTAAGCTTGGCTAAAATCCTTCAACTTTTTAACCAAGATGATCTATGACATCTTGGATATAGTCCGGCGTTGGAGCTTGGACACAGTCCGGCGTTGGAGCTCGGATACATTTCGGTGTTGGAGGTCAGAAGCAGTCCGACATTGGTGCTCAGCTGCAAAAGATACCTCGAATGCAGTCCAGCATTGGGGTTTGGACGCAAGAGGAAACTGCCGCCTGGGAAGAACTTCAAACCCGAGGTGTGGCATAAAAATAACAAGGCATTGATAAAGGCTGGAAACTTAAAGGGGCTCCTCGAATACCCGACGTGTAAACTCGTCGGATGCACTTTGGCGATCCTCAAGATCGAAGATGAGAAGATTTGTTGAACCAGTTTCAAGACCGACGACCGAAGATGAAGAACAGTTTGGAAGAATCGAGGAGCGTTCCTAACTTGAAGACCGGTTCAGGGGGCTACTGACGGTGTCCTGGACTAGGGGGTACTCATCACATCGTCTCCTGATCAGTTGGATTGGGCCAAGGACCCCCATGGCCGCATACTCATGGGCCAGTTCAGACAGTTGCCGCATACAAGGAAGATTCCACAAGACTTGGCGATCAAGACAAGGACTCCTCCCCATCGGCGTATTCGGCTAGGACTCTTGTTATCCTAGGCGTCTGGTGCATTATATAAACCGAGGCCAGGCTAGTCGATAGAGAGATACAACAATCAGACCATAGGCTAGCTTCTAGGGTTTAGCCTCTTTGATCTCGTCGTAGATCTACTCTTATACTACCCATATCATCAATATTAATCAAGCAAGACGTAGGGTTTTACATCCATCAAGAGGGCCTGAACTTGGGTAAAACATTGTGTCCCCTGCCTCCTGTTACCATCCGCCTTAGACGCACAGTTCGGGACCCCCTACCCGAGATCCGCCAGTTTTGACACCGACAATGGTCCTTGGAACTCCATGCAGACATACGATCCTGGTCATATATATCTTGGCCAACTTTGCACTTGTATATGTGGTTTTCACTGGGATAAAGTGAGCTACTTTGGTCAAGCGATCGACTACTACCCATATAGAATCATATCCTGATTTGGTCCTGGGTAATCCAGTGATAAAATCCATGCCAAGTTTATCCCACATCCATTCGGGTATCGGCATAGGCTGTAACAGTCCTGCTGGCTTTTGATGCTCAGCCTTCACTCTCTGACATACATCACATACGGCTACATACTCGGCAATATCCTTCTTCATACTAGTCCACCAGAAACGTTCCTTCAAATCCAAATTCATCTTGGTGTTTCCGGGGTGTATCGAGTATGGTGAGTCATGAGCCTCCTGAAGTATTAACTTCCTGATCTCTGGGTTATTAGGCACATAAACACGGTCCTCAAACCATAAGGTGTCGTGTTCATCCTCACGAAAACCTTTGGCCTTTCCGTCGCTCATTCTCTCTTTTATCTTGACAATCTCATTGTCATCCTTCTGAGCTTCTCGAATCTTTCCTAACAATGTAGACCGAACCTCAATTGTTGCAACAAAACCTCTAGGAACAATCTCCAATCGAAGTTCCCTGAGATCCTCTGCTAACTCCTTTGGCAATCCCGTGCTCACTAGGGTATTAGCGTAACTCTTCCGACTCAAAGCGTCGGCTATGACATTGGCCTTGCCTGGATGATAGTGAAGCTTCATGTCACAATACTTTATAAGCTCCAACCATCTTCTCTGCCTAAGGTTCAACTCCCTTTATGTGAAAATGTACTTCAAACTCTTATGATACATGTATACGTCACAACGATTTCCAATAAGGTAATGTCTCCAGGTCTTCAACGCATGCACTACGGCTGCTAACTCCAAATCATGTGTGGCATAATTCACTTTGTGCGGTTTTAGTTGTCGTGAGGCATACGAAACAACTCTTCCGTCCTGCATAAGCACACTTCCAAGCCCTAGGCGAGAGGCATCACAATACACTTGAAATTCCTTACGTATATCCGGCAAAATCAGCACTAGGGCTGTAGTCAAACGTTTCTTTAACTCCTGAAAACTCGCCTCACAATCTTCTGTCCATTTAAATTTGGTATCCTTCTTCAATAACTCCGTCATTGGCTTCGTAATGTTGGAAAAATTCTCAATGAATCTCCGATAGTATCCTGCGAGTCCAAGAAAACTATGGATCTCGCTAACTGAAGTGGGTGCCAACCATTCAGTGACTGACTGAACCTTGGTGGGATCTACTGCTACACCTTCTCCTGATATAACATGTCCAAGGAATCCGACTTCCTTCAGCCAAAACTCGCATTTGCTGAACTTGGCATACAACTGGTGTTCCCCGAGTTTCTCGAGAACTAAACGCAAATGCTCTTCGTGCTCTTCCTCATTCTTCGAGTATACCATTATATCATCAATGGACACCACAACAAACTTATCCAAATATTCCATGAACACCTTGTTCATCATGCTCATGAAATAGGCAGGGGCGTTAGTCAATCCAAACAACATGACCGTATATTCATACAACCCGTACCATGTGGTGAATGCTGTCTTTGGTATGTCCTCTCGTATCTTCAGTTGGTGATATCCAGATGGTAGATCGATCTTTGAAAACATCTTGGCTCCTTGCAACTGGTCAAACAAATCATTGATCATCGGCAGTGGGTATTTGTTCTTGATCATCACCTCATTTAATGCACGATAATCATCAACCATTCTTAGAGACTTATCCTTCTTCTCGATCAAAAGCACTGGGGCTCCCCATGGTGATGAGCTCCGTCGAATGTAACCCTTCTCCAATAACTCCTTGATCTGTTTCTTAATCTCCTCCAGATCATTTGCGGGCATCCGATATGGTCGCTTCGATATAGGCCTGGTGCCTAGCAATAGCTCTATCGAAAACTCGATCTCTCGATCCGGTGGCATGCGTGGTAACTCCTCTGGAAAAACATCTGGGTAATCTGTCAGTGGGAACGACACCTATGGGATCACAAGAATCCCTACTACGGTTAGCGGGGCACGGGGTCGTGAGAAAAGCGGATCAAACAGATAGTACATAGTTTGTTTATCCAGGTTTGGGCCGCGAGGATGCGTAAAACCCTACTCCTGCTTTGGTGGATGTATATTCCTGTTCTTGAGCTAGCTCTGGGGCATTAGGAGCTCCAAAAAAGCCAAATCCTACTCCTGGTCGCCTCGGGCCTCCTTTTATAGAAAAAGGGGTTGCCACAGTGGCACGCAGGAGGTGGAAAGGGTACAGTGATGCGAGGTTATCCCTCGCATTACATGACAAGGCGCATTTAACGCGTCTTGCTTAGGTGTCCTTGCTTTATCAGGGACGGGGGGAAAACCTGTCTCGTCTGTCGCCACTCCTTCTTGTGTCGACACGCGCCCTGGCCAGCGATGCCTGTGATGCCATGTAGGTAGGCAGGCAGCTGAGGTGGCGCAGTGGAGGGTTTTCACGAAGATCTGCATGCCGCCACATAGGTGCCTGCCCAGCTGGTTGGGTCGGTAGCCGCATGCGTACGGTGGTGGAGGTTTAGTCGGCGTGGGCCTGATGGTGGCCCTGCGGATGTCCTCGGCAAGGGCCTTGCCAGGGCCCCGACAAGGGTCTTGTCGAGGCGCCTGCTGTCATCCCCGACAAGGCGCTTGCTGGGGGTCTCATGGTCTTCCCTGGCTGGTATCTCACCAAAGGTCGTCGTCTTCTTAGTGCGTATCTGATCTTGAATGTCTTCACAAAGATCTGCATGCCACCACGGGGATGTCTCCCGAATCCTTGCCCCTTGGGGGCAGTGGACTCAAGGGTAATTTGCTCCTTAGGCGTGGGGCGAGTCGCCGCGGCAAGGGTCTTGCTGGGGTTGCCAAAGCTGTCTCCCAGCAAGGATCTTGCCGGGGGAGTCCGCTTCGTCCCTTTTGCTCTTCGTGGTCTTGGCCTTGGCATCGTCCTAGTTCCTTTGAGCTTCGGTCTTACCCTGGCTCACCTCCCTGGCCTTGCTTGGTGTGGTGGTGCCCGTGGCTCAGACTGTCCATGCACAGTTATAGGGGTACAAAAAAGTGTACCCCTCTTTTTGTACACCGACAGGAGCCCCCGGGCCTGGGCCACACATAAGCGCAATGCGTTGTTGGGCTAGGCCCAAAAACGGTGCGCGGGCAGGCGGGGCGGTTTTTTACCGCGGTAAGATTTTTTGCGCGTTGCGCTTCCCACGACTCCCGCGCGCGGCGCGGCGTGGGGAGGTGTGTGTGATGTGGGTGGCATGCGTGGGGTTGGTCTCTACACGCATGCGTCACGTCGTAGTAAAGGGGCGGTTCGCGTCTTCCCCATAAACGGAGGGAGGCGTGGAGGCGCGGCCCATTTACTGAATGGGGCCGAGGCGCGGTCCTCAAGGCGTCCACTCCCCACGATCACGGGGTGGGGAGAGGTCGCCTCACCCGTCCCCTCGGTTCTACACGTCCGCCACGTGCCTCCTATGCGCTTGGGGTGGCAAACGGCGGAGGCGGGAAACCGGGCCATTGCTGGTTGGGGCAGCGGGTCGGTCCTAGCTCCCTGCGCCTTCCGTGTTTTGATTGGCCGAGCGGGGCGGCCGAGCCCCAACCCCATTCCTTTATAAAGAGCGGGAGGGGGGATGGCGTCCCGCATTCTTCCATCTCTTTCCTCCTTCAGCTTCTGCTCCTCTCTTCCATTCGTCATGGAGAGAGGAAATCCCGGTCCTTCAACGGTGGCGGCGAGGGTCGCCGCTCGACAACGTGTCCCTCCTTCTCCTGTGCCTGCGGTGGCAGGGCCGGCCGTGAAGGGAAGGGGGAGGGGGTGAGGCCATGGGCGAGGCCGGGGCGCTCGGGGAAGAGGAGGACGGGGTGGCGCGCCGGCCTCGCCTCCGCCAGCAGCTCCTCCTCCAATGGAGGGCCATGTTGGGGATGACCCTTGTGAGTTCTTCGTCAGGCTGCGCCGGCCGCCGCGTCGTCGCCTTCGTCTCCCGACTCCATTTGCGCGGGAGATGGAGCTGGATCCGCCGGAGTCATTGCGGCTGCACATGAGGGGCTGCGGGATCAGTGGCACGCGGGTCCGCGTCGACTTCCCCGCTCCTCACGTGATGTATATTTGTCGGGGATGGAAGACGTTTGCTCATATCCACAGCTTGATGGAGGGGCTCACTCTCCATTTTAAGCTGATGGAGGGTGGCCTTCTCTTTGTCAAGGTCTTCGGGCACTTTGGGACTCGTACAAGGTGCTGCGTGGAGAGCTCTTCTGATAGCGAAGACTCCTCCTCGGGTGGGAGTGACAAGGAGGACAGCGGCAGCGACGACGAGGGCGATAGGCGGCAGGATGACGGGTCCGACTAGGTGTCAGGTGCCGCTCCGTGCGGCACCGGCGACCCGATCATCCGTGTCGCCGGCTCCTTGAACTTCTTGGGGTCGAATCCTTGGGCGGCTGGCGTTGGGAGGCTGCGGAAGAGGAAGAGGGCGGGCGGCAAGGCCGTCAAGTCGGAGTACGCAGGCACCGATGCCTTTGACGCATGCTGACGTCCTGCCGCCTCGTGTTCGAGCTCTGCTTCTGGCGCCGCCATCACCATCCAGCCTTTGGACGGCCACCAAGATGTTCTCTCTGCGTCTTCTACCACCCGTAGCACGCCTAGGTGCTCCTTTTGCCCTTCTCGCCTCCTTGACCTGCCTCCTGAGGAGAGGGACAAGAAAGGGATTATGGGCACCTTATCTCTTTTTAGTTTGTAAGCCTTTGGGCCTTTGTTGAATTTAAAACTTGTAATCCCTTCATTCATGTTTTTCATTCCCTATGGACTATACCTGAGTGGAATGTTTTTAATGAAAAAGGGATGCTTGCCGGGTCATTTGTTTGCCGGTGGAACCCATGACAAGGAGTAAATCCTTGATATCTCTAAGATAAACATTTTCTCGCCTGGCAACAGGCCTTGCCGTCTCCCCACTTCGCTCGACCTTTCTCACGCCTTTGGAGGAGGCAGGGATGAGGTGGGTTCAGGCTCCTTGTTTCATCCTTTCGCTGCCGCGACTACGACCAAACTTGGTCCCAGGAACGAGCCCTAGGGCCTAGAGTTAGGGGAGCATGGTAGCTTAAGGAAAAACGAGGTTTCACATACCTCAGTCCATAATGGAATGCATGATAAGGGATGAAGAACTTATCTGAAGCTGCAGCCCCCGGCAACCCTGGTTTGCCGTGGGTGAATCTTTGCTCTTGCAGCCCCCGGCAATACTGGCTTGCCAGGGCCTAGATGCTGGTATATTCCTTTTTTTCTCCCCAAGTGGTTTGGCAAGGATATCTGTGTGTCCTATGAACCAAAGAAGACAAAAGAAAGACAAAGAGACGCACACTCAACCTCTAAGCTAAGGGTTAGTCACCGCTAAGCACTATCAACCCTAACCAAGGACGAGACTCGACCTAGCATGCATGCTATAACTTAGGGCGCCAGCGCTTCATTTATTTATGCTCAGGGTCTGCGCCTGGCTTTGTACAAAGGGTTACATGCGTCATCAGCAAGGCTCGTACAAAAGGTGGCTTACCGGGGGGCCCGGCAAGCCGCGCCTCACGGGTAAAACTTGCGAAGATGCTCAATGTTCCAGGAATTACTCACCGGAACGGTATCTTCGGTCTCCAAGCGGACTGCGCCGGGCCTGGTGACTCGTATTACCCGATAAGGGCCTTCCCACTTTGGCGTCAACTTGTTGGAATTCTTGGCCGATTGAACGCACCGAAGAACAAGGTCGCCTTCCTCAAAGCTTCGGGCATGAACCTTGCGGCTATGGTAGCGGCGCAAGGCTTGCTGGTAGCGCGCTGCTCTCACAGCCGCCCGAAGACGATCTTCCTCAAGGAGCGTTGTGTCATCTTGCCGCAATTGCTCTTGCTCAAGCTCGTTATAAGCGAGTACTCGAGGTGACCCGTATATGAATTCCGTGGGGAGAACTGCTTCTGCCCCGTATACCAGGGCAAAGGGTGTCTGGCCGGTGGCTCGATTTGGTGTCGTTCTGATTGACCAAAGAACCGCCGACAATTCATCAATCCAGCGTCTTCCACTCTTGTGCAGTCTGTCAAAGGTTTTTGTCCTCAGGCCTCGTAGTACTTCAGCATTTGCCCTCTCAGCTTGACCATTGCTTCCTGGGTGAGCAACGGAAGCGAAACAGACCTTGCTGCCGAGGTCTTCAATATATTGCATGAAGGTGTGGCTTGTGAACTGTGTGCCATTGTCGGTGATGACCCTATTGCGTACACCAAAACGGCACACCAGTCCTTTGAAGAACTTGAAGTCTGATTGTGCTGTGACCTTCCTCACTGCTTCCACTTCTGGCCACTTTGTGAACTTGTCGATTGCAACGTACAAGTACTCAAAGACCCCGATAGCGCGGGGGAAAGGGCCCAGTATGTCGAGCCCCCAGACCGAGATAGGCCAGGAGAGAGGAATGGTTTGAAGGGCTTGAGCTGGCTGATGAAGCTTCTTTGAATGGAACTGACACGCTTCACACCTGGTGACTAGTGTCGTTGCATCCTGGAGGGCGGTGGGCCAGAAGAAGCCTTGCCGAAACACTTTGCTGGCAAGGGCCCTCGACCCTATGTGGGATCCACATATGCCTCCATGTATCTCCGCCAACAGCCCCAGTCCTTCCTCTCGAGGGATACACTTCAATTTCACACCGTTCGGCCTCTTTCTGTACAAGACGTCATCGACGAACTGGTACATAGTAGAGCGACGGGCTACTTTTTCCGCTTCTTCCTGCTCCTTAGGAAGTTCCCCTGTTTGGAGGAATCGGACGGTATGCTGTGCCCACGCTGGAGCCTGGGGCTCGACGGCGAGGACTAAAGGCATTTCCTCCGCTATAGGAGCGGCTGTCTCCACGGCAAGAGCTTGATGCTCCGTCGGAGCTAGCCGTCCTGTGGCGGGCTCAGTGTCTCCGGCAACATCCTTGTCGGCGGCTTCGGGGAGCTCGGCGGGAAAGTACTTGCCGGGCCCTGATTTTATCCTCTTGTTTTCTCTGTTGATGGATTAACGGATGGCTGAGTTAGCCGAAGCACAAAGGTACCTGGTTCCACAGGTAGCTTGAGGGCAGCGCGTTTTGACAGGTAATCAGCGATGTCATTCTCCGCTCGGGGAACGTATTCTGCCTGTATACCGTCAAAACACTCCTCCAGCTTTCTCACTTCATCAACATAGGCCTTCATCAACGGGCTCTGGTAATCCTTGTTGACTTGCTTGACGACAAGTTGCGAGTCGCCTCTGACGACAAGTTTCTTGATTCCGAGGTCCGCCGCGATCCTAAGACCGGCAATCAGCCCTTCGTACTCAGCCGTATTGTTTGTTGACACCTCCTTGGGGAAGTGCATCTGCATCACGTACTTGAGGTGCTCTCCGGTGGGCGCGACAAGCAGTACGCCAGCCCCGGCGCCCTGTAAGGAGAAAGCTCCATCAAAGTACATGATCCAGTCGCAACTTGCCTCCTTGCCTGGGAGAGCAGTCTCTTGGGCTTCTTCGTCAGGCGTCGCGGTCCATTCTGCAATGAACTCCGCCAGGACTCGGCTTTGAATCGTCGAGGTACTCTCAAACTTGAGGCCAAAGCTGGACAGTTCCAGTGCCCACTCTACGATTCTTCCCGTTGTGTCTGGATTGTGCAATATCCGTTGCAGAGGGAGGCGAGTGACGACAGTGATTTCGTGCGCCTGGAAGTAGTGACGCAGCTTCCTCGAGGCCATAAGAAGGCCGAAGAGCAGTTTCTGCACACCGGAGTACCTTGATCTAGCCCCCTGCAGGAGGGAACTAACAAAGTAGACCGGGTGCTGCATCATTTTCTTCTTCGGCGGCACTCCAACTGGCTGTGTTGTCTCTGCATTGGTGGTATCGGGCTCTGCCGCTGCCATTACCTCGTCATCAATTTCTCTCTGCGCCACTAGTGCGGCGCTGACCACCTGGTTCGTTGCCGCCAAGTATAGCAGCAACGGTTCCCGTGGTCTAGGCGCAACTAGTATTGGCACGGAGGAGAGGTACCTCTTGAAATCTTGCAATGCTGCTTCAACTTCTAGTGTCCACTCCATCGGGCCCGCCTTTTTCAAAATCTTGAAAAAGGGAAGGGCGCGCTCGGCGGACTTGGAAATGAACCTGCTCATGGCGGCAACGCAACCAGCAAGCCGACGCACATCCTTGACTTGCTTGGGTGCTTCAATCTGCTCTATAGCTTTGATCTTGTCCGGATTGGCCTCTATCCCGCGCTGCGACACAAAGAACCCGAGAAGCTTGCCGGATGGGACGCCGAAGACGCACTTCTCAGGGTTCAGCTTGAGATTGATCTTGCGTAGGTTTGCAAATGTTTCTTGTAAATCCGGTATGAGGGTTGCCCTGTTCTTGGTTTTGACCACTATATCATCCATATAAGCTTCCATATTTCTATGGAGCTGGGGTTCAAAACCAATCTGGACCGCCCTTGCAAACGTTGAACCCGCACTTTTCAACCCGAAAGGCATCTGTATGAAACAATACATACCACATGGGGTGATGAATGCCATTTTCTTTTCGTCTTCTCTTGTCATGAAGATCTGGTGGTAGCCGGAGTAGGCATCGAGGAATGACAACAGATCACACCCAGCCGTGGAGTCAACAATCTAGTCGATGTGCGGCAACGGGAAGGGGTCTTTGGGACAAGCCTTATTGATATCTGTGTAATCAATACACAACCTCCACTTCCCATTTGCCTTGCGCACTACCACTGGATTGGCCAACCACGTTGGATGGAGCACTCCTCTTACCAAACCCGTTGCTTCCAGTTTCCGCATCTCCTCTGTGATGAACTCTTGTCATTCCAAGGCTTGCTTTCTGACCTTCTGCTTGACGGGCCGCGCATGAGGACAGACAACAAGGTGGTGCTCAATCACCTCCCTGGGAACGCCGGGGATGTCGGATGCTTTCCATGCAAACACATCGACATTTGCCTGCAGGAAGGTGACAAGCGTGTCTTCCTATTTGTCGTCAAGGGCGGAGCTTATGGTAAAAGCCCCTCCCGTGCCGTCCTCCTTGATAGAAACCTTCTTGGTTCCCGGCGGTGTGGCCCTGGACTTCTTGTTTCTATCAGTGGAGCTCTCTGGCACATCCTCGATGGGAGCGCTACACTCCGAAGAGGTGCGCTTGCCGGAGTGGGTGCCTGAGGTCTCACCGGTCTTCTTCTTTTTCCTTCTCGGGGCTCTAGCGGCAGGAGCAAGTGCCTTAGCAGTGGCGGCTGCTGCAACTGCTTGTTGGTAGAGTTGGTCAGCACAAATTTGCGCATCCTTCTTGTCTGATGGGACGGTGATGATCATCACAGGCCCCGGCATCTTCAGGGTGTTGTAGGCGTAATGTGACGCCGCCATGAACTTGGCCAGCGCTGGGCAGCCAAGGATCCCGTTGTAAGGCAAGGGGATCTTGGCAACGTCGAACACAATCCTTTCTATCCTGTAGTTCAGATCACTCCCAAAAGTCACGGGCAACGTGACCTTTCCCTTTGGTTGACTTCTTCCTGGGTTGACCCCCTGAAACGTGCCCGTCTCTTCGAGGTCTTCATCAGGAATCTGCAGTTTCTCGATCACGACAGTCGAGATTAAGTTCAGACCATCCCCGCCATCGACTAGCATCTTTGTCACCTTGAGGTTGCGTATTGTTGGTGAAACCAACAATGGCAAGCACCCGACTGCAGTAGTGCGATCAGGGTGATCCTTAGTGTCAAAAATGATAGGTGTGCTGGACCACTCCTTTGGGCATCAAACGACGGCTCTGCCACTGTAATCTCACACGCCCACTATTTAAGCTGGCGGTGAGAGGTATGCAGCGAGGCACCGCCATCGACGCACATGGCCTCCGTAGCTTTCTGAAATTCTTGGTCACCCGACTCATCGTCTTCTTCGCGATCATCGTCTTCTAGCTTTTTGTCACGGCCCCGGGCGGGCCTCTCCTGCTGTTTATCTTTGCCGCGACGGCCCGGCTGGTCGTCACGCTTCTTGCCGGACCCCTCAGCACCGTCCTGGCCTTTCTCCTTGTCCCGCCTCTCATATTCAGCCCTCTGCTTCTTAGCAAGGAGCTCAACCTGTCGGCAGTTCTGGAGATCACAACCTTTGGTGCGATGGATCTTGCAGTATTGCTTGTCGGAGTTTCCTGGCTTCTCAGCAGCCGCCAAGGCCCGGCAGGCGACACATCCGGCAATTTTCTTGGCGGGGTCATCTGCCTTGGTTTTCTTGGCGGAGCCGGCGTCGTCAGATCCCTTGATGGCAAGCACGGATTTACCTTTGTGCTTCCTATTGCGGCGCCGGCCTTTCTTCGCCGGGGCGGCAGTATCCTCATCCGAGGAGTCGGTTTCCACGCCGGCATCTTCGCCGGGGTACTTCCTTCCCTCTTCAACTCGGGCACATCTGTCAGCAAGAACATAGAGTTCCGCCACATCTTTCACCTTGTTCATTGCCAGCTCTTCGCGCATCTTGCGGTTACGCACGTTCTGATGGAACGCGCTGATGATGGCGGCAGGGTGAACATCAGGGATATTGTACTGTACCCGGCTGAACCTTTGTATATACTTGCGCAGACTCTCGCCTCCCTTCTGGGGAATGACGTGCAGGTCGCTTGCTTGGCCATGGGCTTGGTGACCTCCAATAAAGGCGCCCACAAACTCATGGCACAAATCCGACCAGGAGGAAATAGAGTCTACCGGCAAGTGCATCAACCACGACATGGCATTGGGTTTAAGAGCCAATGGAAAGTAATTCGCAAGAACCTTATCGTCGCGGGCTCCGGCAGCTTGCATCGCGATGGTGCAGATGCTGAGGAACTTAGGCGGGTGGGTCTTGCCGTTGTACTTCTCGCCAACGTCAGGTTTGAAGGTGCGGCGAGTGGGCCACTAGAACTGCCGCAGCTCACGAGTAAAAGCCGGACAGCCTACCTCGTAAGGTAGGCCTCCAGGGCTCTCCAGGGCCGGGTGGTTTGCAGCAGGCCCTGCTCGCCTGTCTGACTGGTGGCGCGCTCCGCGCCGGCGCTCGATAGTGGTTCGAGCGTCTTCTTGGGCTCGTTACCGAAGAACTTGGCGCTGGTCATAGTGGGTCCGTGGGTCAGACGACGCTATGGAGATGTCGTTGCCCGTGACGTCGCGATGAGCTGGCGTCCATGGTACCGGATGGGGAAGAGGCGAATGCACCATGGTCGCGGCACCCCCGGCTTTTCCGCCACTAGTGCGCGGGACTCCATTGGAGCGTCGACTCGGGGGCCCCACCGGACTTGGTTTGTCTTTGTTGGCCACCGCAACAAGGCTTCGGATAGTGGCTCTCCATTCGTCGAGTTTCCCCGTAGTGGGAGGAAAGTCGAGGAGCAACTACGCGCGTGCCAGGGCCTGTGCTGGTGTCGGTGGCAGCGGAACCTGCACGGATCGCGACGCGCTTCAACTTCTAACCACGTCAGAAGGAGCTCTATCACGACCCCGCAGTCGCATGCCGTTCTCACCAGCGCTTCTGCGAGCGGGCAGGTCTTCTACGTCCCGGGAGTGGCGCTCGGGGCTCTTCCCGCGGCGACGCCCGGGATCTTCGGCGTGATTACGCCGTTCGTCGCGCGCTGCTTGGGAGGAGTGCGCTGTTGGCGCCGGTGTGGGAGTCTTGGAGGCCCTTGCGTCGCCTTCGGGTGGGGCGGCGATGACCTTGGAAGGCCCCGCTCCACCCGCGGAGGGCCTGGCTCCGCCTTTGGATTTGGCATTGTGTGGCCCGTTACCAAGCGCACAAACATCGCCGCCTCCTAAACTCCGGCTGCTAGGATGGTGTTGGTGTTCGCGAGCAGTGCCCCGGGTCCTTTCTGCGACCGGTCCGCTGCTCGCCCGCGTCGGGATAGGCTGTCTGGCTTCCGACTGGCCAACCGCCACCGTCGTCTTCTTCTTGGGCACCATGATGATGAAGAAGCGTCGAACTAACTGCTAAAGCCGATTCTCACAACTGCGCCCCCTACCTGGCGCGCCAAAGATGTCGGTGGGAACAACACCTATGGGATCACAAGAATCCCTACTACGGTTAGCAGGGCGCGGGGTCATGAGAAAAGCGGATCAAACAGATAGTACGCAGTTTGTTTATCCAGGTTTGGGCCGCGAGGATGCGTAAAACCCTACTCCTGCTTTGGTGGATGTATGTTCCTGTTCTTGAGCTAGCTCTGGGGCATTAGGAGCTCCAAAAAAGCCGAATCCTCCTCCTGGTCGCCTCGGGCCTCCTTTTATAGAAAAAGGGGTTGCCATAGTGGCACACAGGAGGTGGAAAGGGTACAGCGATGCGAGGTTATCCCTCGCATTACATGACAAGGCACATTTAATGTGTCTTGCTTAGGTGTCCTTGCTTTATCGGGGAAGGGGGAGAAACCTATCTTGTCTGTCGCCGCTCCTTCTTGTGTCGACACGCGCCCTGGCCAGCGATGCCTATGATGCCATGTAGGTAGGCAGGCAGCTGAGGTGGCGCAGTGGAGGGTTTTCACGAAGATCTGCATGCCGCCACGTAGGTGCCTGCCTAGCTGGTTGGGTCGGCAGCCGCATGCGTACGGTGGTGGAGGTTTAGTCGGCTGGGCCTGATGGTGGCCCTGCGGATGTCCTTGGCAAGGGCCTTGCCGGGGCCCCGGCAAGGGTCTTGTCGAGGCGCCTGCTGTCATCCCCGGCAAGGCGCTTGCCGGGGGTCTCGTGGTCTTCCTTGGCTGGTATCTCGCCAAAGGTCGTCGTCTTCTTAGTGCGTATCTGATCTTGAACGTCTTCACAAAGATCTGCATGCCACCATGGGGATGTCTCCCGAATCCTTGCCCCTTGGGGGCAGTGGACTCAAGGGTAATTTGCTCCGTAGGCGTGGGGCGAGTCGCCGCGGCAAGGGTCTTCCCGGGGTTGCCAAAGCTGTCTCCCGGCAAGGATCTTGCCGGGGGAGTCCGCTTCGTCCCTTTTGCTCTTCGTGGTCTTGGCCTTGGCGTCGTCCTAGTTCCTTTGAGCTTCGGTCTTACCCTGGCTCACCTCCCTTGCCTTGCTTGGTGTGGTGGTGCCCGTGGCTCAGACTGTCCGTGCACAGTTATAGGGGTACAAAAAAGTGTACCCCTCTTTTTGTACACCGACATAATCCTTAACTACACGCACTTCCTCCTGAACAATTCCCGTGAGGGTATTCACTTGGCTACTCCTTGGCGCATGCCTAGCTACATCCTTTTTCCCTTAGGGGTGGTGAGACAAATTGACTTACTAACACAGTCAATGCTTCCTCCATACTTTGACATCCAGTCCATGCCTAATATCACATCCAATCCTTGTGACTCGAAGATTATTAGGTCGGACGGAAAAACATGGCTACCAATGGTTAAGGGTATCTGGTCGCACCATCGACTAGCCATATACTTTGCTCCAGGTGAACTTACTAACAGATGGGTCCTAAGGGTTTGGGTTGGTAGTTTAAACTTATCCACAAATTCCCTTGATATGTATGAATGCGATGTACCAGTATCAAAAAGAACAAGGGAGGTAAAAGACTTAACCAAAAACTTACCAATAACTGCGTCTGGCTGCTCTTCAACCTCCTCCACGTTGACGTGGTTCACTTGTCCTTTGTTGAATGGATTGGGCTTCTTTCCAGCGCTCCCATTGCCGTTTCCATTCTTCGCTTCAGGGCACTCCGTGGCATAGTGTCCAGTTTTCCCGCACTTGAAACAAGTAACGTGGCTTAGGTCTCTCTTGGCGGGTGTGGCTGGATTGGAACGGTTCTGATTGTTGCTTGCTCCATTCCCATTCACATTCCTTGGGCCAGTATGATTATGGTTACTCCCTCCATTATGGGTGTGGCCTCCATGGTTATGAACAAGTCCTCCTGTGTTCGGGATTAGGCGAGGCTTCTGCTGAGCTCCTGAATTATACCTTCCTTGTCCATACTTCCTCTTACGGCTCTCAATCTGATGCTGCTTCCCTTCAATCATAAGAGCTTTATCTACCAACTCCTGGTAGTTGTTGAATGTTGCTACCATCAACTGCATGCTCATCTCATCATTCATCCCTTCCATAAACTTCTCCTCATTTGCGGCATCTGTGGCCACATCATCAAGGGCATAGCGAGATAACTTGCTAAACTCATCCGCTACTGAGCCACAGTTTGGTTTCCCTGGCGTAAGTTGCAAAACTCACGCTTCTTCATACTCATAGCTCCATTTGAGACATGGGTTGTACGGAAAGCTTGCTGAAACTGATCCCATGTAACAATGGCTATAGGGTAGGTGACAGTGTAATTCTCCCACCATGAGGCTGCTGGTCCATCCAACTAATGTGCGGCAAAACGCACCTTCTCAGCATCTGTACATCCTGCAGTGGTTAACTCCCTTCCAATCCTGCGGAGCAAATCATCTGCCACTATCGGCTCGGTGCTACAGGAAAACACTGGCGGCTGCAACCTTAGAAAACGGGCTTATCAACTGGTGGTGGTGGCGGTGGATTGTTGTTGTTGTTGTTGTTGTTGTTGTTGTTGTTGTTGTTGTTGTTGTTGCCTTGGTTCTGAACTAACAACTGCATCAGGGTATTCTGCCGCTGGATCAATTGAGTGAGCTCCGGTGGGAAAGTAAATCCGGGGTCATGTCTCGAAGGCATCTGATGGGTTTAGAGGGGAGAGATTAGAATAGAATGAGGTCTAATGAGAAAACACTACCCATATGCACATGAGACAAACACAATCATTTCACTCAATCAATCAAGCAAGGGCATACAATCGGTCTAACTATCATTACAAAAGTCCTCGGACTATACTATATACATGGTGGAATACTACTACTGATGTGGTGGTCTACTAAAAATATTCCTCGGTTGAAGACTCCATGATGTCTGCTCCAGCTTCATCTTCATAGTCATCATCGCTATCATCGGGGTCCGTGTCGGTGTCGTCGATAATGATGTAGTACTCTGGGCGAATCTCCTTGGGTTCTTCATCTTCTCCTCCTGGTGCGGGGTCTCCCATGAATACTCCTAGCTTCCTTTCCAGATCGTCATTCTTTTCCACTAGTACGACGATTTCCTCCTCATAATCTTCACGAGTAGCCTTGAGTTCTTCCTCCAGTTCCGTGATCCTTGTCATTGCTTTCTTCAGATCTACCATTCCTGCGCACATCTGGTTCTCCTGGCGACGAATGTGTTGGTTTAACTCCTGGATGAAAGCTGCAATTGATCTATCCTTCCTGGTGCTGATCATCTCCCATTGCTTGTCTCGGCGCCCACAAATCTGATAGATAGTATCCTTAAGCTCCTTATGATAAACTTCTCCAATGCGCCCCATGGTGATGTGAGCTGCCATACTCTTTCCTAGACTCCAGGTTGGTGCATCGAAGGAAACTCTATGGGCTTAGTGACTGGCGTGAATGTCCTTCCTGGAACTTGAACTTGAATCATCCATCGCTCCTCTTCTGGTAAAGTGGCGTTGTAAGTCCCGGTGAAGCTTGGTATTCTAATGTTCAGGTAACTAGTGACTTCCTTCAAGTGTCGTCCAAAAGGTGCTTCTTCATCCGGTTGTGCAAACTTGTTCCTTGCGTCTACCATCCTAAAGAGTAGAAAATGGAGAGGAGTCAGAAATGAGAAGAGAATAGTGATCTAGGGCTTTAGCTTAGTGGTCATGTTCTACACTCAGCGTGTGCTCTGATACCATCTTGTAGCGACCCGACCTCAAATGGTCAAGTCTCTGTGCTTCAGTGTCATCCCTGGATCGGTAATGCTGACACACGCAGTACTCGAGTGAAAATGCGTTATATCGACTAGAGGGGGGTGAATAGGCGATTTTTATGAAATTCTTCATTGAGGAATTTGCCGGTGAGGAAATTCCTTAGCAAAGAACTACTAGCAGTGGAATGAGTACTCAAAAGTAAACATAACAGAATACAAGCATAGTCATCATGATGAAATGAAGACAGACACAGAGTACAGAAGCGTAAGCACAGGATAACACAGGATGAAGACAAACAGACTAAAGAAATTGACCTGAGGAAATTGAGAAAGTCTTCAGTCAAAGTCTTCAAACACAGATATGAACAAGCACACAACACAATTATGAGGAAATGGAAGAGTTGAGGAAATAGAACCAGTAAGCTTGGTGAAGACAATGATTTGGTAGACCAGTTCCAACTGTTGTCTCAGTTGTACGTCTGGTTGGAGCAGCTGAGTATTTAAACTCGAGGACACACAGTCCCGGACACCCAGTCCTGAACACGCAGCTCAGGACACCCAGTCCTCACCGTATTCTCCTTGAACTAAGGTCACACAGACCTCGTCCAATCACTCGTGGTAAGTCTTCAGGCGACTTCCAAACCTTCACACACTTGGTCACTCGGTGATCCACAATTCCTCTTGGATGCTCTAGACCATGACGCCTAACCGTCTGGAAGAAGCATAGTCTTCAAAGGTAACAAGCGTCGGATCCATGCAGGATCAATCTCTTCAGTGATGCTCAATCACTTGGGGTTTGTAGGTGTTTGGGTTTGGGGTTTTTCCTCACTCGATGATTTTCGCTCAAAGTCCTCAGAGGATGGGTTGCTCTCAAATGACAAGTGTCAGTTTCTCTCGGAGCAGCTAACCAGCTAGTGGTTGTAGGGGGCGGCTATTTATAGCCTAGGGAGCAGCCCGACATGATAAGACATAAATGCCCTTCAATGATATGACCGTTAGGTGGATAGATATTTTGGGACAGCTGGCGCATAGCACAGCAACGGTCGGAATTTTGAGTAGAAAAATCCTCAGGGCTATAATGTTCCTCACTGTGTAGGAAATCTGCACTAGCGAATTCCTAACTCCTTAGTTAGAACAAATTCCTCAGGTACTAGAAGAACTTCGTCTCTGTCACTGAAGAATATGACTGGACTGTATGAGATTTCCAATGGCTTCACTCGAAGGAATTGGTAGGTGTAGGATTTTGAGTTGAGCATCACGTGGAAATTTTCCTTAGTATTTCCTCGACCCCCTTTAACAGTACGGTGTTTCCTATGACTCAAGAAAGAGAAAATGAAACTACGAAAACAAAAGTCTTCACGCTTCATGTTCCTCGAATGAATACCAAGTCTTCACAGTCACACCAATTTCTTCACTTTCAAAGTCTTCAGAAAGTCTTCAGAGATCCAAAGTCTTCAGTCGAAGAACTTCATTTTTAGGGGTCGACTTTCTCTGTAAATATCAAACTCCTCATAGACTTATAGACCTCTGTACACTCACAAACGCATTAGTCCCTTAACCTATAAGTCTTCAATACACCAAAATCACTAAGGGGCACTAGATGCACTTACAATCTCCCCCTTTTTGGTGATTGATGACAATATAGGTTAAGTTTTCAACGGGGATAAACATATGAAGTGTAAATACTGAAATTGAGGAATTTGATTGCAAGATATAGAAGAGCTCCCCCTGAAGATGTGCATAGTGAGGAATTTGCTTTTGAAGCAATGCACACTTGAAGAATTGAATCATGGAGATCTCCCCCTATATCTTGTAATTCATACACGCATTTGACATATCACAATGAAGAATTTGAAATGCATGATGAAATATGGTGACTGATGTAATTCAGCATGCGTGCATTAGCATATACGAGGAATAAGCATGCAGCAAAACATATCAAAAGTATCAGAGCACCATCGGGTTTAAGTTTACAACTCGATCCAATAAAGTCTCAAAAGAACGAGAGTTGTAACTTAACAAAAAAAATGCCCATATAAAAAGACCCGCTTGAAGACTAACTCAAAATTCTCCCCCTTTGTCATCAAATGACCAAAGGGATCGAATATGAGTACTAACGCCCCTGAAGAATATCAAGTTGATGAAGGAGCGCCAGCGTTGTTGGGGTCGTTTGTCGTAGTAGGGCATGCTGCAGTGTTGTCCAAGTCTTCATTTTCATCAGTGTCGCGCGATGAAGAATATGAGCTGGCCACCAGAGAAGGAACCTTGACTTTCTTGAATTTCTTTGGTGGAGGTGCAGACCAGTCAAAATCTTCTTTGAGACCCATTTTCTTTAGATCTTCTTCACCATACAGATGTGACAGGATTGCCCAGGTGCGACCGAAGACTTGATGGAGGTAGTAGTGGTTTTTCTTCACTGCATTGTGTGTGGCAGTCATGTTGTGAAGAAGTGAACCAAACTGACGCTTAACCCATTTGTGATTTCGATCCATCTTCTGGTGAAGACTAAGAAGAAGTTCACGGTCAGTCATCACGTGCGGAGCAATGGCTTGAGGAGTGGACTTGGGTGCATTGGCAGAGTCATGTGTGGCAGAGTCATCATTGGTGGAATAAGATGCAGCTTTGCAAAACTGAGCATCCAATGGACAAATGCCTTCATCTATTACAGCTGGTGCCTTTCCCTTTCCATCAACTGAGGAATATGTCTGCTTGAGGACTTCAATTGGGGGCAAGTAGATGAGGTGATTCTGGAAATCATCTTTGTAGTTGAGTGAAGACCTTGTCCTGAGGAATCTCATAATCCAATGTGGATAAGGCTTCAGCTCAAACGGAGACAGTGCAACATTTTCCATAGTCCTCATGAAGAAATCATGATAGTTGACAGGAATGCCATGAACGATGTTGAATACCAGATTCTTCATGATGCCAACAATTTCCTCATCAGATGAGTCGTGGCCTTTGATAGGACTGATTGTCCTCGTAAGAATACGATAGACAATTCTGGGCATGTACATCAATTCCTTCACGAGGAATTTGGTTCTTGGTTCTTGACCTGGCTTCAAAGGTTTCATCAGCACCTGCCTGGAATGATGTGTGAGCTCAGGTTCACTGTAGATGCAGCGAGCTTGAGGACTGAGTGGTAGAGCATGAAGCAATTCAGATGCTGGTGCAGTGTAGTGAGTGTTTTCAGGCATCCAATCCAGCACCCATGAATTCACATCTTCAGCATCTCCGGTGATGTGCAGCGTTGCATAGAATTGAAGAATCAGTTTTTCATTCCGATCGCAGATGTCAGAGCAAAAGTTTAGCAGTCCAGCGTCGTGAAGAATAGTGAGGACTGGTGCGAAGCACGGCAGAGATTCCATATCCACGTGAGGAATATGCTCATGGTAGAAGATCTTCTCCTTGTTGAACAGCACTGAGGATTAGAAATTTGCTTGACTAGCAGTCTAGAAATGCCTCTTCCTAATGCGAGCAGAGTTATAAGGGTTGTAATCTTCGAAGAATACGTGCTCGCCAAAGAAATCATCAACCTTGAACTTTTGCTTGCGTGAGAATGGATCCTTTGGCTTCGGCAGAGGAGTGTCAGTGAGTTGCATCACGACCTCAGGAATCTCAATCACAGGTTCTCCAGGCTGAGGAATTTATGGTTCCTCCTCAGTGGCAGTCTGCGTCGTTGGTTGTTCAGCTTTAGCAGTTTCTTCAGCGCTAGTGGCTGGAATTTCCTCATGGACAGATGCAGTGGGATGAGTTTCTTCAGAGCCCATTTGTACAGTTTGTGTGGGGGACTGAGGAATTTGCTGTAGAGGGGTGAACGTTGGAGAGTTTGGATGCTGACTTTCCCAAAATTCATCACTGATTACTGGTGTGAAGCAGCCAACGTCCACATCTTCATCTTCCATTTCTTCAACGCCAGCCTCTTCACCTGTGAACTGAGGCATAGGCGAGGAGATGATAGGTGTTGAAGGGATCACATCCACTTCAATTTCTTCATCCAACGGTTCAGACGAAGCAGCATAAGGAGTTTCTTCATCTGATCCGCTGGGGATCACATATTCTTCATCAAAAGGAACAAGGTCCTTTGATGGCCTGGTTGAGATGGGAACAACATCAATCGGATTTGCAAATGAACTTGTCATAGGCTTCATTTTCTTCAGGCGCACCACTAGTGGGTGTCCTGGCAATTTCTTCAGCGGCTGGAATGCAGTCATCAGCCCTGGAACTCACATTTTCTTCAGCAGCCTGATTGTCATCAGCGGTTGAGGGAGTCCTGGATTAGGGGGTCTCCGGACAGCCGGACTATATCCTCTGGTCGGACTGTTGGACTATGAAGATACAAGATTGAAGACTTCGTCTCGTGTCCGAATGGGACTCTACTTGGCGTGGAAGGCAAGCTAGGCAATATGAATATGGATATCTCCTACTTTGTAACCGACCTTGTGTAACCCTAACCCTCTCCGGTGTCTATATAAACCGAAGGGTTTTAGTCCGTAGGACAACAATCACAACATACAATCATACCATAGGCTAGCTTCTAGGGTTTAGCCTCTATGATCTCGTGGTAGATCTACTCTTGTACTACCCATATCATCAATATTAATCAAGCAGGACGTAGGGTTTTACCTCCATCAAGAGGGCCCGAACCTGGGTAAAACATCGTGTCCCCTGCTCCTGTTACCGTCTGGCCTAGACGCACAGTTCGAGACCTCCTACCCGAGATCCGCCGGTTTTGGCACCGACATTGGTGCTTTCATTGAGAGTTCCTCTGTGTCGTCGCCGTTAGGCTTGAGGGCTCCTACTATCATCGATAGCGATGCGGTCCAAGGTGAGACTTTTCTCCCCGGACAGATCTTCGTATTTCGGTGGCTTTGCACTACGGGCTAATTCGCTTGGCCTTCTAGAGCAGATTGAAAGCTACACCCCTGGCCGTCAGGTCAGATTTGGAAGTTTGAACTACACGGCCGACATCCGCGGAGACTTGATCTTCGACGGATTCGAGCCACAGCCGGGCGCGCCGCACTGTCATGATGGGTATGACCTAGCTCTGCCACCGAATAGTACCCCAGAGGCCGCGCCCGCATCAGCTCCGACCCTTAGCTCGGAGCCAACTGCGCCAATCGAGGACTTGTTGTTAGACACCGCCTCAGGGGCTGCAGTCTCAACGGCGATCGAGCCGAACACCAGCATAATCCTCTGCGCAACCCGTGACCCCAAGGTGCCGGACTCTTTTTCTGACTCCGAACCGCCCGCGCCCCTGCCAATCGAATCCGATTGGGCGCCGATCATGGAATTCACCGCCGCGGATATCTTTTAGCACTCGCCCTTCAGCGACATTCTGAATTCACTAAAGTCTCTCACTTTGTCAGGAGAGCCCTGGTTGGACTATGGCCAACAGGATTGGGATGCGGATGACGAAGAAATTCAACGCCCACCCACCACCCACTTCGTAGCCACTGTCGATGATTTAACCTACATGCTCGACTTCGACTCAGAAGACATCGACGGTATGGACGACGGTGTAGGAGACGAACATGAACTAGCACCTATAGGTCACTGGAAAGCCACCTCGTCATATGACATATACATGGTGGATACACCCAACGAAGGCAATGGCGACGAGATAGGGGAGGATGACCCCTCCAAGAAGCAACCCAAGCGCCGATGTCAGCGGCGCCGCTCTAAGTCCCGCCAAAGCAAAAGTGGTGATACCGGCATAGGAGATAATAACACTCCAGATAGTGCCGAAGACAACAACAATCCCCTCCAGCAATATTAAAGCAGGAGGATGAAGGAGCCAGCTCTCCTGAGAGAGCGGTAGATAGAGAGGAGGAGGATGATAATTACATCGCCCCCTCCAAAGAGGAGGCAAGCCTCGGCAACAATGAATTCGCCGTCCCAGAGGATCCCGTCGAACAAGACCGCTTCAAGCGCCGGCTTATGGCCACGGCAAATAGCCTGAAGAAAAAGCAGCAGCAGCTTCAAACTGATCAAGATCTGCTAGCTGACAGATGGACTGAAGTCCTCGTGGCCGAGGAATATAAACTCGAGCGCCCCTCCAAGAATTACCCAAAGTGCAGGTTACTACCCCGACTGAAGGAAGAAGCGTATGATGCGGCTGATCGGCCACCTCGTGGCCGCGATAGAGAGGCATTCCAGCCAAAAGCTCAGCCCCCACCCCGACGCCATTCAAATAAAAAGGCATGGGGAGATACGCCAGACCTGCAAGACATATTTGAGGACAAAGCAAAGCATGCAAGATCGATCTACGGATCACGATGGCGCACCACTCTGCGAGACGATAAACGTCACGCCGGATACAGTAAAAGCAAATCCGGCCAGGCCGAACATAGCGGGCAAGACCCATTCGAGCTGTGTCGCGATATAGCCCAATACAGAGGCGCCGCACACCCCTTATGCTTCACAGAAGAAGTAATGGAACATCAATTCCCAGAAGGTTTCAAACCTGTAAATATTGAATCATACGACGGCACAACAGATCCCGCAGTATGGATTGAGGACTTCCTCCTCCACATCCAAATGGCCCGCGGTGATGACTTACACGCCATCAAATACCTCCCACTAAAGCTCAAAGGACCAGCGCGACATTGGCTTAACAGCTTGCCAGCGGACTCCATTAGCTGTTGGGAAGATCTAGAAGCCGCATTCCTCGACAACTTTCAGGGCACCTATGTGCGACCACTAGACGCCGATGACTTGAGCCACATAATTCAGCAGCCAGAAGAGTCGGCCAGGCAATTCTGGACCCGGTTTCTTACAAAGAAAAATCAAATCGTCGACTGTCTGGATGCGGAGGCCTTAGCGGCTTTCAAGCACAAGATCCGAGACGAGTGGCTAGCCCAGCACCTTGGTCAGGAAAAGCCGAAATCTATGGCAGCTCTCACGACGCTCATGACCCGCTTTTGTGCGGGAGAAGGCAGCTGGCTGGCTCGCAGTAATAACATATCAAAGAACCATGGTACCTCAGATACCAAGGACGGCAATAGCAGGTCACGTCGCAACAAACATAAGCACCGCATTAACAGCGAAAATACCGAGGATACGACAGTCAATGCCGGATTCAAAGGCTCTAAACCCGGTCAGCGGAAAAAGGCATTCAAAAAAAGTACGTCGGGTCCATCCAGCTTGGACCATATACTCGATCGCTCGTGTCAAATACACGGCACCCCAGACAAGCCAGCCAACCACACCAACATGGATTGTTGGGTGTTCAAGCAGGCCGACAAGTTAATTGCCGAAAACAACGACAAGGGGCCGCATAGCGAGGACGAGGAGGAGCCCCGGCAGCCGCACACTGGTGGACAGAAGACGTTTCCCCCGCAAGTGCGGACGGTGAATATGATATACGCAACCCACATCCCCAAGAGGGAGCGGAAGCGGGCGCTCAGGGACGTATATGCGCTGGAGCCAGTCGCCCCAAAATTCAACCCTTGGTCCTCCTGTCCGATCACCTTCGATCGCAGGGACCATCCCACTAGTATCCGTCATGGCGGATCAGCCGCACTGGTCCTAGACCCAATCATTGACTTATTTCACCTCACTCGAGTCCTTATGGATGGCGGTAGCAGCCTGAACCTACTTTATCAGGACACAGTGCGCAAAATGGGTATAGACCCCTCAAGGATCAAACCCACCAAAACGACCTTTAAGGGCGTCATTCCAGGTGTAGAGGCCCATTGCACAGGCTCAATTACACTGGAAGTGGTCTTCGGATCCCCGGATAACTTCCGTAGCGAAGAGTTAATCTTTGATATAGTCCCGTTCCGCAGTGGTTATCACGCGCTGCTCGGGCGAACCGCATTTGCTAGATTCAACGCGGTACCGCATTATGCATACCTCAAGCTCAAGATGCCAGGACCTCATGGAGTTATTACAGTCAATGGAAACACAGAGCGCTCTCTCCGAACAGAGGAGCACACCACAGCCCTTGCAGCAGAAGCGCAAAACAGCCTTTCAAGGCAATCCACCAGTTCGGCATTTCAAAACCCGGACACCTTCAAGAGCGCTTGGAGCAACCGACAAATAGATCGCCTGGCGCAATCTGAGCTCATGTAGCAATGCAGCTCCCACCGCAGTCCTAGCCAAATGGCGAGACTCGTGTCGCGCGTACATAATTACGCATTAAAAATACCATGGGCACAGGTGGGAAGGGGGGCACAACTACAGCACGCCCCAAGACGTGGCTTAAACCGCACTAGGGGCTTCCCGTTTGGTTATTTTTCTTTTTTCAGGACCTTAATCTCTGGAAACACTGTCCGGCAGCACTATTGTCGAACACATGATGCAGCAACCAAGGAGGCAGACAACTACGTCATACCACGGAACTCCCAGGTTGATTATAGTAACGAGCGAAATATTCGATTTAATATCATTCCTCAGCTCGCCCTTGGAAGGGACATAGTCCTACTCTTTGCTTATCGCACTATCTGTATCACTCTGCTTTAAACGCAATTTTTTTAATAATAAACAATGCATGACATTACGACTATTATTGCATTCTTGTTATATATATATGTGTGTTCATTAACAACGCCTTGCAACCGTACACTTTGGTACGACCAATACACCAGGGGCTTACGTACCCCACAATTTGGTGTGAAAAGTCCGAACACTTTCACAAGCGCGGCACCCCGAACTTATAGCATTATATGCATCGGCTTTGAATCATGTCTTTGGTCAAATGTTGGGTTTGCCCGGCTCCTATGTTTTGGTACCTTACATTCCGCTCTATCGGCTAAGGTAGCACTAGGAGAACTACTGCGATTGTGCCCCAGTTCTGCCGGGCTTAGCACCTCAGTAGAGAAAACTAAAACTGACTGTCATGATAAGGTGAGAGACTGGTCGCTGTTCGGCGAGGTTTTTCGAGTCCCTAAAGACTTATGCCGCTTAGGGCGAGGGGTCGGCCCTGTCCAGCTTACAGGCGTGTATCACGCCTCGAATTCGGCCTTCCGAATACTAGGGGCTTCGCCGAAATTTAAAATTATAGAATTCTATGGCTAAGTGAGAGTGATAAAGCATTATTAGTCCGGTTGCCTTGTTCGTTGTGCTGAGCACCTCCCTCGAAGGACCCAAATATGAGAACAAGAGTGCTCAGGTTTATCCCGAACACCCCAGCACTCGTGACATGGGGGCAGAATCCGAGGACTAGCCATCTCTCAGATTGGATAAACGGCCAAAGAGAAGGTAATATTTTAAATTCACACAAGCGTTGCATAGCGTATATGAAACAAGTTTTCATCATACAGGATCACACGAGCAAGTTTACTCAAATATTACATCCTTTGAACATTCGTCCGCCACAAGACGGGCACCCTTCAGGACACCCTCATAATAAATTTCGGGGGTGCGATGCTCCTTGCCCTGTGGCAGCCCTTCCTTGATAAGCTTCACAGCGTCTAGCTTGGCCCACTGCACCTTCACACGGGCGAAAGCCCGGCGTGCACCTTCGATGCAGACGGACCGCTTGATGACCTCCAGCCGTGGGCAGGCATTCACAAGCCGCCTCACTAGGCCGAAGTAGCTGTTCGGAAGGATGCCGCCAGGCCACAGCCGGACTATAAGGCCCTTCATGGCCTGTTCGGCCGCCTTGTGCAGCTCGACCAGCTGCTTTAGCTGGTCGCTCAAAGGCATTGGGTGTTCGGTCCCAGTATACTAAGACCAGAACAACTTCTCCGTTGAGCTCCCCTCCTCGGCCTGGTAAAACTGCGCGGCATCGGACACGCTGCGGGGCAAATCTGTGAATGCTCCTAGAGAGTTCTGAATTCGGGTAAGTAATCGGTAATTTACTTTTACATGCTTGCTTTGCATATAGAAAGCCTTACCCACTGCTATCTTCTTCATCGCGTCGATCTCTTGGAGGGCCTTTTGGGCTTCGGCCTTGGCACTTTTTACACTCTCGAGGGCCGCGGCAAGCTCAGACTCCCGCGTCTTTGAGTCAAGCTCCAACGCCTCGTGCTTCGCCACGAGAGCCTGGAGCTGTTGCTGCACCTCGCCCACATGAGCCTCTTGTTTTTCCCGCTCGTTGCGCTCCTTGGCCGATTTATCTTCAGCCTTGGTTAGCGCTTGCTTCAGGGTCGCCACCTCGGTCATGGCCCCTGGCAAATATACGATGATCCTGTCATTTTGCCATCACGTCTTCTTTTATATATACATATCTATAGACAGGGTATTACTTACCCTTGTTCTCCTCGAGCTGCCTCTTGGCAAGGCCGAGCTCTTTCCTGGACCCCTCGAGGTCCTGCTTCAGTACGGCGACCTCCGCAGTCAGTGCGGCGGACGCCAGCAGCGAAGCCTGCATACGCATATTGACATACTTATATTAGACTCCTGCGATATTATTTGGTCCTCTGTTCGGCTTTTCTTTGTGAACACCGAACAAAGCATCAGGGGCTACTGTCTATGCGGTAATATTTCAACTACATTTTAAAACACTTACCTCGAAGCCTGTTAGAAGGCTGACACGGGCTTCAGTCAATCCGCTCTTGGCGGACTGAACCTTCTGGATCACCGCACTCATGATAGTGCGGTGCTCCTCGTCGATGGAAGCGCTGTGAAGCGCTTCCAGCAGATTGTCTGGCGCCTCTGGATGGACAGAGGTCACCGGCACAGGCGTCTTGCCCCTTTTAGAAGGAGGCCGCCTGCCCGATCCCGGAACCGCTGGAGGGTCCAGCGCGGTGTTCGGCTGAGGGCCGAACTCGGAGCTCTCGGGGGCCCCATCCCCGCGGCTCCCGGAGTCTGGAAGGTCGCCTTGAGGCGCCTCCAGGACTGTCTCCCCTCGCCCCGGTGCCTCTTGAGACAGCACCTCGGCGTCGTCAGCAGGTTGAAGGGATGTGGCGGTCGGGACTGGATCGCTATCCATGTCCGACGGGCCCAGGGAGCCGTCCGATGATACATCGATGCTGGTTCGCGGCGGCCTGCATAATCATGTTCGACGTTAGGGAAAGCAGTGCGACAAAGGAATGCTATGAGTTACTGTGATAGCCTGGCTTATTAGGGATGATAGACTACTCATATCAATAAGGAATTCCTTCTTTTCCGGGAGCCCATCCGGACATAACTCCCAAGTTAAGCGTGCTCAACTTGGAGTAGTTTCAGGATGGGTGACTGACCGGGAAGTTGCTCCCGGGTGCGCACGAGTGAGGACAAAGTGCGCAGAAAAGACTAGTACTGATCTGTGGGGCCAGTCTAGATCCCACCAGGAGTAACGACCACCGGCGGGTGTGTCCGGGCGTTGCAAGTTGGTATCAGAGCCTTCCCCGACCTTAGGAGCCCCCTGCTTGATCGAATAGCTGGCGTTGTTGAGTCTAGAAAAATGTTTTGAGTCATTTAGGATTATATATCGGAGAATTAGGAATTCTTTTTACTCCCCAGTCCCTTCATCGCTCTGGTGAGACATCCTGACGTAGAGTTTTGACTCTTCTCTTCTCAAATTTCACTAAAAAAATTAGGATCACGAAGGTATTTTGGAATCGTTCCGATGGTTTTGTGACGAGAACATTGTTCTTGGTGCCTCCTGACATTTAGGGGTTGTGGCAGTGTCCCGGGGAGTTGAGCTCCGAGGTGTTGTCGTCACAATTTTATCGTTGCAGTTCTGGAATACCTGAGATTAGTTTCGCCGACATAAAAAATCTCTTTTATGCAGTTGTTGGTGAGATAACCTCGACGCCACCCAGTACTGGGGTGGGAGTTCGAGAGTATTGCCATAACTCGTATAACGGATGCTTTTCGAAGGTTGAGGTAGATGATTTCCGAAGGTTTCTTGGTTATGTGTTGAAGGACGGATACAGCTGGATGTAGGATTTGTTAGTTTGGGTGAGATATTATGCTTCCCCTGTATCCCCAACACCTGATTGCATAACTGGAAAGTTTCGGGAGTTTATAAGTGGGAATTCAAGTAGCTCTTAGGATATCTTTCCGACAGAGGTATGATATGAAGTTCTGGTTTGACGTCTAGTGGTCCGCCTATCCACGGTTGGTTTTACAGTGGTCTCGTTGTGTCTTAAAGAGTCCTTGGCTATGCCAACTCGGGGACACTTTGTATGTCATGTGCACTGCCTTGTACATGATGGTGCTGTACGATCGAGCCCATGTAGGCCCCACCACGAAAACTTCGGATGGAATCTCTATCATATGTTTGTTCCGGCTTATTCTGCAAGCCAATCCTTTGTTTTTGTTTTGAGTTGTGGTATTCGAGTTGCTTCGAAGTCAAATGTTGATTCCATACCTTCCCTAAGTGGTGTTCTCATACTCCGATGTGAATACCAATCCTTCATGATAATCGAGATTGTCATTTCAATATTGTTCAACTGGTGTGTCTCTCTTCAAGTGGGCCCAATCACGGCAACATCCGCAAGATCAATTATCAGTTCTTATCAACGGTGTTTGTTTCATCCGTCTCCAAGTTGCCTTTGTTTTTCCCGCCCACCCACCCTTTTTTTCCTCAAGGACTAAGATTTCTTTATCAAGTATCCTTTTATTTTTTGTGAAGTCTCTTCATTCTTTTCTTTCAATGTTCTTATCCAGTGATTCTCATGAAGATTCTAACGGAGCTTCAAGTTTGTCATTCTTCACTCATTTTCTTCTTTGGTGGATTCAATTCAAGCTTTTGGTGTAGATCATATCCTTCCCTCGTTTCATAAGTTTTATCATACCGGTGCACCTCATTATCATTCAACTTCTCGCTATTTATTATTCCGGAGTGCTGAAGATATCTCAAAAGGCTCATCTTGTCTTTCAAGATTAGTTCAACCTATTTCGGGGTTGTTATCTCATCCCAGCCATTTAATTCAACCGATGCAATCTCTCTTTTTAATCTCTTCAACGGTGTTTCATTTGAGTGGGCCCTAACCCACAGGTCTTTTTTCAGGATCTTACCTGACTCTTCTCTTTTTCCGGAGTTATTCTCAAATTCTTTTCTAAAGTTTGACGTAATAATGATTTATCATCAGTCAAATGTCTTTCTCCAAGATCGGTTAAATTCTTTTCATCGTCGGTTCAACCTTTCAAATTTTCATCCCGGAGTATTTCAACAATTCATGGTGGTGTTCTCATCGGTTTTATCAACATTTGAAGACCGAAGAAGAATTTCTCTTCAATCTTATCCATTCTCTCAGAGATTCGTGATTCTAGCTTGTTGCCATCCTCTCATAATTGTTTTTGATTGTCAAAATTATTTTCATCCATCTGGAGCAATTCAAGTTTCTTTTCAATTTGATTCTCCGGAGGCTATCAATTCAGAATTATTCATTCTCAGCTTTCAGCTCTTTTTCTCTAAATCTTACCGGTGCATCATTCAAGTATTCTCTAATCAGCTCGGGATCTCTTCATTCACTTACATCTAAATTCTCTCAAGAATCTTCATTCATTTCATAATTCTTCCCGGTGATTCATTATCTTTTATTCGTTCTTTTTCAATCCTTACGGTGGTTCGTTTGAGATTTCTCTTCCTTCTTTATCATACCAATTCATTCGTTGTTTCGATTCCACCGGTGGTTAGTTGAAGACCTTCCCAAGTTGGTGCTATATCTCTCTTAATCCTTGCTACGAGAATAAGTAGTGTGCCAAATCCGTTGATTGTCATCAATTTAAATCGGTGAAGGATAAGCATAATGTAATTCTTATTCTTGTTTCATCCAAGTGATTTAATTCCTTATTCCGGAGGTTCATCATATCACATTCTTGGTTTGAGATGCTTTATCTTTTCTTTCCCGGAGTTCCAAGCTCTAATTATCACGGAGATCCATCTAAATCGTTGCAAGGATTCACCTTGTGTTTTCAATTTCTCTTTCTTTTCATTCCTTTGTTTACCGGAGTTCTTCATGTAGGCTCGACATGGTGATTCATTAAGGATTTAATTCCTTCTCGAAGTTTTTATCGAGATTCTTTTCTAGGAAGCTCAAGCATTCTTCATCTTGCATCCGGAGTGCAATTCCTTTCTTCCATATCATTGGAGGTGGTATTGTGTTATTCTTGATAATTTCCTTCGTGTTTCATGATTCACAAGTTATCAAGAATGAGGTATTTAAATCCATTAATCTCTTCGTTGGAGTTGTCTTGTGTCATATTTTCACCTACAACTTTCCATAAGGATTGTTGCTATTATGGTGCTTATAAAGGACCCAAGTTCTTCTTTTATCCTCCCGGTGAAATAAGTTTCTCGTCTCCTTGTTCTTATCAATCCAATTCTTTTCCCATGAGTGGCAGGTTGTCACCTCATCATTTGAGATGTATTCCGTAAGACCATATCAAGCTTATTCTTTTCGTTGTTGGTTTTTCCAACAACTCCGTTCGACCCTTCTCCTAAAAGATGCCTTGTCGAGCTCTTTTGTGGCAGATGTTGGCATTTTCTTCTCCATTCTCCTATTTCAATGATCTAACTTCTATTCTTTTCTTTCGGAGGCATTGTGATGTTGCTCTCTTCAACCCATCTTTTCTTTTTGTCAGGATCGTGTTCTTTTCTTGATTTATCCGTTTAACCAGAGTGTTGTACCCTTTTTTTCAAGTTCTTTTCATCTTATCAAGTCTTGCTTAACTTCTTAACCGGAGTGGTTTCAATATATATCTTGCCCTTCAACCTCAAGGTTTTTCGCAATGTTCTTTGTTCCTCTTTTCTATCGGAGTGTTGTCGACTTTGTTCACCTTCGTTGTATTCTTTTCTCGAAATTGTTCAACCTCGCAAGGTTCTTTGGTTTCACCCATTGGTTAAAGAAGCAACTTAGTTTTACCTCTTCTCTTTTTCTTCCGTTTTCCATCCGGTGCCATTCTAGATCTCAGGACGAGATCCTCTCATAGTGGTGGAGTGTTGTAATGCCCCGAGACCTATGTGCCAGGTGTCCTCCAGTTATTCATTGTTGTTGCCTTGTCGTTGCTTGCGTGGCATGCATTGCATATCATGTCATCATGTGCATTTCATTTGCATACATGTTTGTCTCATGCAACCGAGCATTTTCCCCGTTGTCCGTTTTGCAATCTGGCGCTCCTATGTCATCCGGTGTCCCTTTCTACCTCTTTTCGTGTGCGGGTGTTAAACGTTTTCGGATTGGACCGAGACTTGTCATGCGGCCTTGGTTTACCACCGATAGACCGCCTGTCAAGTTTCGTGACATTTGGACTATGTTTGATACTCCAACAGTTAACCGAGGGACCAAAAAGGCCTCGCGTGTGTTGCAGCCCAACACCCCTCCAAAGTATCCCAAAACCCACCTAAACCTGCTCCATCAACTCGGTCGTTCGATCACGATCGCGTGGCCGAAAACCGCACCTCATTTGGACTCTCCTAGCTCCCTCTACCTATAAATATGTGTCTCCCTCCGAAAATCCCGCAGTCCAAACCCTAGATCCAACTCCCGCACGCCGCCGGACATGTCCGTCCCGCCGCTGGACGTGTCCGCCGCCGCCGCCATGTCGCTCCGGCCAATACCAGGCCGCCACGTCATCGTCGCCGCCCCCGCGCCCAACCGGAGCCCGCCACCTGTCCAGCGCACCGCCTCCCACCGCGCCGGCCCGCGGAGCCCGTTGCGGGCCCGCACGGGCCCGGTCGCCGCCGCCGCTGCCCGTAGGCGCGGATGCGCACCCGCAGTCGCGCCTCTCGCTGGAGCCGCCGCTCGCCGTCGCCGGCCACCGCGCCCGCGCGCCACCCGAGGCTCTCCGTTCGCCGCCGCCGCTGCTTCAGCTCACCGGCCGCCGCCTCCTCACCAAGCTCCGCGACTCCGCGCCGCCCTGTGGAGCTCCGCCGAAGACCCCGCACCTGGATCCGGACTTCCACCGCCGACCCAGCGTCCTGCCGCGGCCGCCATGCCCCGCCGTCGCCGGAGCTCCAACGGGCGTCGCTGCCGAGCGGGATCGGGAGGAGCCCGTTCCGCTCCTCCCCACTCGTTCGCCCGCGTGGGCCCGGCCCACCTCCTCCGCCGCTGCGAGGCCTGCCTCGCCTCCTCTACACTTGGGCCGAGCCCATGGGTGAGCAGTCCCGTCCTTTTTCCTCGCCAATGTGTCATATAACTATTCTACGCTCGGGTGTTTTTTTACTAAGTCCCCAGATCCGCATAATTTCTAGCTCTGTTCATCATGCCATAACTCTGCACTCGTAGCTCCGATTCGTGTGTGTAGCATATCAAAATGTTCGTCTCGACGAATACATCATTTAATCTCACTGCATCATTTTCATTTGAGCTCATCTTGATGCCCGAAATGCTGTTGGAAGAGGGCTATGTGAGTAATTTGTCAGACCTGTTTCAGCAAATGGCATTTTGTCATTTTTGCCATGATTAATGTGTGCATGATATGATCCTGAGCTCTACATGTGTTTTGTTATATGCCATGCCATCTTTACATAGGTGCTTTCCATGTATTTTTGTGATATTTGTGGTGACTAGCACAAGCTTGCAAAGTAGCGTAATCGGTAATGCTGATTTCAGGGACTTAGAATTTCACCAAGTCCTTGTCCTGTTTTTGTCTTTATGCCATATGTTCATGTTGTTTCCTAGTGATCCATGCCTCTTTTCAGGATGATCAGTAAGGATGTTTTGTTAACATTGTGGTGCTCTATCCATCCATATCTTTTTTTGAATTTATGGAGCACCCTAGCTTGAGTCAATCGAGCTTTACTTTTGCTATAAAGTGATCCTGGCAGATCGTTGACATGATTAGCGATTTTGCCGAGGTTGTTGCTATTGACCCGTGCATGCTATGATGTTGTTATTGCCATGTCTAGATTCTATGCCATGTATTCTTGATGGGTGTATGCTTAGTTTGTCATGCCATGCTCTGTAGGGAGTGCATCGAGCTCGTAAACATGCCTACTCATTAACTGATTTGCATGCTCCAGTTTTTCACTAAGTCTGAGATCTATTTATGTTTTTGCCATGTTCACATGCTTGCAATTGTATTCTCTGATCCCTTTTGGCTCAAGGTCACTAAGGGACTTTTGTTAAGTGCTTTGAATAGCTTCATGTCATGCCTTGCTTTGCCATGTTATGTTCCTGTAGCATGTAGTTTTCATGCTCTAAAGTATGCTTCCTGATGATAAATTCCTGACTTGTGTTAATTTCACTAAGTCTGAAACCTGTTAGCGTTTGCACTTTTGCCATGCTTGTTTGAACCTATTAATGAGTGAATTAGCCGTAGCTCAGTGTTCATCTTTTGTCAAGATTCATGAGTGGACCCCTGCCATGTATTTTGTTGCCATGTTTGAGTGCTGTAGCATATTTATCTTGATGCATTTAGATGGTTACTTGTTGTTAATCACAGACCAGGGCCATATTTGTTTTGCTTGCCATTTCCAAACCGTGCATCCGATTCCGGTGATCTTTATATCGATTTCAACCGAAATCACCTCACCTTTCCAGTGGCACTCTTGGATTTCCAAGTTTAGGGCAGGTTCAATCATTCCTTGTCAAATCTTGCATATGCATCACATACCGCATCTCGCATATCATACCATGTTCATGTGTTGGTTGTTTACTTTGTTTTGTGCTTCTTTCCGGTGTTTGCTTCTCCGAGTTGGTTCCGATAACGTCGCGGTTGTGAGGATTCATTCGACTACATCCATTTATCTTCTTCATGGACTCGTTCTTCTTCCTTGCGGGATCTCAGGCAAGATGACCATACCCTCGAAATCACTTCTATCTTTGCTTGCTAGTTGCTCGCTCTTTTGCTATGCCTATGCTGCGATACCTACCACTTGCCTATCATGCCTCCCATATTGTTGAACCAAGCCTCTAACCCACCTTGTCCTAGCAAACTGTTGTTTGGCTATGTTACCGCTTTGCTCAGCCCCTCTTATAGCGTTGTTAGTTGCAGGTGAAGATTGAAGTTTGTTCCTTGTTGGAACATGGAGATATTGTTCCTTGTTGGAACAGGTTTACTTGTTGGGATATCACAATATCGCTTATTTAATTAATGCATCTATATACTTGGTAAAGGGTGGAAGGCTCGGCCTTATGCCTGGTGTTTTGTTCCACTCTTGCCACCCTAGTTTCTGTCATATCGGTGTTATGTTCCTGGATTTTGCGTTCCTTACGCGGTTGGGTTATAATGGGAACCCCTTGACAGTTCGCCTTGAATAAAACTCCTCCAGCAATGACCAACATTGGTTTTACCATTCGCCACCTAGCCTTTTCTTTCCCTTGGGTTCTGCAGACTCAAGGGTCATCTTTATTTAACCCCCCCGGGCCAGTGCTCCTCTGAGTGTTGGTCCGACCGAGTAGACTGCGGGGCCACCTTGGGGCAACTTGAGGGTTGGTTTTACTCGTAGGATGTCTCATCTGAGTGTGCCCTAAGAACGAGATATGTGCAGCTCCTATCGGGATTTGTCGGCACATTCGGGCGGTGTTGCTGGACTTGTTTTACCATTGTCGAGGTTGTCTTGTAACCTGGATGCCGAGCCTGATCGGATTGTCTTGGGAGAAGGAATATCCTTCGTTGACCGTGAGAGCTTGTGATGGGCTAAGTTGGGACACCCCTGCAGGGATTTGAACTTTCGAAAGTCGTGCCCGCGGTTATGGGCAGATGGGAATTTGTTAATGTCCGGTTGTAGAAAACCTGAAGTTGACCTTAATTAAAATACATCAACCGCGTGTGTAACCGTGATGGTCTCTTTCCGGCGGGGTCCGGGAAGTGAACACGGTGTTGGAGTTATGCTTGATGTAGGTTATTCTAGGATCACTTCTTGGTCATAGATGTTCGATCGTGATTTTGCCTTCTCTTCTCGCTCTCTTTTGCATATGTTAGCCACCATATATGCTAGTCGCTTGTTGCACCTCCACCTCATACCTTTTACCCTTCCTATAAGCTTAAATAGTCTTGATCGTGAGGGTGTGAGATTGCTGAGTCCCCGTGATTCACAGATACTTCCAAAACCAGTTTGCAGGTGCTAATGTTACCGAGCAGGTGACACAACCAAGCTCAAGAAGGAGCTCGATGAAGATCTTGTCCTTTGTGTTGATTCATTTTAGTCGATCAGTAGTGGAGCCCAGTTGGGGTCGATCGGGGATCTGTGTAGCATTTTGGGTAGTCTTCTTTTATTTTGGTTCCGTAGTCGGACCTTGATTGTATTTGGATGTTCTAATGCTTTATTCATGTATTGTGTGAAGTGGCTATTGTAAGCCAACTATGTATCTCTTTCCCTTATGTATTACATGGGTTGTGTGAAGATTACCTCACTTGCGACATTGCTTTCAATGCGGTTATGCCTCTAAGTCGTGCTTCGACACGTGGGAGATATAGCCGCATCGAGGGCGTTACAAGTTGGTATCAGAGCCGACCCTCGCGGTTACACAGATGGTTGCGGACAGGTGCGCGGTCATGTTGTTCATGACGTTTGTGACCCGTCATGGCACCCGGCATGGCACATGTACCAGACTGGATGCACAGATGTATGTGCCAAGAGGGAACGTTCCTGTGGCCCGACGAGGACGTCGATTCCTCTGAGTGGGGGTGTATGTGATAGCCTGGCTTATTAGAGATGATAGACTACTCATATCAATAAGGAATTCCTTCTTTTCCGGGAGCCCATCTGGACAAAACTCCCAAGTTAAGCATGCTCAACTTGGAGTAGTTTCAGGATGGGTGACTGACCGAGAAGTTGCTCCCGGTTGCGCACGAGTGAGGACAAAGTGCGTAGAAAAGACTAGTATTGATCTGTGGGGCCAGTCTAGATCCCACCAGGAGTAACGACCACTGGCGGGTGTGTCCGAGGCGTTACAGTTACTCTGGTATCCGAATACTTACGATCTCCCCGGGGGCTTGGCCTGGGGCAACCACTCATCTTCGCCCTCGTCGGCGGTGGTGGAACTGTCCGGAAGGAGAGTCCTCCCCTTCTTGGACCCTTCGGCCTCCCCAGTTGGGGCGGCCTTCCTTTTCTTGTCTCCCCCGCCTGGAGGAGGAGCATCTTCTTCTTCCTCCTCGTCTTCGGGGGAAGAGTGTGCCACAGAGTTATCGGACGATGAGTCCGATTACACCTGGCGTCGGGAACTCTTTTGGGTTCCCTTGGACTTCTTGGTCTTCTCCGGCACCTTGTAAGGAGCCGGAGCCAGCATCTCCATCAGGAGAGCGCTCGCAGTGTCTTCGGGCAAAGGGGCCGGACAGTTAATCTGCCCCGATGTCTCCACCCAGTCCTATCAAAGGCATGGAGATTAGACCCCGCGCATAATTAATCTAGGGAAAATAAATGTCCCGAACGCGCTAGACGCTTCGTGCTTAGTCTGTGGTCCTCGGCGAGAGAAGGGGGGACCTCGGTGCCCTTGAACATCACCTTCCAGACGTCCTTGTGCGTCATATCGAAGAGCTCGCTCAGAGTCTCGTGCTGGGCCGGGTCGAACTCCCACAAGGTAAAATCCCGTTGTTGACACGGGAGGATCCGGCGGATGAGCATAACTTGGACTATGTTGACAAGCTTGAGCTTCTTGCTCGCCATACTCCGGATACATTTCTGGAGTCCATCCAGCTCCACCGATGAACCCCACGACAAGCCCTTCTCTTTCCAGGAAGTGAGCCGTGTTGGGAATCCAGATCGAAACTCAGGGGCTGTCGCCCATTTGGCATCGCGCGGCTCGGTGATGTAGAACCACGCCGGTTGCCATCCCTTTATTGTCTCCAAAAAGGAGCCTTCGAGCCATATGACATTGGGCATCTTGCCCACCATGGCTCCGCCGCATTCTGCTTGTTGGCCTCGCACTACCTTCGGCTTGATATTGAAGGTCTTTAACCACAGGCCGAAGTGGGGCCGGATGCGGAGGAAAGCCTCACACACGACGATGAACGCCGAAATGTTGAGGATGAAGTTCGGGGCCAGATCATGAAAGTCCAGCCCGTAGTAGAACATGAGACCAAGGACGAATGGATGGAGGGGAAACCCTAGTCCGCGGAGGAAGTGGTGAAGGAAAACTACCCTCTCGTAAGGTTCCGGGGTAGGGACGATCCGCCCCACAGCGGGCAGCCGATGCGCGATGTTCACGACCAAGTATCCGGCTCCGCGCAGTTTCTTAATGTCTCCCTCCGTGACGGAGGAGACCATCCACCTGCCTCCCGCTCCAGACATGGTTGGAGAAGGTTGAGGTGGGAAGTGTGGACTTGGGCGCTAGAGCTCGAGTTTGCGAAAACGGATGAGCAAAGGAGGAAGAAGGCATGGATAGAAAGGTGAATCCTTATCCCTTTATATAGGCGGACGAAGCTAAGCGTCCCCACTTGCCTGGTAAAACTCGCTTATCCCCCAAGCACCGTAATTGATGGCGCGGTTGGGTTACCCACGCCCGTATTGATGAGAATCCCGTAATAAGGGGACACGATCTCTGCTTTGACAAGACGTGTCGAAAAACTACCTCGTGTTATGTGCGGGGCTGGTTAAAGGAAACGGTTCGAATAATCACCGAGCCATGAAATAACATCATGCTGCCAAAACAAGCAAGCAAATTAGATCTGCTAAAATATTATTCTCTCTAAGGTGGAATGTGGAACTTATTTTGCAGGGTCGGACACTATCCTCGTATTCAAATTCTTATGTGATGTATTCAGAGAAGGAACCCGCCTTGCAATGCCGAAGACAATACTGCGCGCCGGATTCATTGTCATTGAAGCCTGGTTCAGGGGCTACTGAGGGAGTCCTGGATTAGGGGGTCTCCAGACAGCCGGACTATATCCTTTGGCCGGACTGTTGAACTATGAAGATACAAGATTGAAGACTTCGTCTCGTGTCCGGATGGGACTCTACTTGGCGTGGAAGGCAAGCTAGGCAATACGAATATGGATATCTCCTCCTCTGTAACCGACCTTGTGTAACCCTAACCCTCTCCGGTGTCTATATAAACCGAAGGGTTTTAGTCCATAGGACAACAATCACAACATACAATCATACCATAGGCTAGCTTCTAGGGTTTAGCCTCTCTGATCTCGTGGTAGATCTACTCTTGTACTACCCATATCATCAATATTAATCAAGCAGGGCGTATGGTTTTACCTCCATCAAGAGGGCCCGAACCTGGGTAAAACATAGTGTCCCCTGCCTCCTGTTACCGTCCGGCCTATACGCACAGTTCGGGACCCCCTACCCGAGATCCGCCGGTTTTGACACCGACAGCGGTGCTGGCATTTTCTTCAGTAGGCTGAGCAGATGCTTCAGCCTGAGGAATTTCCTGTTGCGTTGGGGCTGCAACATTGGAAGTGAAGTTATCCGCAAGTTTCACAAAACGAACCTTGGCTCCAAGCCAATCAATGCGATATGCGTCAAAGTCATCACTGATTTTCTTAATCTCAGTCTGGATAGTGACAAGTTCTTCAGTTGTCATAGAGACAACATTTTCTTCACATAGCGCTCTTTCTTGTATTGCACTTTCTTGATCTGCCTGGCCTTCTCAAATTTCCACTTTTCTTCTTGAATGAAGTGGGTCAGCATGTGACTTTGGCCAGGAGTCAGCTTGAAGTCAAGCATGGGAGTGTTGGGGTCCTTGTGCGAGACATCAATGTAGTCGAGGATCAACTTGGGATCCAAAAGCAGTGGCACCTCTGATCCTTTGGCTCTAGCGGCCCTGACTTGCCTGTCTCTGATGATTTCTGCAAGTTCATCATCATCAGCTTCATCTTCTTCAGACGGTACTTGGAAAGCGACTTGTTTCTTTTGAGGACTTGGGCGAGTACCTCGTCCAGCAGTGGCCTTTTTCTTCAGCAGTGAGGGGCCAGCTGAGGAACTTGGTGCAGTGGAGGAACTAGCTGAGACACCTGAGGCAATGGAGATGCCTGCAGTCCTTTGGCACGAGGCGAGATGCACAGGTGCTGAGGATTTAGTCGGAACAGCTGAGGGCTTAGGCGGAGGAGCTGAGGACTTTGGAGGAATAGGAGCAGCATGAGGAATTGGCCGTGAGGCCTTTGAGGATTCTGGCCATGAGGGCATTGCTGAGGAACTTGGCCTTGAGGGCATCGTTCGTGAAGCACTTGGCTTGCGCGCAGGCTTCTTTGACATAGCCTTCTTTGGTTGACAGCAAAGGCCTTAGCAGAGGCAACAGCAGCAGAGTCTTCATTGAATTTCCTCACTGCTTCTTTGGCTTGCTTAGCCAACTTGGCTTGGCGCTTGGCCCATTCATCAGGATAGTCCTCACCGCGCTTGAGGCTGGTGGGATCAGCAATTTGGCCAGGTGCCAATGGAGCTCTTGGGCATGGAGGATTGAGTGTGAATTTCTTCATATACTTAGGAGTGACATATTTGTACCCCCTCCATTCTCTTGCCCATCTCCTCTCTATCTTCTGAATGCGCACTTTGCGCTCATTCTTGGTTTCCTCGGTAGGTGTGCAGTGCCCAGCATATATTTCATCAGGGATCTCAAATGCTGTATTTACCTCAGGCCTCTTTCCTCCCTTCTGTGGCTTCTTACCATCAGCCATTTTCTTCAGTTGAGGAATTTGAACAATTGAATTCTCTAAAGAAGTATGCAACTTTTCTTCGAGGAACGCTGCAAATGAGTTAAGTTGATGAGAACCTAGTGATTCAGCAGCTGACATGTGTACCTGTGAACAGAGTATAGTTGCGAGGAATTTGGAGAGGTCATATGCGTTCTCAGAGGGGTTTTCAAAAGAACAAGTTTGAGGAATTTGACCAGATGAGTCTTGAAGAATTTCACTAAGAGTTCTTTGTCTTAGGTTCCAGAGTTGTATAGATCGAAGATCCACACAATTAAGGAATCTTGAAGAAAAATGATGCTTAGAGAAACGAATCAAGAATAGATGACTTGTGAGGTGTTTAGTGTGTGAAACTATGAAGAAAAACACCTTTGAAGATTTTGAAAATAATCATTCGAATCAACGAGGGTAGTAAAAGTAACTTTTAGTTACCCTAGACGAAGAACATGACGAACTGGAGTAAGGAGAAGTGAAGTTCATCTGTGTAGATCTTCCACGCCCTAACTTGGCGGAGGAAGACGGCTACGGCGGCGGCGGAGTGAAGATTTCCGTGGTCGGCGCGAGTACGTCGGCGAAGAGGTCGACGCAGTGAAGCTCTTCCTCACCGGCGGCGATGAAGTAGCGGCGGCACGAGGGTTTGAGAAGCTCGAGCTTGAGAGAGAGATCGAGCGGAGTACAAGAAGTGAGGAAGGGAAGGAGGGGTATTTATAGCCACGGTGAAAAACTGCTCGCCCGAAGAAATTGGACAAACGTGCCCCTGACCCTTCTCACTCGCTTGACATGTGTCACCCACGTACTGAGAGGTGGAGATCGTGTGTGATCGTGGGTGAATGGATAAGTGTAACGTGGGATGCGGAACGGTTTGAGCGGCAAATCCGAAAATTTCGATAAGATAGATTTTAAAGTTCCGTTCACAATTTCTTCAGCTGACAAGGACACAGTGAAGATTTTGAACGAGTTTCAAATAGAACGCACATGAAGAATTTGTGAATAGATTAGATTGAGTATAGCATCGAGGGGGAAGGGTCCGATCACATTCACTTAGCAGAAAAACCAACTTGAAGAATTAGCAATAAGTGAATGCTGTAGAGGACATAAACTTATATATTTGTATAGCCAATGAAGAAAAATGACGGAAGCAGTGAAGACAATGCAAAGTTTGAAGAATATGAATAATTGAGTAATTTCAACTTTTGGTGGTGGCGTGACCCACCGTATAAAAATGATGATTTCAGACACCGCTTACAATTATCGTAGGGTTCTGAGAATCAAATTCTTCGTTAATTTCTTCACACTAAGAGTGTTATTCTTCATTAATTGAAGAAAAATGTTTCTTCATGTGTTGCACATCTAAGTCATCAATTTTTCATAAGTGTTAGGATGAGTGTCCTTTTCAAAGAACATTCGAAGATTCTAGGATATTTAGCTCACACCGCAACTTGCTAAATCTCTTCTCATCCAAGGGCTTTGTGAAGATATCGGCTAGCTGTTCTTCAGTCTTCACATGCTCAATAGAAATGTCGCCCTTCAACACATGATCACGAAGAAAATGATGACGAATCTGAATGTGCTTTGTCTTCGAGTGCTGAACTAGGTTGTGAGCAAGCTTGATGGCACTCTCATTGTCACAGAAGAGAGGCACATTCTTCATGTTGACGCTGTAGTCCTTGAGAGTTTCCTTCATCCATAGCAAGTGAGCACAGCAAGAACCAGCGGCAATGTACTCAGCTTCAGCAGTAGATAGTGATACGCAGTTCTGTTTCTTCGAGGACCAACAGACCAAAGATCGTCCGAGGAAATGACATGTAGCAGATGTTGACTTGCGGTCCACATGATCACCAGCATAGTCAGAGTCAGAATATCCAATGAGATCAAAAGCCAAGCCCTTGGGGTACCATAATCCAAGTGTGGGTGTGTGAGCTAGATATCGAAGAATATGGTTCACAGCCTTATGGTGTGATTCCTTCGGTGCAGCTTGAAATCGTGCACACATGCAAACACTAAGCATTATATTGGGCCTAGATGCACATAAGTACAATAAGGAACCAATCATGGAGCGGTATACCTTATGATCGAAGTCAATACCATTTTCATCAGTGCACAGATGGCCATTTGTGGGCTTAGGAATTTTGACGCCTTTGCAATCTTGCATGCCGAATTTCCTCAGTACATCCTTGAGGTATTTCTCCTGAGATATGAATATGCCATTGCGTTGTTGACGAATTTGAAGACCTAAGAAGAATTTCAACTCTCCCATCATAGACATTTGATATTCTTCACTCATAATATAGGCAAATTCATCACTATAACATTGGTCAGTACAGCCAAAGATAATATCATCAACATATATTTGGCACACAAACAATTCACCATCATAAGATTTAGTGAAAAGAGTAGGGTCGAGTGAACCGGGTTTGAAGCTTTTCGTCATGAGGAATTCCTTCAAAGTATCATACCACGCCCGTGGGGCCTGCTTGAGGCCATAAAGGTCCTTGTTGAGTCTGAAGACTTTGTCAGGATTCTTTGGATCTTCAAAACCTAGGGATTGAGCAACATATACTTCTTCCCCAAGCTTACCTTTGAGGAATGCACTTTTCACATCCATTTGATATAAAGTGATATCATGATGGTTAGCATAAGCAAGTAATATGCGAATAGCCTCAAGCCTAGCAACAGGTGCAAAAGTTTCATCGAAATCAATTCCTTCAACCTGTGTGTAGCCTTGAGCTACAAGTTGTGCCTTATTCCTCACCACAAGGCCATTTTCATCTTGGTTGTTGCGGTAGATCCACTTTGTGTCGATGATATTGTGCTTGCGAGGATCTGGGCGTTTGACCAGTTCCCAGACATTGTTGAGCTCGAATGATGTAATTCTTCTTGCATGTCCTGAATCCACTCAGGCTCCAGAAATGCTTCATCTACCTTAGTGAGCTCTATAATAGAGACAAAAGCATAGTTCCCACAAAAGTTAGACAAATGTGAAGCTTTTGAGCGTGTGAGAGGACCTGGCGCTTTGATGTCATTGATGATCTTTTCAACTTGCACTTCTTTTGCAATGCGAGGATGAGCTGGTTGCCGTTGAAGAATTTGATTAGCGTTTTCTTCAGCACCATTTTCTTCAACATTTTCTTTAGGTGCATTAACTTGACGTTCTTCATGTTCTGGAATAAATTCTTCAGCAAATTCTTAGTGGGAATGACATCCTCAGTAGCCTTGAACTTGATAGTTTCCTCAGGTGTTGGTTCATCTGTCACAGTAGGTAGGTGCTCTCTTTGCGAGACATTAGTTTCATCGAACCGCACCTCTACAGTTTCAACAACCTTGTGAAGAACGTTGTTGAAGACTCTGTAGGTGTGCGAGTCCTTTTCGTAACCAAGCATTAAACCTTCATGTGCTTTTGGTGCAAATTTTGAGTTGTGATGAGGATCTCTAATCCAACATTTAGCACCAAAGACTTTGAAATAACTTACATTGGGTTTCTTATCAGTGAGGAGTTCATAAGCAGTTTTCTTGAAGAATTTGTGAATATATACTCTATTGATGATGTGGCATGCAATATCAATTGCCTCAGTCCAGAACCGACGGGGCGTTTTGTATTCATCAAGCATAGTGCAAGCCATCTCAGCAAGAGTCCTGTTCTTACGCTCCACGACGCTGTTCTGCTGAGGAGTATAAGGAGCAGATAACTCATGAGTAATACCAAGTTCATCAAGATAGTCATCGAGACCAGAATTCTTGAACTCAGTGCCATTGTCACTTCTGATGTGCTTGATCTTCACACCAAAGTTGGTTGAAGCCCTCGAGGAAAATCGTTTGAAGACTTCCTGCACTTCATGTTTGTAAGTAACAAGGTGTACCCATGTGTAATGAGAATAATCATCAACAATAACAAAGCCATATTGAGATGCTTCATTTGAAATAGCAGAATAATGATTAGGACCAAAGAGATCCATGTGAAGCAATTCAAATGGGCGTGTGGTGGTCATGATAGTCTTTGTTGGATGCTTGGCCTTCGTCATCTTCCCAGCTTCACAGGCTCCGCATAGGTGATCCTTGAGGAATTTCACATTCTCGATGCCAATGACATGCTTCTTCTTCGCAAGCGTGTGCAAATTCCTCATGCCTACATGACCAAGTCGTCGATGCCAGAGCCAGCCTTCTGAAGATTTTGTAAGTAAGCACATGGCTGGTTGTGGTCCTGTAGAGAAATCAACAATATACAGGTCTCCTCTCCTAAAGCCTTCGAAGACTTTGGAATTGTCAGCTTCCATAACCACAACACAATGGTACTTGCCAAAGACAACAACCATATTAAGATCACAAAGCATTGGGACAGACATAAGGTTGTATCCTAAGGACTCAACAAGCATGACTTTGTCCATGTGTCGATCCTTTGTGATCGCAACCTTACCTAGACCCAATACCTGACTTTTGCCTTTGTCAGCAAAGATGATATGCTTCAGATGCGATGGAGATAATGGAGCATCCATCAATAGATTCTTGTCACCAGTCATGTGATTTGTACATCCACTATCGAGGACCCACTCAGTGGCTTTGGGTTGATCATCCTGCAGATGAATTAGTGCAGCTTAAAAACTCATATACTTCATCAGTGAAGAATATGACATGAATTCATCAGATCAATTTCATCAAGCAAAAGAACAGATAAAGCAATATGAGGACGTGAGAAATGAAAGTTCATTTCTTCATGATTAGCCTGCGTCCTATCAGGCATGCTCAGGTCTCCGGCAAATTCTTTAGACGATTACGTACGTCTAGAGACCTGACCCTGCAGAAGAGATTAGTTCTTTTTCTTCACCACCCACATCTGAAGGGGTGGAAAAGAGTTCATCATTCTACGAGCTCCATACGAGAAGGATGGCATAGAAGCCAGTCCATTTCGTTTCACATAAGAGGGGATAGAATAAGCATAAGAGTGAGTAGAGAAATTCTTCGAGGACTTATGGACATAATAATTTGAAGAATAATGCACAGACTGGTTAGCACGATGATGTTCATATGAGGACTTTGATCCATATGAGGAATATGATCCATGTGAGAAGTTTGGTCCATATGAAGAATTTGATCTGGGGTTCCTATTCTTCACAGGTGACGTCATGATGACATTCACCTGAAGATTTTCAAGGCATATTTTGGGAACCCAGATTTTCTTCATAGGGGAGCCGTTCTTACAGTTAGTGCCAACATATCTAGCAAATACTTCACCATTCTGATTTTTGAACAGTTTATAGTTGGAGTTAATTGACTCATCATCAGAATGAGGAGATTCACATGCAAATCCAGATAAGTTAGATGGATCAGCTGGAGGTCCCTTTACAGCAACCCATGTAGTTTTGGGGTACTGCTCAGGCTTCCAATATGTACCATCAGCATTGAGTTTCCTCTCAAAGGCAATACCCTCTTTCCTAGGGTTCCTGTTGAGGATCGCTTTTTAAGCACATCACAAAGAGTCTGATGCCCTTTGAGGCTTTTGTACATGCCTGTCATGTACAATTCCTTCAGCCCTGCATCATCAGTGATACTAGCAATGTCCTCAGATGAGGAATTAGTGATAGCAGAGGCATGTGAAGAATTTGAAACATTAGCAGCATTTGAACATTCAGGTGAAGTATTAGCAGATTCACGTTCAATGGATTTCAAACATGGAGGAACAAATTCTTCCTGAGAAGCACTGATTTGTTGAGCAAGTAATGAATCGCGCTCCTTTTGAAGATCTTCATAACTCACTCTTAGCTTCTCAAGATCTTGCTTTCTTTGAAGAAATTCATAAGAAAGCTTCTCATGATCAGATAAAAGAGTGTTATGTTGATCTTGAAGGGTGTCATACTTAGTATGAAGTCTCTGAAGACTTTTAGCCAAAGCTTTTGACTGATCCATTTCTTCACCCAACATATCATCGCTCTTATTTAGCATGTAGTAAATTTTTTCCAAATCTCTTTGTTGTTTGGTGGCAAGGGAAGCAAGTTTGACATAGCTGGGTCCAAATTCATCACCAGATTCATCATCACTAGACTCGGATAGGTAGCATTCAGTTACCTCAGCATCTTTTGCCATAAGGCATGATGCAGAAGATGATGATTCTGGTTCGAATGTCATCGCTTTGAGAGATTCCTTAAAGTCCTCAAACCAAGGATCATGACAGGTTCGATGACCTTCATAGACCTCAGAGAGACGGTCCCAGACGAGCTTCGCATGATCGAGATGCATGATATTCCTGAACTGATTTTGTGACAGACTGGAGCAGATGACATCCTTCGTCGTGAGGTTGAGAAGAGTGTACTTGCAAATGTCATCAGCTTCCGCCATCTTGCACAGATCGGTCAGACCAATCTCAATGACGGTCCACAGCTCGCTGTTCATCGCCATGAGGCGTTTCTTCATCATGGCCTTCCACTTGGGATACTCGTGACCGTCAAAGATGGGGCATGTCACTTTCGTCATACCTGCGATCGACATAACTAAAACTCCAGGCAGTTAAACCAAAATCACACAGAACAAGGGAGTACCTTGCTCTGATACCAATTGAAAGTGCATTATATCGACTAGAGGGGGGGTGAATAGGCCATTTTTATGAAATTCTTCACTGAGGAATTTTCCGGTGAGGAAATTCCTTAGCGAAGAACTACTAGCAGCGGAATGAGTACTCAAAAGTAAACATAACAGAATACAAGCATAGTCATCATGATAAAATGAAGACAGGCACAGAGTACAGAAGCGTAAGCATAGGATAACACAGGATGAAGACAAACAGACTGAGGAAATTGAACTGAGGAAATTGAGAAAGTCTTCATGCAAAGTCTTCAAACACAGATATGAACAAGCACACAACACAGTTATGAGGAAATGGAAGAGTTGAGGAAATAGAACCAGTAAGCTTGGTGAAGACAATGATTTGGTAGACCAGTTCCAACTATTGTCTCAGTTGTACGTCTGGTTGGAGCGGCTGAGTATTTAAACTCGAGGACACACAGTCCCGGACACCCAGTCCTGAACACGTAGCTCAGGACACCCAGTCCTCACCGTATTCTCCTTGAACTAAGGTCACACATACCTCGTCCAATCACTCGTGGTAAGTCTTCAGGCGACTTCCAAACCTTCACACACTTGGTCACTCGGCGATCCACAATTCCTCTTGGATGGTCTAGACCATGACGCCTAACCGTCTGGAAGAAGCACAGTCTTCAAAGGTAATAAGCGTCGGATCCATGCAGGATCAATCTCTTCAGTGATGCTCAATCACTTGGGGTTTGTAGGTGTTTGGGTTTTGGGTTTTTCCTCACTTGATGATTTTCGCTCAAAGTCCTCAGAGGATGGGTTGCTCTCAAATGACAAGTGTCAGTTTCTCTCCTAGTAGACAACCAGCTAGTGGTTGGAGGGGGCGGCTATTTATAGCCTAGGGAGTAGCCTGACATGATAAGACATAAATGCCCTTCAATGATATGACCGTTAGGTGGATAAATATTTTGGGATAGCTGGCGCATAGCATAGCAACGGTCGGAATTTTTAGTAGCAAAATCCTCAGGGCTACCATGTTCCTCACTATGTAGGAAATCTGCACTAGCGAATTCCTAACTCCTCAGTCAGGACAAATTCCTCAGAGACTAGAAGAACTTCGTCTCTATCACTGAATAATATGACTTGACTGTATGAGATTTCCAATGGCTTCACTCGAAGGAATTGGTAGGTGTAGGATTTTGAGTTGAGCATCACGTGGAAATTTTCCTTATTATTTCCTCAACCCCCTTTAACAGTACGGTGTTTCCTATGACTCAAGAAAGAGAAAATGAAACTACGAAAACAAAAGTCTTCACGCTTCATGTTCCTCGAATGAATACCAAGTCTTCACGGTCACATCAATTTCTTCACTTTCAAAGTCTTTAGAAAGTCTTCAAAGATCCAAAGTCTTCAGTCGAAGAACTTCATTTTTAGGGATCGACTTTCTCTGTAAATATCAAACTCCTCATAGACTTATAAACCTGTGTACACTCACAAACGCATTAGTCCCTTAACCTATAAGTCTTCAATACACCAAAATCACTAAGGGGCACTAGATGCACTTACATCAAGGATTTATAATAGAGTAGCAATCACACACTTATTACATCGAATGTCTCAAAAGAGAACTTATTACAATAAATATGGCTTAAGGCCATCTAATACGATAACAGCGGAAGGCTTGGAAGATAAAGTGAGTCCATCAACTCCAACGGCATAGCTGAGCTGCACGGCAACGACCTAACGAACCTTACTCCTCGCCTGAAAAGTCTGCAACATGATACGTTGCAGCCCGAAAACAGGTCAGCACATGGAATATGCTGGCAAAATAACACAGTAGAGAAAGAACAGAATAATGCTATCACTACATGCATATTTGGCTGTCGAAAGCTCTATGGTTATAGTTTCTGCGAAAAGCCAATTTTTCCCTACAACAAAGGAATAAATTTTATTTAACTATCATGGTAGTTGAAACATCATTGAGAAGGTTCCTCCAACTCAATCCCAATTGAAGTAATTAACAACCCAACAATATTATTTAATAGTGATGAGATACTTATGATACTCCAAGTACTAGATACTCAAGATGTCCATAACCGGGGACACGGCTAATCATGATTAGTTTATACACTCTGCAGAGGTTTGCGCACTTTTCCCCACAAGACTCGATCTCCTCCGTTGGATTTCTCGCACTTCATGGTGTTTGAGAAACGGATGACCGAGACACAGTCTTTCAGAAGCATTAACCCCTTACTCCGGGCAGACCATACCAACCTACATCCCTCTACCTGTTGATCCACCTCTTCGGGAGCTTCAAGCAACTTACTCAACTATGCTAGAGCCCGTAATAGCTTGTTGCTACACACGGAAGTTTCTAGCATGAAAATATCTCAGTTCCCTTTGAGCATGGGTGGCGGACCATAGGATTATCACACGGGTACTCCGGGATATCCTAGGACAACACTGGATTCCCCAGGTGCCCAACAAACAATCCACCCAGATGTGTATTCAAGTTGCCACCTTAAGTTGAACCATTAATTAACAATCTCACATCTGTCATGGATTTCACTCACCCAAACCACGTCTACGAGCATAGCATAGCAATATAAGCAATACGAAGAAGTAACTCCCAAGATTTGAATATAACAAGGCAATAGGTTCTACCTCATCAACTACTTCCCAACCCACATGTTAATCACATCCTAACCATGCAATGTTTGAGGATTGGAACTAATGCACAAAAACTAGGTGATAAAGGGGTATGATCAAAGTGTTACTTGCCTTGCTGATGATCCGCAAAACCTAGGGACTCGTAGTAGCATGCTTCGCACTCCAGGTGTTCTATCGCAAACAAACAATAGCATACATAAGCAATCAAGCAAAGAAACACGGGTAAAACTCAAATAAGAAGATCTAACCAGAAAGTTCAACTTAAGAACTCCGATTTGCAAAAATAATCAAATCAAACGGAGCACGAAACTCAAACTGCGAAAGAAACAATATCTGTTTACTAAACTAGACTAAGGTCAAATTTTACAGTACTAAATTCATGTTCAAGTTGATTAAACGGAAAGAGGGTTTCGAGACGAAGATCTAGGCGCTTGAATCGCCTGATTCCGATAAACGAGCGAAAAGATAAACTAAAACGAAAATCGGATCAGAAATCATGGAAAATCCGAGAAAAAGAAAACTGACGAACAGGCTAACGAACGAACGTTCGTTGTCTATAACTAACGAGCGAAAGCCGTTCGTTAGAACGAATGTCGGACAAACGTCCGCAAAGTAACTAAACCGATAAAAATCGGCGAATCGATAAAAAAATGAACTAGGGTTTTCTAAAAAAACCGAACGACGCTAATACATCCGGCGAGGTCCGGCGAGGCGGGGAGGCTCTGGCGAGGCGGGCGGCGCGGCGGCGGGTGGCGCGGGGCGGCGTGGGGCAGCGGC
>NC_041384.1:85198356-85362995 GCF_002162155.2 Triticum dicoccoides
CGGGGCAACGGCAGCGGCGAGCGCCGGTGGCGGCGGTGCAGGCGGCATGCGGCGGCGTGGGGCAGCGGCTTCGGGGCTCCAGGGGGCCCCGGGTCGGCTTATAAGAGGGGGGTGGCGGTTTGGGGTAGGGGGCGGGGTGGCGGTGTGTCCGGGACGGACACGTCCTGGCGGCAGGGGCGCTGCTCGGGAGTCCTCTCCCGAGCCGGTGCGGGGAGGCGCGCGGCTGGGCCTCGGCCCAGTGCGGTCCGGCGGGAGTTTTTTTAAATAATTTCGCCGGAACTAAATAAATCCTAGAAAATAAAATAAAAATCTAAAAATGACAAAACAAATTTTCACCGTCTAAATAAAATATTTAGAACTAGATGAACATTTTCTTGGCCCTAAAATGCAACTTTGAAAAATATGCAATTTTTCTAACTCAATAATATAGCAATAAACTCCGGATAAAAATCAAATATTTGATTTTAATATTTTTCCTCTAATATTTCATTTATTTTGGAGAAGTCATATTATCTCCTCTCATGTATTTTAATATGAAATTTTTTCAGAGAGAAAAAAATAATTAAAACCAAAAATCCTCGTTTCAATATTTGATAAAACTCAAATATGAAAACAGGGTCCTTGAATTGCTTAGGATTTCAAGGATTCGCGAAACGAAATGCAATAAAATATGATATGCATGAATGATCTATGTATAAAATTCCAAATTGAAAATTTTGGATGTTACAACCTAAGCCTGAGGCTGAGTGCTTCTACTACAAAGGGACTGGTCACTGGAAGTGGAACTGCCCCAAGTATTTGGCGGATAAGAAGGATGGCAAAGTAAATGGTATATTTGATATACATGTTATTGATGTGTACCTTACTAATGCTCGCAGTAGCGCCTGGGTATTTGACACTGGTTGACTAAGCCTCTCTCACGAGCAAAACATGATCAACACCAAGACTCCATGGGTGTTAGAATCATTACTATGTAATCTAGATTATTGACTCTAGTGCAAGTGGGAGACTGAAGGAAATATGCCCTAGAGGGGATAATAAAGTTGTTATTTATATTTCCTTATATCACGATAAATCTTTATTATTCATGCTAGAATTGTATTAACCGGAAACTTAGTACATGTGTGAATACATAGACAAATAGAGTGTCCCTACTATGCCTCTACTTGACTAGCTCGTTAAATCAAAGATGGTTAAGTTTCCTAAGCATAGACATGTGTTGTCATTTGATGAACGGGATCACATCATTAGAGAATGATGTGATGGACAAGACCCATCCGTTAGCTTAGCATAATGATCGTTTAGTTTTATTGCTATTGCTTTCTTCACGACTTATACATGTTCCTCTGACTATGAGATTATGCAACTCCCGAATACCGGAGGAACACCTTGTGTGCTATCAAACGTCACAACGTAACTGGGTGATTATAAAGATGCTCTACAAGTGTCTATGATGGTGTTTGTTGAGTTGGCATAGATCGAGATTAGGATTTGTCACTCTGTGTATCGGAGAAGTATCTCTGGGCCCTCTTAGTAATGCACATCAATATGAGCCTTGCAAGCAATGTGACTAACGAGTTAGTCATGAGATGATGCATTACGGAACGAGTAAAGAGACTTGCCGGTGACGAGATTGAACTAGGTATGATGATACTGACAATCGAATCTCGGGCAAATAACATACCGATGACAAAGGGAACAACGTATGTTGTTATGCGGTTTGACCGATAAAGATCTTCGTAGAATATGTAGGAGCCAATATGAGCATCCAGGTTCCGCTATTGGTTATTGAACGGAGATATGTCTCGGTCATGTCTACATAGTTCTCGAACCCGTAGGGTCCGCATGCTTAATGTTTGGTGACGATTTGTATTATGAGTTATGTGATTTGATGACCGAAGATTGTTCGGAGTCCCGGATGAGATCATAGACATGACGAGGAGTATTTAAATGGTCGAGAGGTACAGATTCATATATTGGAAGGTTACATTCAGACACCAGAATGGTTTCGGGAAGTTTCGGAGTACCGGGGGTTATCGGAACCCCCCCCCCCCCCGGGAGTTTATGGGCCAACATGGGCCTTAGTGGAGAAGAGAGAGGTCCCACCAGGAGGTGGCGCGCTGATACGTCTCCAACGTATCTATAATTTTTGATGTATTCATGCCATGTTTATAATACTTTTACATGATTTTGGTATGATTTGGTTAGAACTAACCTTGACTGACGCTGTTTTCAGCAGAACTACCGTGGTGTTGTTTTTGTGCAGAAATAAAAGTCTCGGAATGCGCTGAAAATCAACAGAGATTTTTATGGAAAATATAAAAAGTACCGGAACGAAGAGTTACCGGAGGGGAGTCCTGCGGGCCCCACGAGGGTGGAGGGCGCGCCCCTGTGCCTCGTGGACTTCGCATGGGGCCCCCTGACTTGTTCTCGACGCCAACCTCTCCTATAAATCCCCAAACCTCCAGAAAATAACCTAAATCGGGAGTTCCGCCGCCGCAAGCCTCTGTAGCCACCAAAAACCAATCGGCACCCTGCCGGAGGGGGGATCCATCACTGGTGGCCATCTTCATCATCTCGGCGCTCTTCATGACGAGGATGGAGTAGTTCACCCTCGGGGCTGAGGGTATGTACCAATAGCTATGTGTTTGATCTCTCTCTCTCTCTCTCTCTCTCTCGTGTTCTTGATATGGCACGATCTTGATGTACCGCTATAACATCTCAAAATTCTAAGTTTTGGAATGTTATATTAAATAGATAGTTTTGTTTGATTGTTGTGTGATTGATTGACTGAAAGTGAGTGAATTCGAAACTTTTTGAAAGTTGAACGAGAGGGAATAAAGGACTTTCCCAAACTTTCATTTTGCATTTATGAACTCCGTGAATTCAAATTCTTTTCAAATACAAAACCCTAAAGAGAAGATGACATGACTTCTTCCATTTAAATAAATGAAAAGGGTTTTTGAAAATATTTGAATTTCATTTGGAAATATTTTTCCAATTCAGAAACTTTATGCAACTCAATGATTTTCATGAGAGAACATAAAATGACTTCTTCAAATTATATGAAATATGAGTTGGGAGTTTCAAAGAATCAAATTTAGAGTCCTTTTGGAAATTATTTTCAATTTGGAGTTATTTGACTTTTATTCAAATTATTTTTCTCCAAAAATAAAATATATGGAAAATAGGCTAAAATGATTCCCTACAACAGAAAATTGGAGAAAAATAAATTTGAAAATATTTTGGTATTTTTAAAATGATCTTTACTGGGTTTTATTGCACCAGTAGGACTCTTTGCTTTATTTAAATTTTTGTGGATTTTATTTGATGTTAGAAAAATGTTCATGTTGTAGAAACTCTTTTTCTAAAAATTTTGATATATAATATGCCTATATATAGTTTTACTTTTATTTTCATTATTCCGTTTTCCTTTTCTATTTCAAAAAAAAACTGCGTGTGTGCCTGGAACTAACTGTTGCCCACGTGCGCAGCATAGTGGCATCGGGCGACCCATCATTTTTTCTCTTCTCTCCTACATGGGCTAGGCCCAGACAGCCTTTTTTTTATTTGACCGAATTTTGTTTTAAAAAAAACTACAGCGCGCGGGGCTTGGCCTAACTTTTAGCCACAATCTTTTGAAATGTCATCTACGTATGTATATGTTTAGTCCCACATTGCCTAGCCTTTGACCCCTAAACCTATTTTCCACCTATAAATATAGACCCATAGAGCCTTCAAAAATCATCCGATTCGGGTTAAATCAATATTTTGGTTTGACTAGATTCATTAAAAAATATATTTTTTTCTCCTCTCCGTCGTGTCTTTTTCTCTACCTTATAAAGGTATCTTTCTTCGTTTTTCTTTTATACTTTTGTAGTTTATTATTTTCTATACTAGTACGGTAGAATAATTAGATTATCAATTAGTCTCTGTATTTATACATGAGATCTAGAATTCTTTTAGCCATACCTATTTTTCTTCCGTAAAACAACTTGGCCCTGATTTTTCAAATAGCCATAACTTTTTACTCGTTCATCCAAATTAGATGAAACTAACTCCTATAGTTTTGTCTTGTTTTCACCTATCTAGTGAACCTGTCACATCAACTTTTTTGAAATTTTCAAAATTTGAAATTTGTTCAGATTCATATTCAAACTTCCTTTGTTCATAACTTGAGTTTTATAACTCCGTTTGAGTTGATTATTTTTGCAAATAGAAGCTCTTGACCTAAACTTTCTGATAAGACCAAATTCACCCAATTTTGGTACTATTAGAAATTGTTTTCTGTTGCAAGAGTAAATTGCTTGTTTTCGAAGTTTTCCGAGATCTTTCTTCGATTCTTTTGCATGAGTGCTTATGTATGCAATTGCTTGCTCACGATAGATTGAACGGAGTGTGACGAGTAGAACTATCAGGAGTTATGAGTGCGATTCATCTTCATCAACCGTACAAGGCAAGTTCACACTTTGATCATAATTTTTCATTACTCAGTTTTTATGCATTAGTTTCAACCCTCAAACATTGCATGAGTAGGAAATGATAACATGTGGGTATTGGGAAGTAGTTGATGTGGTAGAACCTATTGTCTTGTATCAAACCCTGGGAGCTACTACGTTATGCTTACTGCTATTCTATGCTCGTAGACGTGGTTTGGTTTTGAGAGAATTCATGAAAGATGTGAGAGTTATGATTAACTAAGGGATACTTAAGGTGACTACTTTAGTACACATCTGGGTGGAATGGTTGGGGAACCCTGGAGCACCCAGTGGTTTGCCCGGGCACCTGGAGAACCCAGTGCTTGCCCAAGGGAATCCTGGAGTACCCGTGTGATCACCCTATGGAATGCCACCCAGTCTCAAAGGGATCATAAGATTATTCATGCTAGAAACTTCCGTGTGCAGCCACAAGCTATTATGGGCTCTAGCATAATTGAGTAAGTTGCATGACCTCTTCCAGTGGCAGGCTAGCAGATGTAGGGGATGTAGGTTGGTACGGTCTACCCGGGGTTAGAGTTAATGCTTCTGAAAGACTGTGTCTTGGTCATCCGTTTCTCAAACACCAGGTAGTCCGAGAAGTCCAACGAAGGAGATCGGGTCTTGTGGGTAAAAGTGCACAAACCTCTGCAGAGTGTACAAACTAATCATGATTAGCCGTGTCCCCGATTATGGACATCTTGAGTATCTGGTACTTGAATTATTGATTTGATCTCATCACTCTTAATTAATTTGTTGGGTCATAAATATTATTTTGGGATTGAGTTAGGGATATACCTTCTCAATAATTTTTCAACAGACTTTGTAGTTAAATAAAATATATTTCTTTGCAGTAGGGAAAAATTGGCTTTATGCAAAAATTAAATTTAGAGCCTCCACCAGCAAAATATGCATGTAGTGATAGCCATTATTTAGCATTGCTCTATAGTGTGAAATTGCCAGTACATTCAATGTACTGACCCTTTGTCGCTGCAACATCTCATGTTGCAGGAATCTTACGACGAGTTAGTGATACGTTAGGGTTACGATTTCTACACTCAACTTTGCCATTGGTGTTGATGGGAATCCACAACCTTGTTGTTACTTCCGCTATTTGGATTGAGGTAATAGTATTTACGTTATTTTATACATGTGATTTACCTCTGTTATAAATCCTCGAGTACTGTGTGTGTGAGCATATCGATCCAGGGATGACACTTAAGCACAGAGACTTGACCGTCTGAGGTCGGGTCGCTACAAGATGGTATCAGAGCACATGTTGACTGTAGAACGTGACCCCTTGAAACTGGCAAGCCCATAGGAAAGTTTTTCTCTAAAACTTTACTTTCAAAAAGATCGTTTACCTCTCTTCTTTTCCGAGCTTTATCAAATATTCCCTTTAGGTAGACTATACCCCTTTCCCCTTTTGACCACTCGAAGATTCGACTGATGAGACCACTCCAAGAAGTACAAGATATCGGACAACTAAGACCACTTCAGAATGAAAGTGTGTTATATCGACTAGAGGGGGGTGAATAGGCGATTTTTATGAAATTCTTCACTGAGGAATTTGCCGGTGAGGAAATTCTGAAAGTGCAACTATCCCTAGGTGGTTTTGGTAATTCATAACAACATATAGCTCATTGAGCTAATGCTATTCCAAGATGACTATTTCAGGAAAGCTCAATGATTGGCATGGCATGGATGTGAAAGTGGAACCCTCAAAATGCTAAGGACAAAGGATTGGCTCAAGCTCAAAAGCTCAAGACTCTTCATTTTATATTTTAGTGATCCAAGATCACATTGAGTCTTTAGGAAAAGCCAATACTATCAAGGAGGGATGAGGTGTTGCTTAATGAGCCTCTTGCTTCATGTGCTTAGTAATATGCTCCAAAACCCTCAACTACTTTCCCATATCCACATATGACCTAAACCCTAAGCCAAACTCGGTCCTACCGATTCTTTCTATCCAGCGCCACCGAGTTTCACTTGTCATAAGCCACTGCCAAACCCTAGAAATTCGGTTCTACCGATAGGGATCTCGGTCTCACCGAGATGGGATTGCAAACTCTCTGTTTCCCTTTCGTAACTTTTCGGTCTCACCGAAAGAGCGAATCGGTCCCACCGAGATTGCAATGTAAACTCTCTGTTTCCCTTTTGTAACTTTTCGGTCTCACCGAAAGAGCAAATCGGTCCCACCGAGTTTGCCTGAACAACTCTCTGGTTAGCTTATTACCAAACTCGGTCTCACCGAGTTTGTGTAATCGGTCTCACCGAGATTATGTTATGCCCAAACCCTAACCATATCGGTCCTACCGAGTTGCATGTCAGTCCCACCGAAAATCTCTAACGGTCACTAGGTTTACCTTTTCGGTCCGACCGAGTTTGTTGATTCGGTCCCACCGAGATTGGAAAACTATGTGTAACAGTTGGATTTTGTGTGGAGGCTATATATACCCCTCCACCTCCTCTTCATTCGTGGAGAGAGCCATCAGAACACATACACAATTCCAACTCATATGTTCTGAGAGAGAACCACCTACTCATGTGTTGAGACCAAGATATTCCATTCCTACCATATGAATCTTGATCTCTAGCCTTCCCAAGTTGCTTTCCACTCAAATCTTCTTTCCACAAAATCCAAATCCTATGAGAGAGAGTTGAGTGTTGAGGAGACTATCATTTGAAGCACAAGAGCAAGGAGTTCATCATCAACACACCATTTGTTACTTCTTGGAGAGTGGTGTCTCCTAGATTGGCTAGGTGTCACTTGGGAGCCTCCGACAAGATTGTGGAGTTGAACCAAGGAGTTTGTAAGGGCAAGGAGATCGCTTACTTCGTGAAGATCTACCGCTAGTGAGGCAAGTCCTTCGTGGGCGATGGCCATGGTGGGATAGACAAGGTTGCTTCTTCGTGGACCCTTCGTGGGTGGTTGCTTCTTCGTGGACCCTTCGTGGGTGGAGCCCTCCGTGGACTCGCGCAACCATTACCCTTCGTTGGTGGAGCCCTCCGTGGACTCGCGCAACCGTTACCCTTCGTGGGTTGAAGTCTCCATCAATGTGGATGTAGGATAGCACCACCTATCCGAACCACGGGAAAAACATTTGTGTCTCCAATTGCGTTTGAATTCTCCAAACCCTTCCCTTTACATTCTTGCAAGTTGCATGCTTTACTTTCCGCTGCCAATATACTCTTTGCATGCTTGCTTGAATTGTGTGATGATTGCTTGACTTGTCCTACAATAGCTAAAATCTGCCAAGAACTAAAATCGGGAAAGGTTAAGTTTTTATTTGGTCAAGTAGTCTGATCACCCCTCCTCTAGACATACTTTCGATCCTACAAGTGGTATCAGAGCTTTGGTCTCCATTTGCTTTGATCTCTATAGCTTTTGGTGGTCATAGCCTTGGTTTCACAACCTAGGAGAGTATGGCGTCTAGCGAGGAAAATTATCATCGTAGAGGTCCTTACTTTGATGGTACTAATTTTGCCAGTTGGAAGCATAAAATGAAAATGCATATTCTTGGACATAACCCCGCCGTTTGGGCTATTGTGTGTGTTGGTTTGCAAGGTGACTTCTTTGATGGGAAAGAACCAAACCGTGAAGCTACCGCGGATGAGTTGAAGATGTTGCAATACAATGCTCAAGCTTGTGATATTCTCTTCAACGGATTGTGCCCCGAAGAATTCAACAAAATCAGCCGTCTTGAGAATGCAAAGGAAATTTGGGACACTTTGATTGATATGCACGAAGGTACCGACTCCGTCAAGGAATCCAAGTTGGATGTGCTTCAAAGTCAACTTGACAAGTTCAAAATGAAGGATGGTGAAGGTGTCGCTGAAATGTACTCTAGGCTTGCTCTCATCACAAATGAGATTGCCGGCTTAGGAAGTGAAGAGATGACCGATAGATTCATCATCAAGAAGATTCTAAGAGCCTTGGATGGAAAATATGATACCATGTGCACATTGATCCAAATGATGCCCAATTACAAAGATCTCAAGCCAACGGAGGTGATTGGAAGAATTGTTGCTCATGAGATGTCACTTAAGGATAAAGAGGAACTTCACAACAAATCAAGCGGTGCCTACAAAGCCTCATGTGAAGCCCCTACATCATCAAGTGAGAAACAAAACTTCAATGAAGAATTGAGGTTAATGGTGAAGAACTTCAACAAGTTCTACAAGAGTAGAAGCAAAGATAGAAGCTTCAAGTCAAGGTCCTACAATGACAAAAGATCTTCTAGTCGAGAGTGAAACTGCTACAGTTGTGGAAGACCCGGACACTATTCCAATGAGTGTACGGCTCCCTACAAGAGAAGAGAAGATTCTCCAAAAAGAAGAAGCAAAGAATCACCACCAAGAGAGAGAAGGAGTAGAGATGATCGTTATGAACGAAGATACTCACAGAGAAGCAAGGATTCGGAAAGGAAGGAAAAATCATCAAGGAGCTACACAAAACGAAGACATCAAGCTCATGTTGGTGAATGGGTATCCGGCTCCGACTCCGACAGCCACTCCGAGAGAAGTTATCACTCCGACTCCGAAGATACTCAAGATGAAGGTGTTGCCGGTCTAGCACTTGTGTCAACCAACTCCTACGACATATTTGACTCACCAAATGAAGGAATTGGAAGATGCTTCATGGCTAAAGGTCCTAAGGTAACACACCCCGAGTATGTTGATTTCAATAGTGATGAAGATGACTTGTTAGGTGATGATTTGCTTGTTGACAACTCTAGTGATGAATACTATGATGAAACGTCAATTAATCATGCTAATCAAGATAAAACGAATGACAATGATAAGGAGAAGATTGAGGCTCTAACTAAAGAACTAAACACTCTTAAGTTAGCTCATGAAACTATCTTCGAAGATCATCGAGAACTTTTAAGAGCTCATGAGAAATTACGCTTTGAAAAGCTCAATCTTGAGCAAGAGCATGAGTTCTTAAAAGCAATCAATGATGATCTCCGCAAGAAAAGTTCTTCTTACATTGCCAAGCGTTTACTCTTATCCACTTACATGCCTCAAGTCAAGTCTAGTAACAAGAACAAGAAAGATTCTTCCTCTAGCAGTAACAATGATCATGCTAAATCCAATATTGTTGCTTCTAGTAGTTCTCTTGATTCCACTAATGATTCTCTTAGCCAAGTTACACTTGAGCAAGAAAATAGCTTATTGAAGGGAATTATAGAGAAAGGAGTGTACAAAAGCCTTGCCGGGAGTAAGCAACTCGAGGAAATTGTGCGCAAGCAAGGAATGCACCGGAAGAATCAAGGTGTTGGTTTTGAACGAAAGTTCAATGCCAATGGAGTTGAGTGGGAAGAAGATCAATACCCCAAGACAAAGTTTGTTCCTCAACAAGAGAAGTATGATACTTCTTTCAAGGGGACACAAGCTCAAGATGATCTTCCACCACAAGACTACAAGCAAAAAGGCAAGGACAAGCTTCAAGAGGAAATTGATGCATTTGAAGAAGATCCTAAGACCTTAGTCAAGTGGATTCACAAGACTACTTCAAGTTCCACTTCATCAAGTACGACTACAACTCCAAGGATTCCCATCAAGATGGTGTGGATCCAAAAGAATAAGAACTAGAGAGTTCTTGAGGGTGACTCCACCAACATACTTCACTCTTATCATTTTGGCAAGAACAAGTGCAATCAACTTCCACATCTTGCACTAGTTCAAGGAGTCACAAACCCTCTTGTTGGTAAGACAAGGGACAAGGTAACCTAAAAGTTTTCATGGACATCATCTTGTGTGTGCATCACTCTATGTCTATGGATATCCTTGTTTGTTCCTTGTGGGACTAACCCATGTAGGTATTGAAAGTGCAATTCACTCAAATGGATAGCTCCAAGTGATCTACATCAACATTGAGCATCCACATCTTCAACATCTACAAGAAGTCATCATCGACAAAACCCGAGGTTAGTTCATCCCTCTAAGGGGGGATATCACATCTAGGGGGAGCTTTACTCTAAGACTTGAGCTAAAGCAACTCTAAAGATGTGAACACAACAATGCTTTATGTAAAAGTGGTAACCCCACTTGAGCTTAAACGATGAGTATGACCTATGATCAAGTGTTCTCACTTGACTCCTAAGTCAATATACTCATATATAGATGACCTTGTCATCGCAAATTGCTTGATAGATGCTAGAATTGGTTGTGCATGCCTTGTCACATATTTCATTTACCATCTTATTGTGTGAGCATGCTGGTTGCATATTTTACTCATTCGAGGACATCCACTTGTTGTTTTGATTGTTTGGTTTTATTTCCTTTTGCCAAGTGGATGGACAAGAATTCCTAAGAACCTCCTCTAGCTATCTATGCTTTTCTCTTCTCAAACTCTATTCATGCTACATCACAAAATTTGATCAAGTCAGATTCGAACCACTCTGTGTGAGGAGCGCTCAGAGTCCCCGATTCGTCATAGACTTAAACTTCCAAAACCTCTTTATGATTCTCGGTCTGACCGATACCCTACTTTCGGTCCTAGCGAGATCATTAAGTTGATCTAGGTTTTTGATCTTGGTGCAACCGATTTGAACCATTCAGTCACACCGAGTTGCAACAACTGTATACAGTTTTGCATCTCGGTGCCACCGAGTTGTTCCACTCTGTCACACCGACAGGGTCGGGCTATATATAGTCACGGGCAAAAAATTTTGAAATTTCTCCGAACCCCTTCGCCCGCGTGATAGCCTGCTCTGCCAACTTGGTCTCCGGATCGTGTCCTCGCTGCCAGCCGCCTCCAGTCGCTGGTCTCCGTCGCTGTCAACGGAAATTCAACCCCGCCGTTGCCGCCGTAGCGAGTCTCCGCCGAACTAGGGTATGGACTCGATCTTTGTGCTATTCCCCAATCTGATTCTTAGCACATTGTGATCATCATGATTCTTGCCACATTTGTTAAACTTCTATCCAGTCAATGAACTCGTAGATTAGGTTTAATTCGAAAATTTTAGGGTTAGGTTTCCGTCGAAACCATCTCGGACCCACCGAGTTGAAAAACTCGGTCCCACCGATTTGGCTTATGCCATTGCACAAGTGAGACTCGGTCTGACCGAGAATTACTTATCGGTGTGACCGATTTTGGAACTCTGTGAAACCCTAGCAGTCTCGGTGCCACCGAACTATGACTCGGTCTGACCGAGTTCACTAGTTTAGGTGCCAAAACTGCTTCGGTATCACCGAGTTTAGAAATCGGTAGATCCGAGATGCTTTCAGTGGGAAACTAAAACTAAGTTTTTGAATTATTCTTTTGCAAAAATCTCTGCATTTTGTGATGCTTATCCACTCTATCTCATCTATAACCTATTCACAGGGTCAGCAGTCAGAGTTTGCATCATGTCAGACCAAAGTGATAGCCAGAACTTGTCAGAGCAGCAAGTGCAGATGAGTGAGGGCACTAGTCCCTCAAGTTCCTCAGATGATGGCAGCAGGAGCACCCCTAGCAATCTGCCTAAAGCTGCCACAAGACAGAGAAAGAAGAGAACCTCAGACTCAGAAGATGAGGATTATGTGGCAGAAGAGGAAGCAACTTCCAAGAAAGTTGAGCCAGCACAGGGCATAAAACCAGGGATGAAGATCAAAAGGCCAGCAGGCAGGCAGCCTATGTCAAAGGCCAGAGCTTCAACTGAGAAGCCCACTCCCATTGAGCCAGTTGCTGCTGAAGGCAAGAAGAGGAAAGAAAGGGTAAAGAAAACTGTAGCCAGAGTGCTTGGCAAGGCTTCCATCATGGAAGATGAGGAGGAAGAAGAAGAGGTAGCTGCACCAGCACCTAAGGCACCCAAGCTGATGGGTGATGCCATAAGAACAGGGGCAGCTGCTTCCAAGGCCAAGCCAGCTCCAAAGCCAAAGCCAAAGAGGAACACAAGAAGCATCCCAGCTACTGAGAAGAACAAGGCCCCAGTGCCTGAAGCTGCAGAAGAAGAAGAAGAGAATGTTCTTAGAAAGCTCAAGCCCAAGATCCCAGACCACAACGATGCTCATCCTGTGGCTGAGGATATGAAACTCATGAGAGATTCAAGGCTCCGGAAGTGGAGAGAAGCAGACCCATATGCTTCAAGGAGAAGGACTGCAGTTGACTACAGGTTTCACACCAAGGAGCAGCAAGACTTTTATGAGACAGTGCTGCTAGACAAGAAGCCAATTGTTTGTGATATGAGATGGGTTGATTGGCAATACATCAAGGACAACGAAGAGTACTACCCTGGAGTGCAGGATAGCTTCAAGGCATGTGGAGTAGAGGACTTTGTTGGGCAGAAGCTCACAAAGTGGAACGAGGAACTCATCATGCAGTTCTACTCCACAGCCCATTTCTATCCAGATGGCAGGATTGTATGGATGTCAGAGGGTACGAGGTACCAGTCTACAGTTGCTGAATGGGCTCAGCTGATTAATGCCCCAGAAGAGCATGACGATGACTTGGACATTTATGCCAAGAAGAAGATGGACCACAACTCAATGTCAAACATGTACAAGGAGATTCCAAATGAAGCACTTGATACGTTCAAGTTTGGCTCAGTACACCATCTTCTGTCAGGGCTGCCAACCATCAACTAGATTCTTAGGCACACCCTATTGCCCAAGTCTGGAGATCACAAGATGATCAGGGGCCACGCGATCAACTTGCTTCATATCTTTGACGTGCCACGGAAATTCAAAGTCATGAGCCTTATGATTGAAACAATCAAGAGGACAACAGCAGACCAGAAGAGGAGCTGTGGATATGCCCCACAGATTCAGGAGCTCATCAACTCTAAGATGGGCACAGGCATATACTTATTGGACAAGGAACACCTGCCCATCCGTCCAGACTTTGAAGATAATCAAGTGTTCATGACTGAGAATGAGCCATCATCTGCCCAAGCACAAGCCAAGAAGGAGAAGGCGAGGAAGGAAAAAGCTGCCAAGATGCCTACTCAAGAGGAGGCATCTGAATATTTCCTGAAAACCAAACAAGAGCAGCTTGGTTACTTGATTGCATCCACCCTGCGGATTGAGCAAGGACTAGCCACCCTAACTCAGAACCAGGCAAGCTTAGAGAGGATCATGGAACAAAAGTTCTATGACTTGGATGTCAAAGTGACAGAGATTCAGACTGCAGTGGAGCAGCTCCAGGATGACATGCAGGTGAGGAGAGGCAAGACTACAACTGATGCCTTTTCCAGAGTGCCACGAGGTCCGAGGTCGTCTGCAGTGCCAGTTGCTGACCCCAAAGCCACCACGTCTGCACCAGCTACAGCCTCAGTTCCACCAGCTCCAGCGTCCACTTCAGCCTCGACTCCGACCACGTCTACAGAAGGCTTCGTCCTTGGAGTGCTCCGGACTCCACCACCACCTGAAGATCAAGCCTGAGTGTCGACTTAGCACTATGCATTTTCTAGGAACTTTTTGGTAACTTGTTGCCAAAGGGGGAGAAAATATATAGATCATAGGCTTCGAGAGAGAGTGTTGCTTTTAGTGTTGCTTTTATTCTCTCTTGTTTTATTTGGTGTTTTTTTCGAACTTTGTTTGCTTTTGTGTGAGATACTATGTCATTGCTCATGAGACATTGATGATCATGTGTCTGATCATAAGCTACACGTAATGTTTGCTTAATATTATCATCTTATCTATCTTATGTGATCATTCACTATTATTGGTGATGAGTGCATGTATTTCATTCTTATCATTTTAAGCGCTCCACCAAGATGTATGTGACATGGAAGAGTAACCCATGACTCTAACTCTTTGTGCATTTGCAGTCCAAAGCAAATTTTAAATATGCACAAATTTAGGGGGAGCTCTTACTTGTCACATACTTCTCAAAGCGATGATATATTTCATGCTTATTATCATTTGTCGAAGCTTTGATCTATATGTTGTCATCAATTACCAAAAAGGGGGAGATTGAAAGTGCAACTATCCCTAGGTGGTTTTGGTAATTCATAACAACATATAGCTCATTGAGCTAATGCTATTCCAAGATGACTATTTCAGGAAAGCTCAATGATTGGCATGGCATGGATGTGAAAGTGGAACCCTCAAAATGCTAAGGACAAAGGATTGGCTCAAGCTCAAAAGCTCAAGACTCTTCATTTTATATTTTAGTGATCCAAGATCACATTGAGTCTTTAGGAAAAGCCAATACTATCAAGGAGGGATGAGGTGTTGCTTAATGAGCCTCTTGCTTCATGTGCTTAGTAATATGCTCCAAAACCCTCAACTACTTTCCCATATCCACATATGACCTAAACCCTAAGCCAAACTCGGTCCTACCGATTCTTTCTATCCAGCGCCACCGAGTTACACTTGTCATAAGCCATTGCCAAACCCTAGCAATTCGGTTCTACCGATAGGGATCTTGGTCTCACCGAGATGGGATTGCAAACTCTCTGTTTCCCTTTTGTAACTTTTCGGTCTCACCGAAAGAGCGAATCGGTCCCATCGAGATTGCAATGTAAACTCTTTGTTTCCCTTTTGTAACTTTTCGGTCTCACCGAAAGAGCAAATCGGTCCCATAGAGTTTGCCTGAACAACTCTCTGGTTAGCTTATTACCAAACTCGGTCTCACCGAGTTTGTGTAATCGGTCTCACCGAGATTACGTTATGCCCAAACCCTAACCATATCGGTCCTACCGAGTTGCATGTCAGTCCCACCGAAAATCTCTAACGGTCACTAGGTTTACCTTTTTGGTCCGAACGAGTTTGTTGATTCGGTCCCACCGAGATTGGAAAACTGTGTGTAACGGTTGGATTTTGTGTGGAGGCTATATATACCCCTCCACCTCCTCTTCATTCGTGGAGAGAGCCATCAGAACACATACACAATTCCAACTCATATGTTCTGAGAGAGAACCACCTACTCATGTGTTGAGACCAAGATATTCCATTCCTACCATATGAATCTTGATCTCTAGCCTTCCCAAGTTGCTTTCCACTCAAATCTTCTTTCCACAAAATCCAAATCCTATGAGAGAGAGTTGAGTGTTGAGGAGACTATCATTTGAAGCACAAGAGCAAGGAGTTCATCATCAACACACCATTTGTTACTTCTTGGAGAGTGGTGTCTCCTAGATTGGCTAGGTGTCACTTGGGAGCCTCCGACAAGATTGTGAAGTTGAACCAAGGAGTTTGTAAGGGCAAGGAGATCGCCTACTTCGTGAAGATCTACCGCTATTGAGGCAAGTCCTTCGTGGGCGATGGCCATGGTGGGATAGACAAGGTTGCTTCTTCGTGGACCCTTCGTGGGTGGTTGCTTCTTCGCGGACCCTTCGTGGGTGGAGCCCTCCGTGGACTCGCGCAACCATTACCCTTCGTGGGTGGAGCCCTCCGTGGACTCGCGCAACCGTTACCCTTCGTGGGTTGAAGTCTCCATCAACGTGGATGTAGGATAGCACCACCTATCCGAACCACGGGAAAAACATCCGTGTCTCCAATTGCGTTTGAATTCTCCAAACCCTTCCCTTTACATTCTTGCAAGTTGCATGCTTTACTTTCCGCTGCCAATATACTCTTTGCATGCTTGCTTGAATTGTGTGATGATTGCTTGACTTGTCCTACAATAGCTAAAATCTGCCAAGAACTAAAATCGGGAAAAGGTTAAGTTTTTATTTGGTCAAGTAGTTTAATCACCCCCCCTCAAGACATACTTTCGATCCTACAAATTCCTTAGCGAAGAACTACTAGCAGCGGAATGAGTACTCAAGAGTAAACATAACAGAATACAAGCATAGTCATCATGATGAAATGAAGACAGGCACAGAGTATAGAAGCGTAAGCACAGGATAACACAGGATGAAGACAAACAGACTAAAGAAATTGAACTGAGGAAATTGAGAAAGTCTTCAGTCAAAGTCTTCAAACACAGATATGAACAAGCACACAACACAGTTATGAGGAAATGGAAGAGTTGAGGAAATAGAACCAGTAAGCTTGGTGAAGACAATGATTTGGTAGACTAGTTCAAACTGTTGTCTCAGTTGTACGTCTGGTTCGAGCAGCTGAGTATTTAAACTCGAGGACACACAGTCCCGGACACCTAGTCCTGAACACGCAGCTCAGGACACCCAGTCCTCACCGTATTCTCCTTGAACTAAGGCCACACAGACCTTGTCCAATCACTCGTGGTAAGTCTTCAGGCGACTTCCAAACCTTCACAAACTTGGTCACTCGGCGATCCACAATTCCTCTTGGATGCTCTAGACCATGATGCCTAACCGTCTGGAAGAAGCACAGTCTTCAAAGGTAACAAGCGTTGGATCCACGCATGATCAATCTCTTCAGTGATGCTCAATCACTTGGGGTTTGTAGGTGTTTGGGTTTTGGGTTTTTCCTCACTTGATGATTTTTGCTCAAAGTCCTCAAAGGATGGGTTGCTCTCAAATGACAAGTGTCAGTTTCTCTCAGAGCAGCCAACCAGCTAGTGGTTGTAGGGGGCGGCTATTTATAGCCTAGGGAGCAGCCCGACATGATAAGACATAAATGCCCTTCAATGATATGACCGTTAGATGGATAGATATTTTGGGACAGCTGGTGCATAGCACAGCAATGGTCGGAATTTTGAGTAGCAAAATCCTCAGGGCTATCATGTTCCTCACTGTCTAGGAAATCCGCACTAGCGAATTCCTAACTCCTTAGTTAGAACAAATTCCTCAGAGACTAGAAGAACTTCGTCTCTGTCACTTAAGAATATGACTAGATTGTATGACATTTCCAATGGCTTCACTCGAAGGGATTGGTAGGTGTAGGATTTTGAGTTGAGCATCACATGTAAATTTTTCCTTACTATTTCCTCGACCCCCTTTAAAAGTACATTTTTCCTATGATTCAAGAAAGAGAAAATGAAACTACGAAAACAAAAGTCTCCACGCTTCATGTTCCTCGAATGAATACCAAGTCTTCAAGGTCACACCAATTTCTTCACTTTCAAAGTCTTCAGAAAGTCTTCAGTGATCCCAAAGTCTTCAGTCGAAGAACTTCATTTTTAGGGGTCGACTTTCTCTGTAAATATCAAGCTCCTCATAGACTTATAGACCTGTGTACACTCACAAACGCATTAGTCCCTTAACCTATAAGTCTTCAATACACCAAAATCACTAAGGGGCACTAGATGCACTTACAATCTCCCCCTTTTTGGTGATTGATGACAATATAGGTTAAGTTTTCAACGGGGATAAACATATGAGGTGTAAATACTGATATTGAGGAATTTGATTGCAAGATATAGAAGAGCTCCCCCCAAAGATGTGCACAGTGAGGAATTTGCTTTTGAAGCAATGCACACTTGAAGAATTGAATCATGGAGATCTCCCCCTATATCTTGTAATTCATACACGCATTTGACATATCACAATGAAGAATTTGAAATGCATGATGAAATATGGTGACTGATGTAATTCAGCATGCATGCATTAGCATATAAGCATACAGCAAAACATATCAAAAGTATCAGAGAACCATCGGGTTTAAGTTTACAACTCGATCCAATAAAGTCTCAGAAGAACGAGAGTTGTAACTTAACAAAAAAACGCCCATATAAATAGACCCGCTTGAAGACTAACTCAAAATTCTCCCCCTTTGTCATCAAATGACCAAAAGGATCGAATATGAGGACTAACACCCCTGAAGAATATCAAGTTGATGAAGGAGCGCCAGCGTTGTTGGGGTCATTTGTTGTAGTAGGGCCTGCTGCAGTGTCGTCCAAGTCTTCATTTTCATCAGTGTCGCGCGATGAAGAATATGAGCTGGCCACCAGAGGAGGAACCTTGACCTTCTTGAATTTCTTCGGTGGAGGTGCAGACCAGTCAAAATCTTCTTTGAGACCCATTTTCTTCAGATCTTCTTCACCATACAGATGTGACAGGATTGCCCAGGTGCAGCCGAAGACTTGATGGAGGTAGTAGTGGTTTTTCTTCACTGCATTGTGTGTGGCGGTCATGTTGTGAAGAAGTGAACCAAACTGACACTTAACCCATTTGTGATTTCGATCCACCTTCTGGTGAAGACTAAGCAGAAGTTCATGGTCAGTCATCATGCGCGGAGCAGTGGCTTGAGGAGTGGACTTGGGTGCATTGGCAGAGTCATGTGTGGTAGAGTCATCATTGGTGGAATAAGATGCAGCTTTGCGAAACTGACCATCCAATGGACGAATGCCTTCATCTATTACAGCTGGTGCCTTGCCCTTTCCATCAACTGAGGAATATGTCTGCTTGAGGACTTCAATTGGGGGCAAGTAGCTGAGGTGATTCTAGAAATCAGCTTTGTAGTTGAGTGAAGACCTTGTCCTGAGGAATCTCATAATCCAAGGTGCATAAGGCTTCAGCTCAAACGGAGACAGTGCAACATTTTCCATGGTCCTCATGAATAAATCGTGATAATTGACAGGAATGCCATGAACGATGTTGAATACCAGATTCTTCATGATGCCAACAATTTACTCATCAGATGAGTCGTGGCCTTTGATAGGACTGATTGTCCTCGTAAGAATACGATAGACAGTTCTGGGCACGTACAACAGTTCCTTCACGAGGAATTTGGTTCTTGGTGCTTGACCTGGCTTCAAAGGTTTCATCAGCACCTGCATGTAATGATGTGTGAGCTCAGGTTCACTGTAGATGCAGCGAGCTTCTTCAAGGGGAGGACTGAGTGGTAGAGCACGAAGCAATTCAGAGGCTGGTGCAGTGTAGTGAGTGTTTCCAGACATCCAGTCCAGCACCCATGAATTCACATCTTCAGCATCTCCGGTGATGTGCAGCGTTGCATAGAATTGAAGAATCAGTTCTTCATTCCAATCGCATATGTCAGAGCAAAACTTTAGCAGTCCAACATCATGAAGAACACTGAGGACTGGTGCGAAGCACGACAGAGATTCCATATCCACGTGAGGAATATGTTCATGGTACAAGATCTTCTCCTTGTTGAACAGCACAGAGGAATAGAAATTTGCTTGACTAGCAGTCCAAAAACGCCTCTTCCTAATGCGAGCGGAGTTATAAGGGTTGTAATCTTCGAAGAATACGTGCTCGCCGAAGAAATCATCAGCCTTGAACTTTTGCTTGCGTGAGAATGGATCCTTTGGCTTCGGCAGAGGAGTGTCAGTGAGTTGCATCACGACCTCAGGAATCTCAATCGCAGGTTCTTCAGGCTGAGGAATTTCTGGTTCCTGCTCAGTTGCAGTCTGCGTTGTTGGTTGTTCGGACGAAGCAGCAGAAGGGGTTTCTTCATCTGATCCGCTGGGGATCACATATTCTTCATCAAAAGGAACAAGGTCCTTTGATGGCCTGGTTGAGATGGGAACAACATCAATCAGATTTGCAAATGAACTTGTCGTAGGCTTCATTTTCTTCGGAGCTGAAGAATCTGAAGCAACTAATGCTTTCCTTTTCTTCACTGCAGCACGCTCTACAGCCTTGGTCTTCTTCACATCTGATGCAGATGGAAGGATTGGAGTTGAAGTTGGTGCAGGAGCAGCTGAGGAAGCTGGTTGATGTTCTTCAGGCACAACTGATGTAGTTGCCCTGCGTTCTTCAGTTTCTTCAGGCGCACCACTAGTGGGTGCCCTGGCAATTTCTTCAGCGGCTGGAATGCAGTCATCAGCCCTGGAACTCACATTTTCTTCAGCAGCCTGATTGTCATTGGCGGTGCTGGCATTTTCTTTAGTAGGCTGAGCAGATGCTTCAGCCTGAGGAATTTCCTATTACGTTGGGGCTGCAACATTGGAAGTGAAGTTATCCACAAGTTTCGCAAAACGAACCTTGGCTCTAAGCCAATCAGCGCGATATGCGTCAAAGTCATCACTGAGTTTCTTGATCTCAGTCTGGATAGTGACAAGTTCTTCAGTTGTCATAGAGATAACGTTTTTCTTCAGATAGCGCTCTTTCTTGATCTGCCTGGCCTTCTCAAATTTCCACTTTTCTTCTTGAATGAAGTGGGTCAGCATGTGACTTTGGCCAGGAGTCAGCTTGAAGTCAGGCATGGGAGTGTTGGGGTCCTTGTGCGAGACATCAATGTAGTCGAGGATCAACTTGGGATCCAAAAGCAGTGGCACCTCTGATCCTTTGGCTCTAGCGGCCCTGACTTGCCTGTCTCTGATGATTTCTGCAAGTTCATCATCATCAGCTTCATCTTCTTCAGACGGTACTTGGAAAGCGACTTGTTTCTTTTGAGGACTTGGGCGAGTACCTCGTCCAGCAGTGGCCTTTGTCTTCAGCAGTGAGGGGCCAGCTGAGGAACTTGGTGCAGCTGAGGAACTAGCTGAGATACCTGAGGCAATGGAGATGCCTGCAGTCCTTTGGCACGAGGCGAGATGCACAGGTGGTGAGGATTTAGTCGGAACAGCTGAGGGCTTAGGCGGAGGAGCTGAGGACTTTGGAGGAACAGGAGCAGCATGAGGAATTGGCCGTGAGGCCTTTGAGGATTCTGGCCATGAGGGCATTGCTGAGGAACTTGGCCTTGAGGGCATCGTTCGTGAAGCACTTGGCTTGCGCGCAGGCTTCTTTGACATAGCCTTCTTTGGTTGACAGCAAAGGCCTTAGCAGAGGCAGCAGCAGCAGAGTCTTCATTGAATTTCCTCACTGCTTCTTTGGCTTGCTTAGCCAACTTGGCTTGGCGCTTGGCCCATTCATCAGGATAGTCCTCACCGCGCTTGAGGCTGGTGGGATTAGCAATTTGGCCAGGTGCCAATGGAGCTCTTGGGCATGGAGGATTGAGTGTGAATTTCTTCATATACTTAGGAGTGACATATCTGTACTCCCTCCATTCTCTTTCCCATCTCCTCTCTATCTTCTGAATGCGCACTTTGCGCTCATTCTTGGTTTCCTCAGTAGGTGTGCAGTACCCAGCATATATTTCATCAGGGATCTCAAACGCTGTATTTACCTCAGGCCTCTTTCCTCCCTTCTGTGGCTTCTTACCGTCAGCCATTTTCTTCAGTTGAGGAATTTGAACAATTGAATTCTCTGAAGAAGTATGCAACTTTTCTTCAAGGAACGCTGCAAATGAGTTAAGTTGATGAGAACCTAGTGATTCAGCAGCTGACATGTGTACCTGTGAACAGAGTATAGTTGCGAGGAATTTGGATAGGTCATATGCGTTCTCAGAGCGTTTTTCAAAAGAACAAGTTTGAGGAATTCGACCAGATGAGTCTTGAAGAATTTCACTAAGCATTCTTTTTCTTAGGTTCCAGAGTTGTATAGATCGAAGATCCACACAATTGAGGAATCTTGAAGAAAAATGATGCTTAGAGAAACGAATCAAGAACATATGACTTGTGAGGTGTTTAGTGTGTGAAACTATGAAGAAAAACACCTTTGAAGATTTTGAAGATAATCATTCGAATCAACGAGGGTAGTAAAAGTAACTTTTAATTACCCTGGCAGAAGAACACGACGAACTGGAGTAAGGAGATGTGAAGTTCGTCTGTGCAGATCTTCCACGCCCTAACTTGGCGGAGGAAGATGGCTACGGCGGCGGCGGAGTGAAGATTTCCATGGTCGGCACGAGTACGTTGGCGATGAGGTCGAGGCAGTGAAGCTCTTCCTCACCGGCGGCGATGAAGTAGCGGCGGCGCTAGAGTTTGAGAAGCTCAAGCTCGAGAGAGAGATCGATCGGAGTAAAACAAGTGAGGAAGGGAAGGAGGGGTATTTATAGCCACGGTGAAAAACTGCTCGCCCGAAGAAATTGGACGAACGTGCCCCTGACCCTTCTCATTTGCTTGACATGTGTCACCCACGTACTGAGAGGTGGAGATCGTGTGCGATCGTGGGTGAGTGGATAAGTGTAACGTGGGATGCGGAACGGTTTGAGCGGCAAATCCGAAAATTTCGATAAGATAGATTTTAAAGTTCCGTTCGCAATTTCTTCAGCTGACAAGGACATAGTGAAGATTCTGAACGGGTTTCAATTAGAACGCACATGAAGAATTTGTGAATAGATTATATTGAGTATAGCATTGAGGGGGAAGGGTCCGATCACATTCACTTAGCAGAAAAACCAACTTGAAGAATTAGCAATAAGTGAATGTTGTAGAGGACATAAACTTATATATTTGTATAGCCAATGAAGAAAAATGACGGAAGCAGTGAAGACAATGCAAAGTTGAAGAATATGAATAATTGAGGAATTTCAACTTTTGGTGGTGGTGTGACCCACCGTATAAGAATGATGATTTCAGACATCGTGTACAATTATCGTAGGGTTCTGAGAATCAAATTCTTCGTTAATTTCTTCACACTAAGAGTGTTATTCTTCATTGATTGAAGAAAAATGTTTCTTCATGTGTTGCACATCTAAGTCATCAATTTTGCATAAGTGTTAGGATGAGTGTCCTTTTCAAAGAACATTCGAAGATTCTAGGATATTTAGATCACACCGCAATCTGCTAAATCTCTTCTCATCCAAGGGCTTTGTGAAGATATCGGCTAGCTGTTCTTCAGTCTTCACATGCTCAATAGAAATGTCGCCCTTCAACACATGATCACGAAGAAAATGATGACGAATCTGAATGTGCTTTGTCTTTGAGTGTTGAACTAGGTTGTGAGCAATCTTGATGGCACTCTCATTGTCACAGAAGAGAGGCACATTCTTCATGTTGATGTCGTAGTCCTTGAGAGTTTGCTTCATCCATAGCAATTGAGCACAGCAAGAACCAGGGGCAATTTACTCAGCTTCAGCAGTAGATAGTGATACACAATTCTGTTTCTTCGAGGACCAACAGACCAAAGATCATCTAAGGAAATGACATGTACCGGATATTGACTTGCGGTCCACACGATCACTAGCATAGTCAGAGTAAGAATATCCAATGAGATAAAAAGCCGAGCCCTTGGGGTACCATAATCCAAGTGTGGGTGTGTGAGCTAGATATCGAAGAATATGTTTCACAGCCTTATGTTGTGATTCCTTTGGTGCAGCTTGAAATCGGGCACACATGCAAACACTAAGCATTATATCTGGCCTAGATGCACATAAGTACAATAAAGAACCAATCATGGAGCGGTATACCTTATGATCGAAGTCAATACCATTTTCATCAGTGCACAGATGGCCATTTGTGGGCATAGGAATTTTGACGCCTTTGCAATCTTGCATGCCAAATTTCCTCAGTACATCCTTGAGGTATTTCTCCTGAGATATGACTATGCCATTGTGTTGTTGACGAATTTGAAGACCTAAGAAGAATTTCAACTCTCCCATCATAGACATTTGATATTCTTCACTCATCATATAGGCAAATTCATCACTATAACGTTGGTCAGTATAGCCAAAGATAATATCATCAACATATATTTGGCACACAAACAATTCACCATCATAAGATTTAGTGAAAAGAGTAGGGTCGAGTGAACCGGGTTTGAAGCCTTTCGTCATGAGGAATTCCTTCAAAGTATCATACCACGCCCGTGGGGCCTGCTTGAGGCCATAAAGGTCCTTGTTGAGTCTGAAGACTTTGTCAGGATTCTTTGGATCTTCAAAACCTAGGGGTTGAGCAACATATACTTCTTCCTCAAGCTTACCATTGAGGAATGCACTTTTCACATCCATTTGATATAAAGTGATATCATGATGGTTAGCATAAGCAAGTAATATGCGAATAGCCTCAAGCCTAGCAACAGGTGCAAAAGTTTCATCAAAATCAATTCCTTCAACCTGTGTGTAGCCTTAAGCTACAAGCTGTGCCTTATTCCTCACCACAAGGCCATTCTCATCTTGCTTGTTGCGGTAGATCCACTTTGTGTCGATGATATTGTGCTTGCGAGGATCTGGGCGTTTGACCAGTTCCCAGACATTGTTGAGCTCGAACTGATGTAATTCTTCTTGCATGGCCTGAATCCACTCAGGCTCCAGAAATGCTTCATCTACCATAGTGGGCTCTGTAATAGAGACAAAAGCATAGTGCCCACAAAAGTTAGACAAATGTGAAGCTTTTGAGCGTGTGAGAGGACCTGGCGCTTTGATGTCATTGATGATCTTTTCAACTTGCACTTCTTTTGCAATGCGAGGATGAGCTGGTTGCCGTTGAAGAATTTGATTAGCGTTTTCTTCAGCACCATTTTCTTCAGCATTTTCTTCAGGTGCATTAGCTTGACGTTCTTCATGTTCTGGAATAAATTCTTCAGCAAATTCTTAGTGGGAATGACATCCTCAGTAGCCTTGAACTTGATAGTTTCCTCAGGTGTTGGTTCATCTGTCACAGTAGGTAGGTGCTCTCTTTGCGAGCCATTAGTTTCATCGAACCGCACCTCTACAGTTTCAACAACCTTGTGAAGAACGTTGTTGAAGACTCTGTAGGTGTGCGAGTCATTTCCGTAACCAAGCATTAAACCTTCATGTGCTTTTGGTGCAAATTTTGAGTTGTGATGAGGATCTTTAATCCAACATTTAGCACCGAAGACTTTGAAATAACTTACATTGGGTTTCTTATCAGTGAGGAGTTCATAAGCAGTTTTCTTGAAGAATTTGTGAATATATACTCTATTGATGATGTGGCATGCAGTATCAATTGCCTCAGTCCAGAACCGACGGGGCGTTTTGTATTCATCAAGCATAGTGCGAGCCATCTCAGCAAGAGTCCTGTTCTTACGCTCCACGACGCCGTTCTGCTGAGGAGTATAAGGAGCAGATAACTCATGAGTAATACCAAGTTCATCAAGATAGTCATCGAGAACAGAATTCTTGAACTCAGTTCCATTGTCACTTCTGATGTGCTTGATCTTCACACCAAAGTTGGTTGAAGCCCTCGAGGAAAATCGTTTGAAGACTTCCTGCACTTCATGTTTGTAAGTAACAAGGTGTACCCATGTGTAATGAGAATAATCATCAACAATAACAAAGCCATATTGAGATGCTTCATTTGAAATAGTAGAATAATGATTAGGACCAAAGAGATCCATGTGAAGCAATTCAAATGGGCGAGTAGTGGTCATGATAGTCTTCGCTGGATGCTTGGCCTTTGTCATCTTCCCAGCTTCACAGGCTCCGCATAGGTGATCCTTGAGGAATTTGACATTCTCGATGCCAATGACATGCTTCTTCTTCGCAAGTGGGTGCAAATTCCACATGCCTGCATGACCAAGTCGTCGATGCCAGAGCCAGCCTTCTGAAGCTTTTGCAAGTAAGCACACGGCTGGTTGTGGTCCTGTAGAGAAATCAAAAATATACAGGTCTCCTCTCCTAAAGCCTTTGAAGACTTTGGAATTGTCAGCTTCCATAACCACAACACAACGGTACTTGCCAAAGACAACAACCATATCAAGATCACAAAGCATTGAGACATACATAAGGTTGTATCCTAAGGACTCAACAAGCATGACTTTGTCCATGTGTCGATCCTTAGTGATCGCAACCTTACCTAGACCCAATACCTGACTTTTGCCTTTGTCAGCAAAGATGACATGCTTCAGATGCGATGGAGATAATGGAGCATCCATCAATAGATTCTTGTCACCAGTCATGTGATTTGTACATCCACTATCGAGGACCCACTCAGTGGCTTTGGGTTGATCATCCTGCAGATGAATTAGTGCATCTTACAAACTCATATTCTTCATCAGTGAAGAATATGACATCAATTCATCAGATCAATTTCATCAAGCAAAAGAACCGATAAAGCAATATGAGGACGTGAGAAATGAAAGTTCATTTCTTCATGATTAGCCTGCATCCTATCAGGCATTCTCATCTCTCCAGCAAATTCTTCAGACGATTACGTATGTCTGGAGACCTGACCCTGCAGAAGAGATTAGTTCTTTTTATTCACCACCCACATCTGAAGGGGTGGAAAAGAGTTCATCATCCTGCGAGCTCCATACGAGAAGGATGGCATAGAAGCCAATCCATTTCGTTTCACATAAGAGGGGTTAGAATAAGCATAAGAGTAAGCAGAGAAATTCTTCGAGGACTTATGGACATAATAATTTGAAGAATAATGCATATATCCATAATCCTTAGATCTTCCCTGCGAAACAGACGAGTTAGCACGATGATGTTCATATGAGGACTTTGATCCTTTTGAGGAATATGATCCATGTGAGGAGTTTGGTCCGTATGAGGACTTGGATCCATATGAAGAATTTGGTCCATATGAAGAATTTGATCTGGGGTTCCTATTCTTCACAGGTGGCGTCATGATGACATTCACCTAAAGTTTTTCAAGGCATCTTTTGGGAACCCAGATTTTCTTCATAGGGGAGCCATTCCTGGAGTTAGTGCCAACATATCTAGCAAATACTTCACCATTTTGATTTTTGAATAGTTTATAGTTGGAGTCAAATGACTCATCATCAGAACGAGGAGATTCACATGCAAATCCAGATAAGTTAGATGGATCAACTGGAGGTCCCTTTGCAGCAACCCATGTAATTTTGGGGTACTGCTCAGGCTTCCAATATGTACCATCAGCATTGAGTTTCCTCTCAAAGGCAATACCCTCTTTCCTAGGGTTCCTGTTGAGGATCTACTTTTTAAGCACATCACAAAGAGTCTGATGCCCTTTGAGGCTTTTGGACGTGCCTGTCGTGTACAATTCCTTCAGCCCTGCATCATCAGTGATACTAGCAATGTCCTCAGATGAGGAATTAGTGATAGCAGAGGCATGTGAAGAATTTGAAACATTAGAAGCATTTGAACATTCAGGTGAAGAATTAGCAGATTCACGTTCATTGCATTTCAAACATGGAGGAACAAATTCTTCCTGAGATGCGCTGCTTTGTTGAGCAAGTAATGAATCGCGCTCCTTCTGAAGATCTTCATAACTCACTCTTAGCTTTTCAAGATCTTGCTTTCTTTGAAGAAATTCATAAGAAAGCTTCTCATGATCGGATAAGAGAGTGTTATGATGACTTTGAAGATTGTCAAACCTAGTCTGAAATCTCTGAAGATTTTCAGTCAAGGCTTTAGTGCGATCCATTTCTTCACCCAACATATCATCACTTTTGTCTAGCATGTTTTGAACCTTTTCTAAAGCCCTTTGTTGTTTTACAGCAATCTTAGCAATATTAGAATAGCTGGGCTTAAGATTTTCATCAGATTCATTCTCACTTGATTCAGATGAGATATATTTGAGTACCTTGGCACCCTTTGCCATGAAGCAATAGGTGGGTGAAAGTGCTAGTGATCGACTGGACGGGGTGAATAGGCGATTTTTATGAAAGTCTTCAAAACATGGAAGTTTCGAAGACAAACGATAGAAATAAACCTATTACCATGCAGCGGAAGGTAGACTACACTAGGAAAACCATAGTCAAGTATTCAATGAAGTGAAAGCGCAATGACTAATAGCAGCTAGGCAGTAAGGATCAGGTAGGACGATATTGTGAAGCCAATCAGAACAAGTAATCACTCAGTGAAGCCAAATGGTGATGCAATCGTACAATGACTTCACAAGGACCAACAGTAAGTAAAGGGAAGGGAAGGATGAAACCTGTGACTCGTTGAAGACAATGATTTGTTGGACCAGTTCCAGTTGCTGTGACAACTATACGTCTGGTTAGGGAGGCTGAGATTCAACTATGAAGACCTCGTCTTCACCTTATTCCCCTTGAGCTAAGGACACCCAGTCCTCGCCCAATCACTCTGGTAAGTCTTCAAGGTAGACTTCCAAACCTTCACAGACTTTGTTCACCGGCGATCCACAATGACTCTTGGATGCTCAGAACGCGACGCCTAACCGGCTGGAGGATTCACAGTCCTCAAGTGTAATAAGTCTTTAGATCACACAGACAGGATGACTTAAGTGATGCCTAACACTCTTTGGCTCTGGGTGGTTAGGGCTTTATCCTCGCAAGGAATTCTCTCTCAAAGGCTTCGAGGTGGGTTGCTCTCAAACGACAAAAGCCGTACTCTAACTCTGAGCAGCCAACCATTTATGGTTGTAGGGGGTGGGCTATTTATAGCCACTAGGCAACCCGACCTGATTTGTCCGAAATGACCCTCGGTCACTAAGGAACTGACACGTGTTCCAACGGTCAGATTTCAAACACACATGGCAACTTTACTTGGGCTACAAGCAAAGCTGACTTATCCAACTCTGGACAAGATTTGCTCTCATAGTCTTCACTCGAAGACATAGGATTTTGGTTAAGCATCACTTCAGTCATTCTGACTGGTTCTCTTGAACCCCACTTAACAGTACGGTGGTTCCTATGACTCAACAAAGAAGAAAAAGAACGATGAAAGAACTAAGTCTTCACGCTCCATAGTCTTCATGCGATGTCTTCTCTTGTCATAGTCTTCAATGTGAATGTCTTCACATACCACCTTTGACTTCAATGTCTTCATTCATTTTGAGGGGTCATCTCTAGTAGGAAAACCGAATCAATGAGGGACTTCTACCTGTGTTATCCTGCAATTCTCACAATCACATTAGTCCCTCAACTAGGTTTGTCGTCAATTCTCCAAAACCAACTAGGGGTGGCACTAGATGCACTTACAATCTCCCCCTTTTTGGTGATTGATGACAAACTAGTTGAAGTTTTCAACGGGGAATAAAATATGTGAAATTGTAAAGGATAGGTTATTGTCTTCATAAGTGGAAAAGGCTCCCCCTGAAGATGTGCATATAAGTAATTTGCTTTTGGTATGAAAATGCACATGGCAGGTTGTACTTGTGGAGATCCTCTTCAACTTATGATGACAATTTATCATGCATAAAAAGTATGTGAAGATAATGACATGCACAATGAAAAATGGACGTCTGCAAAATGATCTAAGTGCGGAATTTATCGTCGCACATGCAGAATTTATCATCACATCACAGAATAGCAAATAAGTAGCAGACGACCATCGAGTTTGAGTGTTACAACTCAAAGAACCAAATGTATCAAGACGCGAGAGTTGTAAACACTAGGCAAAATATAAAACTACCGCCCATATGAACCCGGTTGAAGACTATCAAACTCATATGCTTCTCCCCCTTTTGTCAGTAAGGACCAAAAAGTTTTGAAGACATAGAGCACCTACTCGTCCCCATGAGGAGTTGGTGAAGCAGCAGGGTCTTCGGTGTTGGTTGGCGGTGCAGACGAACTCGGTGCAGTGTTGATTCGCGCTGAAGGTGGTGAAGTAGCATCGTCTTCATCATCGATGACACGTGCATTCACTGTTGCAGCAGAGGAGGAGAACTCAGAGGCTTCAAGAGACGGAGTACGTCGCAGCACAGTCCTTCTTGGAGGTGTTGAGTCATACTTGAAGCGTTCAGAGAAGCCATCGTCTTGAAGATCATCTTCAGAACACATAAGCGTCAGCCCTTTCCATGTACGCCGACAGGTTTCATGGGTAACAAAGGCATTCTTGGTGACAAGGTTGCGAATCATGTTTACGTCCACCAAGAGGCTTTGCATTTGGTGCTTCAACCAGTCATGATGCTTATCCTGTTTCTGATGAAGGGCAACCAGAAGTTCTCGGTCGTTGAGAACCCGAGATCGCTTCTTGGGCCGTTGGGCAATGGTGCTTTCAGTGGCTTCAGTGAGGGCACGATGAGGTGCACGTGTAGTACCAGCCAGAGGATAAACACGAGTGACTGCTTGAACTCCTTCAATGTTTTGAGAGAAGCTTTGATTCTCAGCATTTTGAAGACTAAGGGGCTCCTTGGCAGGCTCTGGATAGATGGCTTCAACTGAAATATTGACGTCAGGCATAAAGATCTGATGATTGCGAGCAGAGGGCTGATAGGTGACAGCTGAGTGTAGTTTGATCAGCCGCATAATCCATGGAGCGTAAAACTTCAAGCCAAAGAGATCAAATCCTGATGCAGCAAGTTGGCGGATGAAGAAGTCTTGTGCATTGAAGCATTTGCCGTGAAGAATATGGAAGACCAAAGTCTTCATTGCACCTTCCATCTTTGCATGTGGAGAATGTCCTTTGATGGGCCAGAGAGTTCGCCTTATAATGTGATAGATAGTGCGTGGCAGATACTCAAGGTCTTCAACAAAAAACTCCTTAGGATATGCAGCATCTGGAGGCAAAGGCTTCATCATGCTAAGCATCTGACTCATGTTTGGTTCAGGCTTCTGAAAAATGATCTCCAGAGCTGCACTGTGAAGCTGACAACCAGGTTCATAAAGATCTCCCGGAGTGGGCAGACCAGTGAGCTCAATGATATCAAAGGCTTTGGCTTCATGATGAACATTGCCGGTCATCCACTCAAGGACCCACGTCTTCGGATCTTTGTTGTAGCCACGAATATGAAGAGTGGCGTAGAATTGGAGCAGCAATTCTTCGTTCCAGTGCTCTTTGTCGGTGACGAACGGCAACAATCCAGACTCTTTGAAGCAATCCAGAGCTTCTTCCAAGCAAGCCAGACCAGTTATGGCTTTAGTGTCAAGACGCATATGTGGGAAAATGCGACCTTGATTGTACAAAATGCATGAGTAATAACTGCGCTGCTGATAGCTCCAGAACCGATCAGAAGATATTCTTGCCCTTGAGTAGGGGTTCTTGGCGCTATTGAAGAAGGTGTTGTGTGCTTTGAAGCCATTGATATTAAAAGATCCGGGTGCCGATGCAGGACTTGGAAACCTGGGCAACCTTGGCATTGGCTTCTGTACCTGAGGCCTGTGCTCAATGTGATAGTCAAACTGAGGACCAGCAGCAGGCGGAGGAGTCAGAAAAGGCCATTTGACAGTGAGAAGTTGGCCATAGTTGAATGCTTGCTCGATAGTGTGTGGCCTTGGTGGCGGAACAGGAGAAGTGGCATCAACAGAGGCGTCAGGCTGCACATCTGTTGCAGGTGCATCATTGGCTTCATTGGCCTCTGGCACAGTGTTTGGTGCAGGCTCCACAGTGTCTTCAGCCATGACCACGTCATTGGCTTCAGTGGTGTCAGTGGTGGCAGCCTCACGATTCTCAACCTCCAATGCAGAAGCTAGAGGGTCGGTCACGTTCTCCTCGAGAACAACATCTTGGTGAGACGGGGGTGTAGCAACTCTTGGGGCTTCTTCTTCATCGGCTGATGCAGCCGGAACATCTTCAGCCATTTTGGCTTCGGATTCAGATATGTGCATTGTGGGAGTGACTTGGGGCCTTGATCCTTTGCGAAGCCTGCGTAACACGGGCGACGCTTGTGGAGATGGAGTGTGCTGGGCCTCATAGTCATCATCATCTTGCACTGTCGGGGTAGCTTGCGGTTGGGGAGAGCTTGGAGTGTCTTGTCTCTGTGGGTGATCAGCCCACGATGCATCCTGAGTAGTTGGCGTCAGAGGACGACCAATGCTGATGAGTTCGCTGTGCGTGAGCACAGGCGATGATACCAGTTGGTGCTCGATCTGAGGAAGGACTTCATCATCTTCAACATTGTCATGGTGACCAATGTCTTCAGCAGCGGTGAGGTCAGCTGCTGGAATGTCTTCAGCTTCAGGAGCCCCTATGGAAGCAGGCTCATGAACTACTATCCGTCGTTCTTGATGCGAGGAATCAGGGCGAGCTACAGAGATGGGTTCTACAACAAGAGGTTCTGTGGGAGCAGCCCGATCTTTCTTGGTTCTGCGCTTCTTCTTGGAGGGAGCAACATCAGAAACATCAGGATATTTCCTTTTTCTGGCTTCAGCCTCAGCAGTCCTCGTCTTCTTCAGTTCTAAAGTGGTTGACGGGACCTTTGGCTTCGAGCCAGTCATGCTGCTTGGAAAGACTATGCGTGGCTCTTCCCGCCTTGAAGGTGCAGATTGGTCTGTTGATGGCTTCTTCTTCTTTGGAGCCATTCTTGGGTCGATGCCAGGATGACCAAGAGCCTTGCGCTTCTCAGCCTCATTGTAGGCTTGCACACACTTGTCAGCCAGGCTCTTCATGCGCTCACAAGAACCTTTAGCTTCTTCACGCTTCTTGAGAAAGGCTTCCTTGAGCTCGTGCAGCATAATCTTGAAGTTTTTCACATCTTGCACGCTGAGCTTGGCCATGTGCTTCTTGAACTGAGCTTTCTCAAAGTCGATCTTTTGCTTCAGTTCAACGATGCGCTGAGCTAGAGCTAGCTCTAAAGCAATGGCGCCAGTGAAGGCGACACTAAGGCCAATTGGAAGTTGCAGATCTTCAAAGCTGAGGTTGGGCGTGTCAAACCACTCATCAATGAAGTTATGGATGATTGCCACATCAAAGAGAGGAAAATCATTTAAGATCTCTGCTTCTTCCTTGCTCTTGATCAGTTGCTCAAGAGCGTCATCTGCAAGCTCTTCATCGCTGGATAGATCAATGGCGTCATTGCGCAGAATAGCAGCAGCAGTCAGTGCCTGATCAGTATTCTTTCTCATCTCAGTCTTCTTGGAGATACGTGAGAGATCTTCAGACTACACACTGTCTTCAGGAGGTGCAGTAGCCAGTGGCTTCGCCCGTAAGATTTTTGGTGTTGAGGTAGACTTTGAAGCTTTAGCCTTCTTCTGCCTCTGCGGCTTCGGTGGTGCAGGTGCTTCGTCAGATTCAGCATCATCTGCAGGTTGAGCCACGACTGCCCCTTGAACCATAATATGAGTGATGAGACCTTCTAGGTTGTAGAAGGGCCCAACCAGATTGGGTTCAGCTTCTCGTGTGCCATCAGCACGTGGCGCAAAGGGGCCTGGGTTGAAGTCTAATCCCAATGACTTTTTGTTTTCCTTGGCAGAGTTCTGTGCAAACTGATAGTTGCGCTTGAAGAGATTGTCTTCGCGACACCATAACAGAGAGGGTGGGTCGGCATTAGCAGGCTGAGGTCCACGAAGCATGCATGGGTAAAAGCCTTGAGCAATAGCTTAGGACAGTGATTTCGGCTGAAGACCTTTGTATGTGATATCTCCCCATGGTCCCTTGATGGCATTCTTCTCAGCATATTCGTCGGTGACGAATCTGTACTTGAACCATTCCTCTACCCAATGTCTTCGAATCCATTGGATTCGGTTCTTGCGTTCTCCATAGGTTTCTTCTGGATCTGACTTGTATTGCTCATATAGATCTGGTGGCAGGTCCTTAGCAGTGTTTCCACGGTGCTGTCTGCCTCCCTTCCTTGTAGATTTCTCTGTAACCATGAACTTCAAACTGAATGGCTTCAACACGTTCAAAGGTTTCAAAGGCTTCCACCTGCGAGTCAAACAGGAATTGTCTTCGGGAGAATTTATATGATGCTGTAAGAATTCTGCAAATGAATGCAGACTATGAGAACCAAGGGATTCTCCCACGGACATGTACCTGTGACAACATTAAGGTGCGAGGGAAGGGGAAGAGGTCATATGCATTCTCAGAAGATTTTGAAGATAAATCAGTTTAGAAGACATTGACCTCACCGTGCGAAGACATTCACTCATAGATAAAGACTTGGTTCCAGATTTGTACGAATCCACAGATCAGTACAAGTGAGGAATCTAACTACTTTGTGAAGCATAAGTGAACATACTAGGCATATTATGAGATGCAGTATGAAATAGATCCAACTTGTGTGAATAGAAACTTCTTGTGGCAGAAAGTGATGAATCTATAGGATCAAAGGGGCCGTAAAAAGGAAGTTTTATTTACCACACAAAGAACTGCTAGACGGAGTGGAAGAGGAGGCCGAGCAGTTCGATCGTCCGTGCCCTAACTTGGCGACGAAGGGCACCTACGGCGACGCCGAAGAAGACCATGTCCGCGGCCGGCGTGAAGACGGCGTCGGAGAGGTCGCGGCAGCTAAGCGCTTCGTCACCGGTGTCGTCGAGGGCTAGCGGTGGCGCTAGGGTTTGTGCGAGAGTGGAAGAAAGGATAATGACTGTGGTGAGGCATGTATTTATAGGGACAGGGACGGCACAGTGTTATTACACAGGTGCCCCTGGCAATTCACATCTGAAGGACACGTGGCCATCATGCAACATATCGGAGGTTGTTCCACGTTCCCACGCATGCTTGGATTGTCGGGTGGTCATTCCTACTTCTCTGGGTTTCAGGTGAAGAAATTAGCATTGAAAACGGACTTAATGTTTGTCTCTGTATCTTCTGCTGACAAGGACGCAGAGAAGACATTCGTCAGTTTCAAGAGAATGCATATGATTTGGACAACTAGAGTTTGAGATAGAAAGCATAGAGAGGTTAGGGTCCGATCACATTCACTTAGTTCAAAAGATTCAACAAGAAGACATAGCAATAAGTGAATGCTGTAGAGGACAGAACACTAGTATATATATATGAGAAAGACAATCAAATCAACATAGTGACGATAATCATGAAGACAAGTTGAAAATGAAGACAAACAAAATGTGAAGACATAGCAAATGTAACGCCTTAGGTAAAACACTTCAAACAGAAGAATTTGGTGGTGGCGTTACCCACCGTATAGGAAATATTAGACCCAGACACGGCGCACAATTATCGTGGCGCTCCGAAGTCAAATTCCACATTAATGTATTCACACTTAGAATGTAAGTCTTCATTGATTGAAGATATACTTTACTTCGTGTGTTGCACATCTAAGTCGTCAATATGCATAAGTGTTAGGATGTGTGCCTGGTCACAGGACATTTGAGGATTCCAAGATATTTAGCTCACACCATAACTTGCAAAATCTCTTCTCATGCAAGGGCTTGGTGAAGATATCTGCCGATTGCTCTTCAGTGTTGACGTGTATGATGACGAATTTCAATGTGCTTTTGAAAGTGCGTTATATCGACTAGAGGGGGATGAATAGGTGATTTTTATGAAAGTCTTCAGAACATAGAAGTTTTGAAGACAAACGATAAAAATTAAACCTATTACCATGCAATGGAAGGTAGACTACACTAGGCAAACCATAGTCAAGTATTCAATTGAAGTGAAAGCACAAAGACTAATAGCAGCTAGGTAGTAAGGATCAGGTAGGAAGATATTGTGAAGCCAAACAGAACACACAGTCACTCAGTGAAGACAAATGATAGTGCAAACATACAATGACTTCACAAGGAGTAACAGTAAGTAAAGGGAAGTGAAGATGAAACCAGTGACTCGTTGAAGACAATGATTTGTTGGACCAGTTCCAGATGCTATGACAACTGTACGTCTGGTTGGAGCGGCTAGGTATTTAAACCTTAGGACACACAGTCCCGGACACCCAGTCCTGAACACGCAGCTCAGGACACCCAGTCCTCACCGTATTCTCCTTGAGCTAAGGTCACATAGACCTCGCCCAACCACTCTGGTAAGTCTTCAAGGTAGACTCCCAAACCTTCACAGACTTCGTTCACCGGCAATCCACAATGTCTCTTGGATGCTCAGAACGCGACGCCTAACCGGCTGGAGGATGCACAGTCCTCAAGTGTAATAAGTCTTCAGATCACACAGACAAGAAGACTTAAGTGATGCCCAATTCTCTCTGGCTCTGGTGGTTAGGGCTTTATCCTCGCAAGGAATTCTCTCTCAAAGGCTTCGAGGTGGGTTGCTCTCAAACGACAAAAGCCATACTCTCAATCTGAGCAGCCAACCATTTATGGTTGTAGGGGGTGGGCTATTTATAGCCACTTGGCAACCCGACCTGATTTGTCCGAAATGACCCTGGGTCACTAAGGAGCTGACACGTGTTTCAACGGTCAGATTTCAAACTCACACGGCAACTTTACTTGGGCTACAAGCAAAGCTGACTTGTCCGACTCTGGACAAGATTCGCTCTCATAGTCTTCACTCGAAGACATAGGTTTTTGGTTTAGGCATCACTTCAATCATTCTGACTGGTTCTCTTGGACCCCACTTAATAGTACGGTGGTTCCTATGACTCAACACAAAAGAAAAAGAACTGCGAAAGATCTAAGTCTTCGAGCTCCATAGGCTTCATATAGTGTCTTCTCTTGTCATAGTCTTCAATGTGAATATCTTCATATACCACTTTTGACTTCAATGTCTTCATACATTTTTAGGGGTCATTTCTGGTAGTAAAACCGAATCAATGAGGGACTTCTACCTGTGTTATCCTGCAATTCTCACAAACACATTAGTCCCTCAACTAGGTTTGTCGTCAATACTCCAAAACCAACTAGGGGTGGCACTAGATGCACTTACAATCTCCCCCTTTTTGGTGATTGATGACAAACTAGTTGAAGTTTTCAACGGGGAATATAATCTGTGAAATTGTAAAGGATAAGGAATTCTCTTCATAAGTTGCAAGGGCTCCCCCTGAAGATGTGCATATAAGTTAATTTGCTTTTTGGAATGCAAATGCACATGGCAGGTTGTGCTTGTGGAGATCCACTTCAACTTATGATGACAATCCACTATGCATGTGAAAGTATATGAAGATAATGACATGCATAATGGAAAATGGACGTCTGCAGAATGAGCTAAGTGTGGAATTTATCGTCGCACATGCGGAATTTATCTTTGCAAAACAAGGTGGCAAATAAGTAGAAGATGACTATCTAGTTTAAGTGTTACAACTCATAAGAACCAAATGTAGCAAAAACGAGAGTTGTAAACACGAAGCAAAATACAAAGCACCCGCCCATGTGGACCCGCTTGAAGACTATCAATCTCATATGCTTCTCCCCCTTTTTTCAGTAATGACCAAAAAGGTTTGAAGACATAGAGCCTCTACTCATTCCCATGAGGAGTAGGTGAAGTAGCAGGGTTGTTGGTGTTGTTTGGCGGTGCAGAAGAGCTTGGAGGTGCTGAAGGAGGTGGCGGTGAAGTAGCATCGTCTTCTTCCTCAATAATTCTGGCAATCACTGTGGCAGCAGACGAAGAGAACTCAGAGTCTTCAAGGGATGGAGTTCCTAGCAGCACAGCCCTTCGAGGAGGTGTGGAGTCAAACTTGAATCTCTCAGTGAAGCCATCCTCTTGAAGATCAGCTTCAGAACGCATCATCGTGAGCCCTTTCCATGTGCGGCGACAGGTTTCATGGGCAACGAAAGCATTCTTGGTGGGAAGATTTCGAGTGCGATTAACATCCACCAAGAGGCTTTTCATCTGACGCTTCAGCCAGTCATGATGCCTATCTTGTTTCTGATGTAGAGCCACAAGAAGCTCTCGGTCGTTGAGAGCACGAGTGCGCTTCTTGGGTCTTGGAGCAGTGGCACTGTCAGTGGCTTCAGTGGAAGCAGGGTGTGGTGCACGTGTAGTGCCAGCCAAAGGATACACCCGAGAAACTGCTTCAATGCCTTCAACGTTCTGAGTAAAACTCTGATGTTCTGCATTCTGAAGACTTAGAGGTTGCTTGGCAGGCTCAGAATATATGGCGTCAGTAGACATGTCCACCTCAGGCAAGAAGATCCAATGGTTGCGGGCTGAGGGCTGATACGAGATGGCGGAGTGTAGCTTGATCAGCCACATGACCCAAGGGGCGTAGAACTTCAAACCAAACAGATCAATGCCTGATGTAGCAAGTTGGCGTATGAAGAAGTCCTGTGCATTGAAGCATTTTCCATGAAGTATATAGAAGACCAAAGTCTTCATTGCACCCTGAAGCTTGGCATTTGGAGAGTGCCCTTTGATAGGCCAGAGAGTTCGCCTGATGATGTGATAGATGGTTCTTGGCAGATACTCAAGGTCTTCAACAAAGAACTCTGTGGGATAAGCAGCATCTTGGGGCAATGGCTTCATCATGCTGAGCATCTGACTCATATCAGGTTCTGGCCGCTGAAAGATGCTCTCAATAGCTTCAGTATGCAGCTGACAGCCTTGCTCGAAGAGATCGCCAGGAGTGGGCAAGCCAGTGAGCTCAATGATGTCAAATGCATTGGCTTCGTGATGAACGTTGCCAGTCATCCACTCCAGGACCCAAGTCTTCGGATCTCTGCTGTACCCTCTGATGTGAAGTGTGGCATAGAATTGAAGCAGCAACTCTTCATTCCAATGCTCTTCGTCAGTAATGAACGGCAGCAGTCCAACTTCCTTGAAGCAATCTAAAGCTTCTTCCAGACAGGGCAGACCAGCTATAGCTTCAACGTCAAGGCGCTTGTGTGGGAAGATGCGACCTTGATTGTAAAGAATGCAAGAGTAATAGCTTCACTGAGGATAGCTCCAGAACCGATCAGATGATATCCTTTCCCTTGAGTAGGGGTTCCTGGAGCTATTGAAGAACGTGTTGTCTGCTCTGAGGCCATTGATGTTGAAGGAGCCAGGTGCTGATGCAGGACCTGGAAACCTTGGCAGTCTTGGGATTGGCTTCTGGACCTGAGGCCTGTGCTTAACATGATAGTCGAATTGAGGACCGGCAGCAGACTCAGGAACAGAAGTGGCGGGATCAGTGGCTTCGTTGTCTTCTGATGCCTTTGTTGGGGAGGGCTCCACATTAGCTTCATTGGTGATTGTGGCAGCCTCACGATTTTCATCCTCCACTTGACTAGCTGGAGGGTCGGTCACAAGCACATTCTCCTGGAGAACTGCTTCTTGGTGGGACAGGGGAGTGGGATCTTGTGGGACTCCTTCTTCTGCGGCTGATGCAGCCGGAATGTCTTCAGCAGAGACTTGAGGCCTTGGACCTTTGCGAAGCCTGCGGAACGCAGACGACGCCTATGGAGTTGGAGTGGGCTGGGCCTCATGGTCTTCTTCCTCTTGTGGGCAATCCACCCATGAAGCATCATGTCCAATTGGCGTCAGTGAACGACCAATGCTGATGAGTTCGCTGTTTTCAAACTGAGGAAGGACTGCACCATCTACTACATTGTCATGATGACCAATATCTTCAGCAGCGATGGGATCAGCTGTTGGAATGTCTTCAGCTTCATGAGCCTCTGTGGAAGCAGGCTCATGAATTGTCAGTTGTCGTTCAGCTTCAGGATAGACCATAGAAATGGGTTCAACTATCAAGGGCTCTGTGGAAGCAGCCCGAGCTTTCTTGGTCTTCCTCTTCTTCTTGGAGGGGGCAGTAGGAGAGGTTTCAGAGTGTTTCCTCTTCCTGGCTTCAGCCTCAGCAGTCCTTGTCTTCTTGAGCTCTGAAGCTGTTGACAGGCTTTTTGGCTTCGAGCCAGTCAGTCTAGTTGGGAAGAAAATCGGAACTGCTTCTTGCCTGGGTGCATCAGGTTCAGCCGTAGCAGGCTTCTTCTTCTTCTTTGCGGCCATCCTGGGGTCGATGCCAGGACGCCCAAGTGCCTTGTGCTTCTCAGCCTCATTATAGGCTTGCACACATCTGTCAGCCAGAGTCTTCATGCTCTCACGCGAACCCTGAGCTTCTGCACGCTTCTTCACAAAGGCTTCCTTGAGCTCGTGCATCATTGTCTTGAAGTTCTTCACTTCTTGCACGCTGAGCTTGGCCATATGCTTCTTGAACTGAGCCTTTTCATAGTCAATCTTCTGCTTCAGTTCAATAATGCGCTGGGCAATAGCAAGTTCTGAAGCAATGGCGCCTTGGAAGGCGACACTAAGGCCAATGGGTAGCTGCAAATCTTCAAAGCTGATGTTTGGCGTGTCAAACCACTCGTCAATGAAGTTGTGAATGATGGTGACATCAAAGAGAGGCAGATCATTGAAGATTTCTGCTTCTTCTTTGCTCTTGATGAGTTGCTCAAGAGCGTCATCTGCAAGATCTTCATCACTTGACAGATCAATGTCGTCATTGCGCAGAATGGCAGCAGCTGTTAGCTCTTGGCCAGTGTGAGGCAGAGGCATCTTGGCCTTCTGGGGCTTGGAGACGCGTGATAAGTCTTCAGACTGCACACTGTCTTCTGGAGGTGCAGTTCCCAGTGGCTTCGCCCTTGAGACTTTTGGTGAAGGGGCAGGTTTTGAAGCTTTAGGCTTTTTCAGCTTCTTTGTCTTTAAGCTGCAGGAGCTTCTTCTGATTCAGTGTCAGCTGCAGGCTCATTCACTGCAGTCCCTTGAACTAAGATGTAGGTGATGAGGCCTTCAAGGTTGGCGAAAGGACCGATGACATTGGGTTCAGCATCTCGTGTGCCATCTGCCCTTGGTGCTGAGGGACCAGGGTTGAAGTCTAACCCAAAAGTCTTCTTGTTCTGCTTCGCTGAGTTCTGAGCAAACTGGAAGTTGCGCTTGAACAGATTGTCGTCACGACACCATAGCAGTGACGACGAGTGTGCATCAGCAGGCTGTGGTCCATGGACCATGCATGGATAGAAGCCTTGAGCAATGGCTTCATCTCTGCACCTGGGTAGAAGATTCTTGAATAGGATGTCTCCCCACGATCTCTTGATGGCGTTTTTCTCAGCATACTCCTGGGTCACAAATCTGTATTTGAACCATTGTTCCGCCCAATATCTTCGAATCCATTGGATTCAGGTCTTGCGCCGACTGTAATCTTCTTCGGGATCTGTCTTGTACATTTCTGGGAGTTCATCTGGCAGATCTCTGGAGGTCTCACCACGACGCTTTCTGCCACCCTTCCTTGCTGCTTTCTCTGGAGCCATAAACTTTAACTTGAAAGGCTTCAAGACGTTCAAAGGCTTCAAAGGGTTCCGCTTGCTGGACCAACAGGAACTGGCTTCGGGAGAATTTATGTGATGCTGTAAGAATTCTGCAAATGAATGCAGACTATGAGAACCAAAGGATTCTCCCACGGACATGTACCTGTGACAGCATTAAGGTGCGAGGGAAGGGGAAGAGGTCATATGCATTCTCAGAAGATTTTGAAGATAAATCAGTTTAGAAGACATTGACCTCATCGTGTGAAGACATTCACTCATAGATAAGAAGTTGGTTCCAGATTTGTACGAATCCACAGATCAGTACAAGTGAGGAATCTAACTACTTTGTGAAGCACAAGTGAATATACTAGGCATGTTATGAGATGCAATATGAGAGAGATCTAGCTTGTGTGAACAGAAACTGCTTGTGGTAGAAAGTGACAAATCCATAGGATCAATGGTGTTGTAAAAAGAGGAAGTTTTATTTACCACACTAAGAACTGCGACGGAGGATGAGGCCGAGCAGTTCGATCTTCCGTGCCCTAACTTGGCGACGGAGGACACCTACGGCGACGGCGGAGAGGACGATGTCCGCGGTCGGCGTGAAGACGGCGTCGGAGAGGTTGCGGCGAAGTGCTTCGTCGCCGGCGTCGTCGAGGGCTAGCGGTGGCGCTACGGTTCGTGCGAGGGTGGAAGAAGAGATAATGACCGTTGTGAGTGTGTATTTATAGGTACAGGGGCGGCACTGTGGTATTACACAGGTGCCCCTGGCGATTCACATCTGAGGAACACGTGGCCATTATGTGGAATTTTGGGGTTTGTTCCACGTCCCACGCACGCCTGGATTGTCGGGTGGTCGTTCCTACTTCTCCGGATTTCATGTGGAGGAATGAGCATTGAAAACAGACTTAATGGTTGTCTCTGTATCTTCTGCTGACAAGGACGCAGAGAAGACATTCGACGGTTTCAATAGAATGCATATGACTTGGAGAGATAGAGTTTGAGATAGAAAGCATAGAGAGGTTAGGGTCCGATCACATTCACTTACTTCAAAAGATTCAACACGAAGACATAGCTATAAGTGAATGTTGTAGAGGACAGAACACTAGTATATATATATATATATATATATATATATATATATATATATATATATATATATATATCTATAATCAACATAGTGAAGATAATCATGAAAATATGTTGAGATCGAAGCCAAACCAAATGTGAAGACATTGCAAGGTAACGCCATGAGTGAAACACTTCAAAATAGAACGTTTGGTGGTGGCGTTATCCACCGTATAGGAAGTATTAGACCCAGACACGACGCACAATTATCGTGGTGCTCCGAAGTCAAATTCCACATTAATGTATTCACACTTAGAATGTATGTCTTCATTGATTGAAGATATACTTTACTTCGTGTGTTGCACATCTAAGTCATCAATTTGCATAAGGGTTAGGATGTGTGCCTGATCACAGGACATTTGAGGATTCCAGGATATTTAACTCACACCGTAACTTGCAAAACCTCTTCTCATCCAAGGGCTTGGTGAAGATATGTGCCAATTGCTCTTCAGTGTTGATGTGTATGGTATCAATGTCTTCCTTCACAACATGATCTCTGAGAAAGTGATGACGAATTTCAATGTGCTTTGTCTTCGAGTGTTGAACTGGGTTGTTGGCAATCTTGATGGCGCTTTCGTTGTCGCAGTAAAGTGGCACTTGCTTTAGATGAATGCCATAGTCCTTGAGTGTTTGCTTCATCCACAGAAGCTAAGCGCAGCAAGATCCAGCAGCAATGTATTCAGATTCAGCAGTGGAGAGAGATACATAGTTCTGCTTCTTTGAAGACCAACATACAAGTGATCGTCCCAGAAAGTGACATGTGCCTGATGTAGACTTGCGATCGACTTTGTCACTAGCATAATCAGCATCCGAAAATCCAACCAGATCAAACTCGGAGCCCTTTGGATACCATAATCCTAGAGTTGGGGTGTGAGCCAAATATCGAAGAATTCGCATCACAGCTAAGTGATGCGACTCCTTTGGTGCCGCTTGAAATCGAGCACACATGCAAACACTAAGCATAATATCTGGCCTAGATGCACATAGATAAAGTAAAGAACCAATCATGGAGCGGTATACCTTTTGATCGAACTCTTTACCATTGTCGTCAGGACCCATATGATGTTTGGCTGGCATTAGTGTTGTGAAGCCTTTGTAGTCTTGCATACCGAACTTCTTCGGGCAATCTTTGAGATACTTCTCTTGAGATATGAAGATGCCATTGCGTTGTTGTCGTATTTGAAGACCGAGGAAGAACTTTAGCTCTCCCATCATAGACATCTGATATTGCTCTTGCATCATATATCCAAACTCTTCACTGTACTTCTGATTGGTGCAGCCGAAGATAATGTCATCCACATATATTTGGCACACAAACAGTTCACCATCATAAATCTTCGTGAAAAGAGTGGGGTCTAGGGAACCAGGTATGAAGCCTTTGCTCTTCAGGAAGTATTTGAGTGTGTCATACCAGGCCCGAGGGGCTTGTTTGAGGCCATACAGTGCCTTGTTGAGCTTGTATACCATGTCAGGATGTTTTGGATCTTCAAAGCCAGGCGGTTGTGCAACATACACTTCTTCTTCAATCTTGCCATTGAGAAAGGCACTCTTCACATCCATTTGATATAGAAGTATGTTATGATGATTTGCATAGGCCAGCAGTATGCGTATGGCTTCAAGTCTAGCCACAGGAGCAAATGTTTCATCGAAGTCAATGCCTTCCACTTGAGTATATCCTTGAGCAACGAGACGAGCTTTGTTTCTGACAACTTGACCATGCTCATCTTGCTTGTTGCGGTATATCCATTTGGTGCCTATTATATTGTGCTTCCGTGGATCAGGACGCTTAACCAGTTCCCATACATTATTCAGCTCAAACTGTTGAAGCTCTTCTTGCATAGCTTGGATCCATTTAGGTTCCATGAAGGCTTCTTCAACTTTCTTGGGTTCTGTTATTGAGACGAATGCGAAGTGCCCACAGAAATTTTCTAGCTGAGTTGCCCTTGAATGAGTGAGTGGACCAGGTGCATTGATGCTATCAACTATTCTTTCAATCTGCACTTCATTGGCAACGCGAGGATGTACAGGGCGAAGACTTTGCTCTTGCTGTTCATTGTCATTGTTAGAAGGAATTTCTTCAGGCTGAGCATTGTCTTCATGTTGATCAGGTGCTGAGATGATAAGTTCTTCTTCAGGATGAGCTTTAGAAGGTATAATTTCTCCAGACCATTAGCTTGATTGATTCACTGGATGGAACTTCATCTAGCACATTTGACAATTGCTCTCTTTGTGAACCATTGGTCTCATCGAACCGCACATCCACTGTTTCAACCACTTTGTAATGAAAGAGATTGAAGACTCTGTAGGAGTGTGAATCCTTTCCATATCCAAGCATAAAACCCTCATGTGCTTTTGGTGCAAACTTTGAGCTGTGATGTGGGTCCTTGATCCAGCACCTTGTGCCAAATACTCTGAAGTAACTGACATTTGGCTACTTGCCAGTAAGGAGCTCATAAGATGTCTTGTTCAGTAGCTTGTGAAGATAAACACGATTGATTGTATGGCATGCAGTATCAATGGATTCGGGCCAGAATTTTCTTGGGGTCTTGTATTCATCTAGCATCGTTCTGGCCATCTCAATTAGTGTTATGTACTTGCGTTCGACGATGCCATTCTGCTATGGCGTGTATGGGGCTGAGAATTCATGTGTGATGCCCAAGGTATCAAGATATGTATCAAGGCCAGTGTTCTTGAATTCAGTGCCATTGTCACTTCTGATGTGCTTTATCTTAGCGCCATAATTGTTCATAGCTCGATTGGCGAAGCGTCTGAAGACATCCTGCACTTCAGTCGTGTAGAGGATTATGTGCACCCAAGTATATCTAGAATAATCATCAACAATAACGAAGCCATAGAGGCAAGTAGTAGTAGTAAGAGTTGAGTAATGAGTGGGGCCGAAAAGATCCATGTGAAGCAGTTCGAAGGGTCGAGTAGTGGTCATGATTGTCTTCGAGGGATGTTTGGCCCTCGTCATCTTCCCTGCTTCACAGGCACCGCATAAGTGGTCTTTCTTTAACTTGACGCCCTCGATGCCTATGACATGCTTCTTCTTCGCAAGGGTCTGGAGGTTCCTCATGCCAGCATGCCCAAGCCTCCGATGCCAGAGCCAGCATTCTGAAGCCTTTGCTAGAAGACATACTGCAAGCTGTGGTCCTGCCGAGAAATCTACCATGTACAAAGCATCTTTTCGATACCCTTCAAACACTAGAGTCTTGTCAGATTCCATTAGTACAAGGCAACGATATTTTCCAAATATTACGATCATGTTCAAATCGCAAAGCATTGAGACAGACATTAAGTTGAAGCCAAGGGATTCAACAAGCGTGACTTTATCCATGTGTTGATCCCTTGAGATTGCAACTCTACCTAGACCCAATACCTTACTTTTACCAGTGTCAGCAAATGTGATGTGGCTCTTGTCGGATGGACATAAGGTTGAGTCCATAAGAAGACTTCTTTTGCCAGTCATGTGATTTGTACACCCACTGTCAATAATACATTCTGAAGACGCTGGTGTCGTACCCTACAGTGCAGCTAGGGGGATAGGCTTCACGAAGAGAATTGTGAACCAAAAACATTTGACGAGCCAGTGGATTATGAAAGCTTAGATCGACATTAGGACTGATAGGGCAAGTAGCAAGCGACTCAGGAACAAAGTACATAATAAGACCATTCGTGCATTTGATCTTGCGCCCTACAAGATGTTTAAGGTCCCCAGCAATAGCGTCAGACGATTTTGGTTTTCTGCTGGAGACCTTTCCCTGCAAAAGAGAGTTAAGCTTTCTTAGCCACCCACATCTTCAAGGGTGGCTTAGAAGCAATAAGTCTAAGTGCAGCATCTGAGAATTTTGGCTTTGAAGCCCTAGCAAACAGTCTTGCAGGCGGACAATAGTACTCATAAGAATAAGCAGAATAGTTCTTGGTCTTATGAACATGGCGGTTTGATGAACCGCTCTCATATTCATATGCCTGAGTGTGGTTTCCCTGCAAAACGTTTGCGTTAGTGCGACTCAGGTGAGTCCTCTGTCTGTATGAAGCCTTTGGACCGTATGAATCCTTTGGTCTGAGGTTTGTCTTCTTCACGTGAGGTGTCACGATGACATTCACAGGAAGACTCTCCAGACACCTTTTCGGAACCCAGATCTTCTTCATAGGCGGTCCATTCCTGCAGTTAGTACCAATGTACCTGGCAAACACTTCAACATTCTGATTCTTAAATAGTATATAGTTTGCATCAAAGGATTCATCAATGATAATGGGGTTAGCACAAGTGAAGCCAGATAGATTGGATGGATCTGCTGAAGGTTCCTTTGCAGCAACCCACATGGTTTTGGGGTACTGCTCACGTTTCCAGTAAGAGCCATCTGCATTCATTTTCCTTACGAACCCTACACCCTCTTTCCTAGGGTTTCGGTTCAGAATCTACTTTTTCAGGACATCACATAGCGTCTGATGCCCTTTAAGACTTTTGTACATCCCTGTTTCAAGCAATGTCTTCAACCTAGCATTCTCATCAGCAATAGCGGTGGTATCCTCAGCAGAGGGGTTAGTTACCACATCAACAGTTGAAGATATTGCAACAATAGTAGCAGTAGAACATTTAGCAACAGAAGTAGCATTATCACGCTCAATGCATTTAAGACATGGTGGTTCAAATCCTTCCTAAGCGGGACTGGTCTGTTTGGCACGAAGTGACTCGTTTTCCGTTTGAAGATCTTCATGAACCGCTCTCAATTTCTCAAGATCTTGCTTCCTTTGAAGATAATCATAGGAAAGCTTTTCATGAGTTGTTGAGAGAGTTTCATGACGACTTTCAAGTTCCTGATACTTAACGTGAAGATTTTTTATGTCTTCAATTAGGGATTCAGATCGAGTCATTTTAGCACCTAACAGATCATCGCTTCTGTCTAACAGTTTTTGAATATGTTACATAGCTTTCTGTTGTTCAGTTGCAATTTTAGCAAGTGTTTTGTAGCTAGGTTTTGAACCACAATCAGAGTCATCGTTGCTAGATGTTTGATAGTGAGTAGTGCGTGTGTTTACCTTGGCACCGCGTGCCATGAAGCAGTAGGTAGAAGCGGAGTAGTACTTGTCATTTGCATCGGTGTCGGTGATGAAGTCATTGTCTTCAGTGTTGAAGATGGACTTAGCAACGTATGCTATAGCCAGACTTGCGACGCCTGAGTCGGATTCCTCCTCAGACTCCACCTCCGCCTCCTCAGAAGCAGACTCCTCCTCTGAATCCATTTCCTTGCCAACAAACGCACGTGCCTTGCCAGATAAGCTCTTCTTGTGTGATGAAGACTTTGAGGAAGACTTGGACGAAGACTTTGAGTATTTCTTCTTCTTCTTCTTGTCGTCAGAGTCATATTCCTTGCTCTTCTTCTTCTTTTTGTTCTCATTGTCCCACTGTGGACACTCAGAGATGAAGTGGCCAAGTTTCTTGCACTTGTGACATGTTTTCTTCTTGTAGTCATGAGCAGGAGCTTCATCATTCCTTGAACTTGATGGGAAGACTTTCTGAAGCCTTTCTTCTTGGTGAATTTTTGGAACTTCTTGACAAGCATAGCAAGTTCCCTACCAATGTCTTCAGGATCATCAGAACTGCTGTCAGATTCTTCTTCAGATGAGGAGACAGCTTTTGCCTTCAAGGCACGAGTTCGCCCATAGTTTGGACCATAGATATCTCTTTTCTCCGAAAGCTGAAACTCATGTGTGTTGAGCCTCTCAAGTATGTCATACGGATCGAGTGTCTTAAAATCAGGACGTTCTTGAATCATCAGGGCCAGGATGTCAAACAAACTATCAAGTGATCTCAGCAGCGTCTTGATGACTTCGTGTTTGGTAATCTCAGTGGCGCCGAGGGCTTGAAGCTCATTTGTGATGTCAGTGAGTCGGTCAAATGTGTGCTGGACATTCTCATTGTCATTTCGCTTGAAGCAGTTGAAGAGGTCGCGAAGGACACTGATTCTCTGATCTCTCTGGGTTGAGATGCCTTCATTGACCTTGGAGAGCCAGTCCCAGACCAGCTTAGATGTCTTCAAAGCACTCACACGGCCATACTGTCCTTTGGTCAGATGACCACAGATGATATTCTTGGCAGTAGAGTCCAGTTGAACGAATTTCTTGACATCAGCAGCAGTGACACCTTCTCCAGCCTTGGGAACGCCGTTCTCAACGACATACCATAGGTCGACGTCAATGGCTTCAAGATGCATGCGCATCTTATTCTTCCAGTAGGGATATTCAGTTACATCGAAGACGGGGCATGCAGCGGAGACTTTAATTATCCCTGCAGTCGACATAGCTAAAACTCCAGGTGGTTAAACCGAATCACACAGAACAAGGGAGCACCTTGCTCTAATACCAATTGAAAGTGTGTTATATCGACTAGAGGGGGGGTGAATAGGCGATTTTTATGAAAGTCTTCAGAACATAGAAGTTTTGAAGACAAACGATAAAAATTAAACCTATTACCATGCAGCGGAAGGTAGACTACACTAGGCAAACCATAGTCAAGTATTCAATTGAAGTGAAAGCACAAAGACTAATAGCAGCTAGGTAGTAAGGATCAGGTAGGAAGATATTGTGAAGCCAAACAGAACACGCAGTCACTCAGTGAAGACAAATGATAGTGCAAACATACAATGACTTCACAAGGAGTAACAGTAAGTAAAGGGAAGTGAAGATGAAACCAGTGACTCGTTGAAGACAATGATTTGTTGGACCAGTTCCAGTTGCTGTGACAACTGTACGTCTGGTTGGAGCAGCTAGGTATTTAAACCTTAGGACACACTGTCCCGGACACCCAGTCCTGAACATGCAGCTCAGGACACCCAGTCCTCAACGTATTCTCCTTGAGCTAAGGTCACATAGACCTCGCCCAACCACTCTGGTAAGTCTTCAAGGTAGACTCCCAAACCTTCACAGACTTTGTTCACCGGCAATCCACAGTGTCTCTTGGATGCTCAGAACGTGACGCCTAACCGGCTGGAGGATGCACGGTCCTCAAGTGTAATAAGTCTTCAGATCACACAGACAAGAAGACTTAAGTGATGCCCAATTCTCTCTGGCTCTGGTGATTAGGGCTTTATCCTCGCAAGGAATTCTCTCTCAAAGGCTTCAAGGTGGGTTGCTCTCAAACGACAAAAGCCGTACTCTCAATCTGAGCAGCCAACCATTTATGGTTGTAGGGGGTGGGCTATTTATAGCCACTTGGCAACCCGACCTGATTTGTCCGAAATGACCCTGGGTCACTAAGAAACTGACACGTGTTCCAACGGTCAGATTTCAAACTCACACGGCAACTTTACTTGGGCTACAAGCAAAGCTGACTTGTCCGACTCTGGACAAGATTCGCTCTCATAGTCTTCACTCGAAGACATAGGTTTTTGGTTTAGGCATCACTTCAGTCATTCTGACTGGTTCTCTTGGACCCCACTTAACAGTACGGTGGTTCCTATGACTCAACACAAAAGAAAAAGAACTACGAAAGATCTAAGTCTTCGAGCTCCGTAGGCTTCATATAGTGTCTTCTCTTGTCATAGTCTTCAATGTGAATATCTTCATATACCTCTTTTGACTTCAATGTCTTCATACATTTTTAGGGGTCATCTCTGGTAGTAAAAATGAATCAATGAGGGACTTCTACCTATGTTATCCTGCAATTCTCACAAACACATTAGTCCCTCAACTAGGTTTGTCGTCAATACTGTAAAACCAACTAGGGGTGGCACTAGATGCACTTACAGCTTTGTCTTCGAGTGCTGAACTGGGTTGTTGGCAATCTTGATGGAGCTTTCATTGTCGCAGTAGAGTGGAACTTGCTTCAGATGAATGCCATAGTCTTTGAGTGTTTGCTTCATCCACAGAAGCTGAGCGCAGCAAGATCCAGCAGCAATGTATTCAGATTCAGCAGTGGAGAGAGATACACAGTTCTGCTTCTTTAAAGACCAACATACAAGTGATCGTCCCAGAAAATGACATGTGCCTGATGTAGACTTGCGATCCACCTTGTCACCAGCATAATCAGCATCCAAGAATCCAACCAGATCAAACTCTAAGCCCTTTGTCGGGTGGTGAGTGCGACATATGCCAACAGGTGGCTTATCATTGTGGGATCCAGTAAGACATCGCCGGTGCCTGGAAGCGGGATAAGGCGAAGACATGCACGCCGGCGGATCTTACCCAGCTTCGGGGCTCTCCGTGGAGATAACACCCCTACTGCTGCTCTGCGGGGTCTCCGCATGCTCACTAGATGTATCGAGTAGCTACACAACGCTCCTTGAGCTGTTTTTTTGGGGGAAGGAGGAAGAAAGGGCACGACTAGTTTGCTTCTTCTCCTTGTATGGTATCTGGAACTAGTGGGGGGTCCAACCCCTTTGCATGGTGCACCGGGGGGTTTATATAGGCCCACCCCCCGGGAATACAAGGGTAATCCAGCTGGGCGCGGGGCCCAACCGTCTGTGACTGCGCTCGCCGGCTTCTGCGCCGGCTGCTGGGGCCCGCCGGCTGGTGGGTCCCGCCGCCTGCCAACTCCTGGGCAATAGGCGGGCCCCACTGCCAAGGGTCTTGTCGATGGCCGGTCACTGTTGCTTCATTCCGATGACGAGGGCTTCGTCGGGGCAAGCGTGGCTACAGTGCCGCCGTCCTGCGGGCGTTCACCGTAGCCTTACCGCGTCTCATCTCCTTAATGGGGTGTCTTCCTCGAGGGGGGAAGCGAGCCGGCTGCGGAGAGCCGGCCCCGTCTCGGGCCGACCGTGGGAGGCCAGGCCGCCTTCGGGTGCCTCTCTGCCCGAAGGGGCCCACCGCCCGTGGGCCGTACTGGTAGCCCGTCGTGGATGACATCAGGGTCAACATGGCAACAGTGCCGCGCCGGACGGGTCATGGCCACTCCGCCCGGCGCACTGTACCACGCGTGCTCCGTGATTCGAGGGTGGCAGGCTTTACTGTAGCCACGCCCCGTCTCATCGCCGTTAGGTGGGTGCAAACTTTGTGGGTACGGTCTTGACCGCTCTATGGGGAGCCGGCTTTCTCACAGCCGGCTTCTTGGAGTCGGCCCTCTCATGAGGGTTAAAGTCGGGCCGCCTTCCTAAAGCCGACCTTGATCCCAGCCGGCTAGGGGAAGGCGGCCCCATGTCTTGGATTCTTGAGAGCCGGGCTGGCTCGTAACTTTTTCCGAAGTGCCAGGGGAAGCTGGCTAGGCTACCCATGGCTATTTACTCCGACAGTAGTCCCCGAAGCTGATCGAGCTCCGAGGTGATCAGTGGGGACGAGGAGCTTGGTCGGCTTCCTATCCTGAGGGTTCGGCCTCGCGGGCGTACGCCGACTTCAGATAACCCCGCGTAGGCGGGAGGGGAGGGGGCCTGCATGCTGACCACGGGCCCTCTCGCGGCCACGTGGCGGCAGGGTCCTGCGAACGCACGCGCGCGATGGGACGCCGTCGCAAGCCCGGGCCCGCCACTCGCGAGCCTCGGTCCGGGCGCGGATCTTCTGTGGCCCACAGGGCCGCTCGCCTTCTCAAGGCAGTTTTGATCTCGTCATTAAGGATCGATAATCGCGGGACGTGGGAAGTGGGCACAATCGACCCCCACGCTTCCCCACACAACGCCTCTTTGGCTCCGCCACGTGAGCCTATAAGTAGGGGGAGGAGAGCGAGCGACAGAGGTTCGCGCGCTCCCTCCCACTCCGTCCCTCCTAACTCTCGTCTTCTTCCTCTCGCTGGCGCTGCAGCCTCCTGTCTCAGCGCCCCCGCGTCTCCACGCCACCTCGCTCCCATGGCATTGTCAAGCTCCTGGGACGGCTCCAACGTCCATGAGGATCATGTGGAGTTCCTTCACCAGACCCGGCGCTTGCCCGGCGCCGACCGCGTACAGGTCCGCCTGGCGCCCGAGAGGGAGATCTCGCCGGCGCCGGAGGAGGGCGAGCGGGTTGTCTTCCGCTCGCACTGCCTGTGCGGCTTCGGCCTCCCGGCGAGCGGGTTTCTGCGTTCTTTCCTCGACTTCTACAACCTCCAGCTGCATCATCTCACACCCAATGCGGTGATGCTGCTATCGGCCTTCGTCTCCCTCTGCGAAGGCTTCTTGGGGCTGCTCCCCACGCTGGAGCTCTGGGGGGAGTTCTTCCAGAGCAAACTCGGCACAGTCGTCGCCGGCGTGCCCGCCCCCTGCGGAGCCTTCATCGCCATGAGGAGGGCGAGCGAGAACAATCTGTTCCCGCCCATCCCCCTGATCCAGTCGGTGAAGGTCTGGCAGAGATCTTATTTCTATGTGAAGAACGTCGCCGAGCGACAAGACTACATCAACCCGCCGGCTTACGTAGCTGGCCCGCCAGTTGGGAGGCAGCCCTCGTGGAGCTTCCGGTCCCGGTCGTTGTCTCCGGCCGGGAACGCCGCCATCTCCCGGCTTCGGGTGATGATCCAGTCGGAAGGCCTGCGCGGGGCCGACTTGGTGGCCGCCTTCGTGGAGCGCCGGATTCTCCCTCTCCAGAGTCGGCCCCACATGATGTGCCAGATGAGCGGCCGCCTCGATCCAAGCCGGCTGAGCACATGGGAAATGCCCCACGCGAAGGTGGCGCTCATGGTCAACTACATCACCAACTGCAAGCTCGCCGGGGACTGGCAATACGGCAAGGCGCAGTATTCTCGCGCCAATCCTCCGCCCACGGTAAGCTTCTCTCTCTATCTTCTTTTTGGTCGTCCGCCGGCTTCGTGATGGCCGGCTTCTGACCAGTCGGTCCTTTGAGCAGAACCCTCTCCTTGCGCCGCCGGCCGGGGTGGCAGGGATCGAATGCCAATATGCCCCCGACCGCACGGTGGATGATGTTGACGACCCGGACTTGGGGGCAGCCGCCATGGAAGACGCCGTCGTGGGGGACAGCGCCGAGCCCGGAGGCTCAAAGTTCACCGCGAGCTTCAAGGACTGGCCGGACGATTTTGAAGCCGAAGTCGCTCCGCGTCGCCAGCCGGCAGCCGACCAACAGGGCGCGGGCTCGTCTGTCGCGCCGGCTGCCGGCGGCGGCAGAAGCGCCGGGCCGCTCTAGGCCTCTTCGGCAGTCGGCCGAAGAAGTCCAAGACTTCCGCCGCGGCGACAAAGCGGGATGAGGCGGCCCGCTTCCGCAAGGCTGTGAAATAGCCCCAGGCTGTCTCGGCGTAAGTCTTCAATTGCTTTGCCGCACTCGTCGTTGTTGTTCTCTTTTCTTCGAATTTCTTCTTAACTTTTCCTCGCTTGCTGGACAGGGCGCCGCTTTCCCTTGAGCGGGGCCCGGGCGGCTCCATCGTGGGGAGGCCATAGAGCGGAACGCCCGCGAAGCGCGGGAGGAGCGCGAGGCGGCGGAGAAGGCGGCCGCCCAGGCGGCAGAGAGGCAGGCCGAAGCGGTAGCCAAGGCCCAGAGGGAGGCGGCTCCCACAGAGACGGAGGCGGAAATCTCGCGCAGCCAGCCTCCGCTGCTCGCCGTTCCTCTCCGAGCCGTGGCCCCCGACACCCCGTTGCCCTTGGCGGAGGAGATCATCCAAGACCCACCGCTGTTGGAGAGGGAGGAGGACCCCGTGGCCTTGGCGGGGAGAATGCCGCCTGCGGCGCCAACCGGGGCGGGCCAAGGCGGTCAATCATCAATGGCGCCAGAGGAGCCGTCCGGAGGTGAGCCGGAGAGCAGGGCCGGCCTCAAGGGGCAGCTGGTACCGGGCCGGTGTGCTGGAGGAGGCGCTGCTCCGCCGGAGTTGCGCCGAGCCGCGGGCGCAGGCCAGCCGGCTGGGGATCTGGAGGTGGACAGCTCCGCCGTGTCCGAGTGGTCTCCCAGCGGGGGGGGGGGGCGGCGAGCTGGAAACGGCGGCTCAAGGGGTCCGGAGCCGGCTACGAGCTCAAGCTGCCCTGCTGCAACAACTCAACCAAGAGTTCTTGTCGACGCGAACCACTGTCCGGGTGAGCCCTTCGCTCTTGGCTGCTTTGCTTTCTTGATTTCTTCCGTGGGGGTGCGTCAGCGCACCCACTAGGTGTAGTCCCCGAGATTCGGGCCAACTGCTACGTAGTCGGGTCGGATCTTTCTCGACGGCCACCTTACTTTGCTTTCTTTCTAAACTTTCAGGAATACCACAACCTTCGCGCTGCCGCCTTCGACTCCCAGGCTCGAGAGTTGAGCCGGCGGACCGACGACCTGGCCGACAGCCGAAGTAAGTACTTTGTTTGTCTCCTGTGGGGGCGCGTCAGCGCACCCACTGGGTGTAGTCCCCGAGATTCGGGCCGACTGCTGCGCAGTCGGGTCGAATCTTTCTTGACGACTCTTTTCTTATTGATTTTTCTTTTCCTTTGCCTTCAGGGGCCAACGCCGACTTGCGGACGGCGCTTGGCGAAGCGAAGGCCGCCCTTTACGCCAAAGAGGCCGAGTGCACTGCCTTGGTCCAGGAACGGGATCGCCTGGCCAAGAAGCTGGCCGACCAAGAGGAAAGCCACAAAACGGTGCTGCAGGCGGCGCGGGAGAGCGAAGACGCCTTGATGGCGGAATATGAGATGGCGGCGGCGACCTGGTCTGAGACCCGGCGAGTCCTGGACGAAGGCTTCGGCCGGATCGAGGACTTGATCGACGGTAAGCTGCCTTTCTCGGCCCTCCCCTGCCCCTTGCCGTTTGGGTTTTTTGACTTATCTTGAGCTCTTGCTTGTTGTTTCTTGCAGATTACTTCCCAGGCTACTCCACCTTCGCCGCTCGAAGCATTGAGGCCCATCGCGAGGCGCGCCGGCAGGCGGGGGCCGACATCGCGCCGGATGCAAACCGGACCCTTGAGGAGCAGCTTCTGGCTGTCCAGGCACGGTTGCAGCCGGCGCATCGGATGCTTCGCCGGCTCCAACGTGCCGGGGCGCAAGTGCTGGCCGCCCTCTAGCCCGGCGAGACGATCCCCCGCACTCCGAGCCGAACTGCCGACTGGCTGGAAGTCGCAGTTGGTCGCTTCGAGGCTTGGATAGCATCAGCGGCCCGCCTCGGAGCCGGGCGGGCGTTGGAATTCGTCCGGGCTTGGTACCCAGGGCTGAGCCTGGACCAGCTGCGCACTTGGCGGATGGAGGCCGACGCGGAACTGGAGGTGGTGAGGCCGGCTATCGCCCAGCGGGCTTCAACGATCGCCGAGTGCACCGACATCAGCGTTTTCGCACCCGAAATCGATGATGACGGTGTCGCGCAGCCGGAGGAGTGGTTCGGGCTGAACCCGGCGGTGGGCGAGGACTCGGCGGAGGAGATCGCCTCCAGCGACGAGGGCAAAGAAGACGAAGATGACGACGGCGGAGACGTCGAGCCGGCTGGTGGAACAACCAGCCGACCTCAGGCCGACCGTGCCTCCGGCAACGAGGCGTGTGGAAGTGCGCCCTCTTTGGGAGGCGGCGACCAAGCCGAAGTTCGTCAGCCGGCCGCTCCTTCAGCCGGCGCGACCGTCTCCGCCAATCAGTCGGCCGCTCCGCCAGCTTGACCTGCCGTCTTTATCTTTCCTGCATTGTTGTCTTGGAACAATCTTTTGTTAAGTTTCGCAGTTCCACCCACTGGGGGTGTATCCAAACTATGTTGAATGCTGGCCTCTTGGAGGTCTTTTTTTGTAAATATTATCATGTGCATCCTTGGTTTCCATTCGCGTATGCTTGTTCATCCTTAGGCTTTTTCCTTTGCCGCCTTCCCTCTTTGGGGAGGCAAGTACTTGAGATTTCTTGGATTTAAAGTAGAGTGAATGGAAACCGGCCGGCCGGCTACTCTGGTAGCCAGTCGGCAGTGTGGGAAAAACCGGCTTTTGTTATATTAGTCCGTTAGTCCCTAGCCGTTTTTCGTTTGGGCGGTCGTTCCTACCTTTAACCCTTGCCGGCCGGACAGCCGGTTCTTCGAACTGCCACTTTGGCAAGGGAAGGCTTAAGAGCCGGCACACTACTTGTCTGACTGCGGGTAGGACTTCTAATATAACTTCAGTCGGCCAGTCCCCGAGCCGACTAGTCGAACTCGGTGCCGGACGGAAAGAGTAAATGATACGACAAGGTCATAAGCATGATACTTTTCATTCATAAATAAGGGATGGCAGTCCCTGAGCCCTCCTCGGGGAGCCTATTGTCTTGTACTTAATACAAAGGTTAGCGTGACACATACTGCCTTTCAACTGTAAAATCTTCGGAGGAGGTTGGCGTTCCATGGCCGTTCCGACTCCTTGCCGGAGTCGTCTCTCTTGCGTGCCTTCGGCTTCTGTGCGTCGATCAGGTAGTAGGAGTCGTTGCCTAGAGCTCTGCTGATGACGAAAGGGCCTTCCCAAGGGGCTGAGAGCTTGTGTTGGCCGGCTATTCGCTGAATCAGCCGGAGCACAAGGTCGCCCTCTTGGAAATATCTTGGCCTGACCTTCCGGTTGTGGTAGCGGCGCAAACCCTGCTGGTAAATTGCAGACCGGCTGAGAGCCAACAGTCGGCTTTCTTCCAGCAGGTCGATGTCGTCTTCTCTTGCTTCCTTGGCCTCCGTTTCCGTGTACATGGTTACTCGAGGCGAGTCGAATTCGATGTCAGTTGGGATGACCGCCTCGGCACCATACACAAGGAAGAAAGGGGTGAAGCCGGTTAACTTGTTTGGTGTAGTGCGCAGACTCCAGAGGACAGCCGGCAGCTCATCGAGCCAACAGCCGGCTGAGCGCTCCAGAGGTACAACCAGTCGGGGCTTGATGCCGGAGAGGATGAGGCCGTTGGCTCGCTCGACCTGGCCGTTTGACTGCGGGTGGGCGACGGATGCTAGGTCCAGCTGGATACCTTGGGCTGCGCAGAAACGTGCCAAGGCTCCTTTGGCGAAATTCGTGCCATTGTTGGTGATGATGTTGTGCGGCACACCGTACCGAGTTGTTATGTCCGCGATGAACGTCACGGCGGTCGGCCCATTCAGCTTCTTGATCGGCTTCGCCTCAACCCACTTGGTGAATTTGTCCACGGCGACGAGCAAATGCGTCATGCCGCCGCGCGCCATCTTGAATGGGCCCACCATGTCCAGTCCCCAAATAGCAAAGGGCCAAGTGAGGGGAATGGTCTTGACTGCCGAAGCCAGCATGTGTTGCTTGGAGCTGAAGAGCTGGCATCCCTTGCAATGCTTGACTAATTCTTTGGCGTCGTCCAAAGCAGTCGGCTAGAAGAAACCATGGCGGAAGGCTTTGGCGACAAGTGATCTTGAGGCCGCGTGGTGGCCGCATTCTCCTTGGTGAATGTCTGCGAGGATTGCAATGCCCTTCTCTTGCTCGACGCATCACTGGAGGACTCCGGTGACGCTGCGCTTGAGTAGTTCTCTGTTGACGATTGTGTACGCTCCGGCTCGACGCTGGACTTGTCTTGCTTCTATTTCGTCAGCCGGAAGGTCTTGGTTTAATAGGAAGTTGAGGATGGACTGAGCCCATGACGGAGCCGCGACTTCTTCTACTGCCAAAATGGCTACTGCCACCAGGGTGGGCGGGCTGGGCGGTGAGGTGCTAGAGTCAGCCGCCGGCTGTAGTGCTGGTGCAGTCCCCGGGCCGGCTACCGCGGTCCCCGAGCCGACTGCCGAAGTCCCCGAGCCGGCTGCCGAAGTCCCCGAGCCGGCTACGGGGGTCTTGGGGTCGGCTACTTGATTCTTTGAGCCGGGCCTGGCCGCATCGGGGTCAGGCGGCACGAAGATGGAATCGGATTCCGGAGACGGCTTGATGGACGGCTTGAGGAGGCGTTGTAGAGCGACGCCGGTTGGAATTGCTTGCCGAGCAGAGCCTATTCGAGCCAGGGCATCGGCTGGCTCATTGTCGGCTCGAGGTACATGGAGGAACTCGCATCCTTCAAAGTATCCGCTGAGTTGTTGGACCAGGAAACGGTAGCTCGCCATATTCGCGTCCTTGGCGTCTCAGTCGCCAGATGACTGCTGGACTACCAGGTCCGAGTCGCCATAACATAGGATCCGGCGAATGCCAAGCTCCTTGGCAAGCCGGAGCCCATGTATGAGCGCCTCGTACTCGGCCACATTGTTGGAGGCGGCAAAGTGGATTTGTAGCGTGTATCTGAGCTTGTCGCCTTTGGGAGAGGTAAGGACGATGCCGGCTCCCAAGCCGGTGCGCATCTTGGACCCGTCGAAGTGCATGCGCCAATGGGTGGAGTCGGGAGCCGGCGGCAGGTACTGGGTCTCGGCCCAGTCGACGAGGAAGTCGGCCAGTGCTTGGGACTTGATAGCAGTGCGGGGTTGGTAGAAGATCGTGTACGGGGCTAGCTCGATGGCCCATTTCGCCACCCGGCCGGATGCATCCCGGCTGCCTATGATCTCGGCTAGCGGGGCAGTGCATACGACCATGACGGGATGCTCTTGAAAGTAGGGCTTCAGCTTCTTGGCGGTGAAATACACGCCGTAACACATCTTCTGGTAGTGCGGGTAGTTTTGCTTCGAGGCGGACAACACCTCGCTCAAATAGTACACCGGCCTCTGGACCGGCTGGGCTCGGCCTTCTTCCGGGCGCTGGACTACGATGACGGTGCTGACCACCCGGCTGGTTGCAGTGATGTAAAGGAGCATGGGCTCTTTCTCGGTCGGCGTCGCAAGGACAGGCGGCGTGGCCAGCATCTTCTCCAACTCGTGGAAAGCTTGGTCAGCCTGGTCGTTCCACTCGAAGTGAGTGCTCTTCTTCATGAGGCGGTAGAGGGGGGGGGGCTTTTTCTCCGAGCCGGCTCATGAAGCGGTTCAAGGAGGCCAAGCACCCGGTGAACTTCTGAATGTCTCGAAGCTTGGTAGGGATCGCCATTCTCTCAATGGCCTTGATCTTCGCCGGGTTGCATTTGATGCCGCGTTCGGAGACCAGGAAGCCCAGGAGCTGGCCGGCTGGCACCCCGAACACGCATTTCTCGGGGTTGAGCTTGATTTGGAAACGGCGCAGGTTCTCAAATGTTTCCTTGAGGTCTTCCAGCAAGGTACCACGCTTCTCCGTCTTCACCACGATGTCGTCCATGTAAACGTGGGCATTCCTGCCGAGCTGCTTGAGGAGGCACTTCTGCATGCAACGCTGGAAGGTGGCACCGGCATTTCTCAAGCCGAATGTCATAGTCAGGTAGCAGAAGGCTCCGAACGGTGTGATGAAGGCGGTCTTCAGGCGGTCATCCGGGTCTAGCTTTATCTGGTGATATCCGGAGTAAGCATCCAAAAAACTCAACAGCTCGCATCCAGCTGTGGAGTCTATCACTTGGTCTATCCTCGGCAGGGCAAAAGGATCTTTGGGGCAGGCCTTGTTGAGACTTGTGTAATCTATACACATGCGCCACTTGTTATTCTTCTTTAGCACGAGGACCGGGTTGGCGAGCCATTCTGGAAAGAAAACTTCCATGATGAAGCCGGCCGCCAAGAGCCGGGCTATCTCCTCCCCTACAATCCTGCGTTTCTCCTCCGACAGTCGGCGGAGGGGTTGTCTGACTGGCTTTGCGTCTTCTCGAACGTGCAGTTTGTGCGCGGCGAATTTCCTCGGAACACCCGGCATGTCCTTGGGGGACCATGCGAAGATGTCCCGATTCTCACGGAGGAAATCGGCGAGCTCGCCTTCCTATTTGCTGTTCAGGTTTGCCCCGATGACGGCAAACCTCTTTGGATGCTCTGGGTCAAGAGGTATCTTCTTCGTCTCCTTGGCCGGCTGAAAAGACCCTTGAGCATCATGCTCCTTGGGGACGGGGGACACGGCCGACTGTTTGCCGGCTATGGCCACGACTCGGTCCAGCATCTTCTTCTCTTCTGCGATCACAAGGGATTCGGCCAGCCGGCTGCTGGCCGCGGCGCACTCGGAGGATTTCTTGTAGTCACCGGCTACGGTGATGACGCCTTTGGTGCTTGGTATCTTCATCTTGAGGTATGCATAGTGGGGAACCGCCATGAATTTGGCCAACGCAGGTCGGCCCAACAATGCATGGTAAGGGCTCTCCAGATCCACCACTTCAAACCAGATCGCTTCCCGGCGGAAATGCTCCTTGTCCCCAAAAAGTACATCAATCTTGATTTTGCCAATGGGGGTGCAGGACAGGCCGGGTATGATGCCATGGAACACTGTCCGAGTGGGCGTGAGCTATTTTGCCTTGACGTTCAACTTCTCCAGGGTGTCACGATACAGGATGTTGATGCTGCTCCCGCCGTCTATCAGCACACGGGAGAAGCGGGCGGCGCGTCTGTCCGTCGCAAGGGTGGCTTCCAGGACCAAAGCATAAGAGCCGGGAGACGGCATCACCTCCGGATGGTCGGCCCGGCTCCAGCTGATGGGCTTTTCTGACCAATGCATGTGTCCGGCGGGGTTGGCAGCGACCACGCTGACTTCCTGGTGCTCTCGGCGTTTGCTGCATCGGTCTTCGGGCTGGCTTGTAAAGACGACGTAGGCTGCTTGCTCATCAGGAAACTCGTCATGCACGGTTCCGACTGCGGGCCGAGCGGCCGGAGGCGGCGGAGGTGGAGGCGGCGGGCCCGCAGGCGGAGGTGGCAAGAGCCCCTCGCCCTTGGAGATTCGGGTGAGCCAGTTGCACTTCCGGGTCGTGTGGTTGGACGGCTTCGCGCCGCTGTGGAACTTGCAAGGGGCGTCGAGGGTTTGCTCGTAGGAGAAGGCGGGCTGCCAAGCCGGCCTGCCGCCCTTGGGCTTCTTGGGCGTCGGTCGTTCTTCAGGCGGCGCATCTTCGACCGTGGCCACCTGCCGGCTAGCGGGAGGCGGCGCGGGGCCCTTGCGCTTGTTGTCGTTCGAGTTGGGGTGTCGGCCGGGTTCTCCAGCCGGCGTCTTGGGCGCCGGGTTGAGCACCTTTCCGGACGCGTCTACCCGAAGCTCGGTCTTCATCGAGGAGTCGGCGGTGGCGTACTTGTCCGCTATGTCCAGAAGCTCGTCGAGGGTGGCCGGTTCGTCGCAGAGGAGCTTGTGCTTGAGGAGGGTGCCTTCTCGGCATCCGGCTGTGAAGTACTCTATGGCTTGTACCTCGTGCACCCCTTCACAGGAGTTGCGGAGCTCGGCCCAACGTGTGAGGTAATCGCGAGTGGACTCGGCGGGGCCTTGCATGCACAAGGAAAGCTGTCTGGGCTTGGGAGCCCGCTTGTAGGTGCTGGTGAAGTTGCGGATGAAGGCTTCTGTGAAGTCTAGCCAGCTGTTGATGCTACGCGGCTTGAGGCTGTTGAGCCAGGCCCGCGCCATGCCCTGCAGCATGAGGGGCACGTACTTCACGGCGACGCGCCGGTTGCCGTTGGCTATGCTAACCGCGGTGGAGTAGTCGATCAACCAATCCTCCGGCTTCACGGAGCCGTTGTACTTGGGAGTGTCTCTTGGGAGCGAGAACCCTTTGGGAAAGGGCTCGTCGCAGATGCTGGGGCCAAAACAAGGCGGGCCAACATCGTCTTCTTCTTCCAACGCCAGGGATCGCGCCAGGCGGTCGATCCGATGGCGGGCGTCGTTCTCGCCGATTCCTTCGTGGCGGCCCAGCCGGCCACCGAGAGTCGGGTGCGCTACTGGCGGTGAGGCGGGGTATCTCTCTCCACAGGGCGGAGGCGGAGGCGGGTCCCCCCGCCACTCCATGGCTCGGGGATGACCGTCCGCGTCCCGCTCAATGGAGATCCGGGTCCGGCTGCGGCTGGTAGCCGGCTCCTTCTCGCGTCGCGCGCGGGTATTGCTCGTAGTCGGCGTCCGGGACGTAGCGCCGAGAGGCTTTCCGCGCGAGCGTCGGCTTCGTGCCGCTGCGCGGCGGCATCTATCAACTGCTGGATGCGCCGGGTCATGTGGGGAAGGTCTTCGGCCTCCAGGCCGTCCAGCTCGTCTACGGCCGCCTGGGCGGCACGCAAGTTCTCGAGCGGAGTGGCATAGACTGGGCGGTCGACTCCCGGCGTGTCGGCGATGACGGCGCCGCGTTTCTTGACAAGGCCGGCCCGGCTTGGCCCGCCCGGGGCCGGCGTGCCGAAGGCGGCACGGTCAGCCTCGCGCCGGTAGGCCTCGGTGAGGCGTCTTACGGAGGCCAGCCTCCGGCCCTCTGCGAGGAGAGCGAGGCGGCGTGCTTCCAGTGCTTCGTCGTCGGCGTCGGCCGGGAGAGGAGCGGACAAGTCGTAGGCCGCCGCGCGCGGGGCGTCGCGGGCGCTCTCGTCGGCCGGGCCGCCGTGGCCGACAACCATCACTTCGGCGGTGACAGCGTCGTGGCCGTCGGCTTGAGGAAGCGGGTCGTTGTAGATCGCGACGTTGGTGGGGAAGGCGTCGTAGGGGGCCATGTCGGAGTCGACAGGCATCGGGTCGGTGGAGCCAACCGACTCCAGGTCCGCAGCGGGCTCGCTGGAGACATGGAGCTGGCCGAGAAGGTTGGCGAAGCGGTCAGTGCCCGCATCGGAGGCGAGCTCGTTGAAGGTGAAGGTCTCGTCGGGGAGATCGGCGAGGCCGCTTGCCGTGCAGACGCTGGTGACGCCCTGCAGCGCGTCGTGGCAAGCGTCATCGGGCGTGCCGGGCTGGCTACGCTCGCTGGGGAGGAAAAGGGTTCCCGTCCAGAACAGGTCTCCGGACGATGGTGCGCCTGGCCCCACGGTGGGCGCCAAATGTCGGGTGGTGAGTGCGACATATGCCAACAGGTGGCTTATCATTGTGGGATCCAGTAAGACATCGCCGGTGCCTGGAAGCGGGATAAGGCGAAGACATGCACGTCGGCGGATCTTACCCAGCTTCGGGGCTCTCCGTGGAGATAACACCCCTACTGCTGCTCTGCGGGGTCTCCGCATGCTCACTAGACGAATCGAGTAGCTACACAACGCTCCTTGAGCTGTTTTTTTGGGGGAAGGAGGAAGAAAGGGCACGGCTAGTTTGCTTCTTCTCCTTGTATGGTATCTGGAACTAGTGGGGGGTCCAACCCCTTTGCATGGGTGCACCGGGGGGTTTATATAGGCCCACCCCCCGGGAATACAAGGGTAATCCAGCTGGGCGCGGGGCCCAACCGTCTATGACTGTGCTCGCCGGCTTCTGCGCCGGCTGCTGGGGCCCGCCGGCTGGTGGGTCCCGCCGGCTGCCAACTCCTGGGCAACAGGCGGGCCCCACTGCCAAGGGTCTTGTCGATGGCCGGTCACTGTTGCTTCATTCCGATGACGAGGGCTTCGTCGGGGCAAGCGTGGCTACAGTGCCGCCATCTTGCGGGCGTTCACCGTAGCCTTACCGCGTCTCGTCTCCTTAATGGGGCGTCTTCCTCGAGGGGGGAAGCGAGCCGGCTGCGGAGAGCCGGCCCCATCTCGGGCCGATCGTGGGAGGCCAGGCCGCCTTCGGGTGCCTCTCTGCCCGAAGGGGCCCACCGCCCGTGGGCTGTACTGGTAGCCCGTCGTGGATGACATCAGGGTCAACATGGCAACAGTGCCGCGCCGGACGGGTCATGGCCACTCCGCCCGGCGCACTGTACCAGGCGTGCTCCGGGATTCGAGGGTGGCAGGCTTTACTGTAGCCACGCCCCGTCTCATCGCCGTTAGGTGGGTGCAAACTTTGTGGGTACGGTCTTGACCGCTCTATGGGGAGCCGGCTTTCTCACAGCCGCCTTCTTGGAATCGGCCCTCTCATGAGGGTTAAAGTCGGGCCGCCTTCCGAAAGCCGGCCTTGATCCCAGCCGGCTAGGGGAAGGCGGCCCCATGTCTTGGATTCTTGAGAGCCGGGCTGGCTCGTAACTTTTTCCGAAGTGCCATGGGAAGCCGGCTAGGCTACCCATGGCTATTTACTCCGACACCCTTTGGATACCATAATCCTAGTGTTGGGGTGTAAGCCAAATATCGAAGAATTCGCTTCACAGCTAATTGATGTGATTCCTTTGGTGCCGCTTGGAATCGAGCACACATGCAAACACTAAGCATAATATCTGGCCTAGATGCACATAGATAAAGTAAAGAACCAATCATGGAGCAGTATACCTTTTGATCGAACTCTTTACCATTGTCGTCGGGACCCAGATGATGTTTGGCTGGCATTGGCGTCGTGAAGCCTTTGCAGTCTTGCATCCCAAATTTCTTCAGGCAATCTTTGAGGTACTTCTCTTGAGATATGAAGATGCCGTTGCGTTGCTGACGTATTTGAAGACCAAGGAAGAACTTCAGCTCACCCATCATGGACATCTGATATTGCTCTTGCATCATATATCCAAACTCTTCACTGTATTTCTGATTGGTGCAGCCGAAGATAATGTCATCCACATATATTTGGCACACAAACAGTTCACCATCATATGACTTCCTGAAGAGAGTGGGGTCGAGGGAACCAGGTTTGAAGCCTTTGCTCTTCAGGAAGTCTTTGAGTGTGTCATACCAAGCCCGAGGGGCTTGTTTGAGGCCATACAGTGCCTTGTTGAGCTTGTACACCATGTCAGGATGTTTTGGATCTTCAAAGCCAGGCAGTTGTGCAACATACACTTCTTCTTCAATCTTGCCATTGAGAAAAGCGCTCTTCACATCCATTTGATATAGAAGAATGTTATGATGATTTGCATAGGCCAGCAGTATGCGTATGGCTTCAAGTCTAGCCACAAGAGCAAATGTTTCATCGAAGTCAATCCCTTCAACTTGAGTGTATCCTTGAGCAACGAGACGAGCTTTGTTTCTGACAACTTGACCATGCTCATCTTGCTTGTTGCGATATATCCATTTGGTGCCTATTATATTGTGCTTGCGAGGATCAGAACGCTTAACCAGTTCCCATACATTATTCATCTCAAACTGTTGAAGCTCTTCTTGCATAGCTTGAATCCATTCAGGTTCCATGAAGGCTTCTTCAACTTTCTTGGGTTCAGATATTGAGACGAATGCGAAGTGCCCACAGAAATTTGCTAGCTGTGTTGCCCTTGAACGAGTGAGTGGACCTGGTGCATTGATGCTATTAATTATTCTCTCAGTCTGTACTTCATTTGCAACAGGAGGATGTACAGGACGAAGATTTTGCTCTTGCTGATCATTGTCATCGTTAGAAGGAATGTCTTCAGGATGAGCATTGTCTTCAGGTTGATCATTGTCTTTAGGTTGATCAGGTGCGGAGATGATAAGTTCCTCTTCAGGCTGAGCTTCAGAAGGTATGATTTCTCCAGTTCCCATAAGTTTGATTGATTCACTGGATGGAACTTCATCTAGCACATTTGGCAGGTGCTCTCTTCGCGAGCCGTTAGTCTCATCGAACTGCACATCCACTGTTTCAACCACTTTATAGTGAAAAAGGTTGAAGACTCTGTAGGAATGCGAATCCTTTCCATATCCAAGCATAAAGCCTTCATGTGCTTTTGGTGCAAATTTTGAAGTGTGATGTGGATCCTTAATCCAGCACCTGGCACCAAATACTCTGAAGTAATTGACATTTGGCTTCTTGCCAGTAAGGAGCTCATAGGATGTCTTGTTCAGAAGCTTGTAAAGATAAACACCGTTGATGATATGGCATGCAGTATCAATGGCTTCAGGCCAGAATTTTCTTGGAGTCTTGTATTCATCAAGCATCGTTCGAGCCATCTCAATAAGTGTTCTGTTCTTGCGTTCGACGACGCCATTCTACTATGGCGTGTACGGAGCTGAGAATTCATGTGTGATGCCCAAAGTATCAAGATATGTATCCAGGCCAGTGTTCTTGAATTCAGTGCCATTGTCACTTCTGATGTGCTTTATCTTGACACCATAGTTGTTCATTGCTTGATTGGCGAAGCGTCTGAAGACATCCTGCACTTCAGTCTTGTAGAGGATTATATGCACCCAAGTATATCTTGAATAATCATCAACAATGACAAAGCCATAGAGACAAGCAGTAGTAGTAAGAGTTGAGTAATGAGTGGGACCAAAAAGGTCCATGTGGAGCAGTTCGAAGGGTTGAGTCGTTGTCATGATTGTCTTCGAGGGATGCTTGGCCCTCGTCATCTTTCCTGCTTCATAGGCACCGCATAAGTGATCCTTCTTGAACTTGACGCCCTCGATGCCTATGACATGCTTCTTCCTTGCAAGGGTGTGGAGGTTCCTCATGCCAGCATGCCCTAGCCTCCGATGCCAGAGCCAGCATTCAGAAGCTTTTGCTAGAAGACATACTGCAAGTTGTGGTCCTGCTGAGAAATCTACCACGTACAAATCATCTTTCCGATACCCTTCAAACACTAGAGACTTGTCAGATTCCATTAGAACAAGGTAACGATATTTTCCAAACATCACAATCATGTTTAAATCGCAAAGCATTGAGACAGACATTAAGTTGAAACCAAGGGATTCAACAAGCATGACTTTATCCATGTGTTGATCCTTTGAGATTGCAACTCTACCTAGACCCAATACCTTCCTTTTACCAGTGTCAGCAAATGTGATGTAAAGTTGAGTCCATGAGAAAGCTTCGCTTGCCAGTCATATGATTGGTACACCCACTATCAATAATCCATTCTGAAGCAGCTGGTGTCGTACCCTACAGTGCAGCTAGGGGGATAGGCTTCACGAAGAGAGTTGTGAAGCAAAAACATTTGACGAGCCAGTGGATTATGAAAGCTTAGATCGACATTAGGACTGATAGGGCAAGTAGCAAGCGACTCAGGAACAAAGTACATAATAAGACCATTTGGGCATTTGATCTTGCGCCCTACAAGATGTTTAAGGTCCCCAGCAATAGTGTCAGATGATTTTGGTTTTCGACTGGAGACCTTTCCCTGCAAAAGAGAGTTAAGCTTTCTTAGCCACCCACATCTTCAAGGGTGGCTTCGAAGCAATGAGTCTAAGTGCAGCATCTGAGATCTTTGGCTTTGGAGCCCTAGCAAAAAGTCTTGCAGGTGGACAATAGTACTCATAAGAATAAGCAGAATAGTTCTTGGTCTTATGAACATGGCGGTTTGATGAACCGCGCTCATATTCATAGGCCTGAGTATGGCTTCCCTGCAAAACATTTGCATTAGTGCAACTCAGGTGAGTCCTCTATCTATATGAAGCCTTTGGGTCGTATGAAGCCTGTGGTCTGGGTTTTGTCTTCTTCACTTGTGGTGTCATGACGACATTCACAGGAAGATTCTCCAAACACCTTTTCGGCACCCAGACCTTCTTCATAGGCGGCCCATTCCTGCAGTTAGTACCAATATACTTGGCAAACACTTCACCATTCTGATTCTTAAACTGTTTATAGTTTGCATCAAAGGATTCATCAATAACAATGGGATTAGCACAAGTGAAGCCAGATAGAGTGGATGGATCCACTAAAGGTCCCTTTGCAGCAACCCATGTGGTTTTGGGGTACTGCTGAGGTTTCCAGTAAGAGCCATCAGCATTCATTTTCCTTTCGAACCCAACACCCTCTTTCCTAGGGTTTCGGTTCAGGATCTTCCTTTTGAGGACATCACATAGTGTCTGATGCCCTTTGAGACTTTTGTACATCCCTGTTTCAAGCAGTGTCTTCAACCTAGCATTCTCATCAGCAATAGCAGTGGTATCCTCAGCAGAGGGGTTAGTTACCACATCAACAGTTGAAGATATTGCAATAGTAGCAGCAGTAGAACATTCAGAAACAGAAGTAGCGTTATCACGCCCAATGCATTTAAGACATGGTGGTTCAAATCCTTCCTGAGCTGAACTGATCTGTTCGGCGCGAAGTGACTCGTTTTCAATGAAGTGAAAGCACAATGACTAATAGCAACTAGGCAGTAAGGATCAGGTAGGAAGATATTGTGAAGCCAATCAGAACAAGTAATCACTCAGTGAAGCCAAATGGTGATGCAATCGTACAATGACTTCACAAGGACCAACAGTAAGTAAAGGGAAGGGAAGGATGAAACCAGTGACTCGTTGAAGACAATGATTTGTTGGACCAGTTCCAGTTGCTGTGACAACTGTACGTCTGGTTAGGGAGGCTGAGATTCAACTCAGAAGACCTCGTCTTCACCTTATTACCCTTGAGCTAAGGACACCCAGTCCTCACCCAATCACTTTGGTAAGTCTTCAAGGTAGACTTCCAAACCTTCACAGACTTCGTTCACCGGCGATCCACAATGACTCTTGGATGCTTAGAACGTGACGCCTAACCGGCTGGAGGATTCATAGTCCTCAAGTGTAATAAGTCTTCAGATCACACAGACAGGAAGACTTAAGTGATGCCTAACACTCTTTGGCTCTGGGTGTTCAGGGATTTATCCTCGCAAGGAATTCTCTCTCAAAGGCTTCAAGGTGGGTTGCTCTCAAACAACAAAAGCCGTACTCTAACTCTGAGCAGCCAACCGTTTATGGTTGTAGGGGTGGGCTATTTATAACCACTAGGCAACCCGACCTGATTTGTCCGAAATGACCCTCGGTCACTAAGGAACTGACACGTGTTCCAACGGTCAGATTTCAAACACACACGGCAACTTTACTTGGGCTACAAGCAAAGCTGACTTATCCAACTCTGGACAAGATTTGCTCTCATAGTCTTCACTCGAAGACATAGGATTTTGGTTAAGCATCACTTCAGTCATTCTGACTGGTTCTCTTGGACCCCACTTAACAGTACGGTGGTTCCTATGACTCAACAAAGAAGAAAAAGAACGATGAAAGAACTAAGTCTTCATGCTCCATAGTCTTCATGCGATGTTTTCTCTTGTCATAGTCTTCAATGTGAATGTCTTCACATACCACCTTTGACTTCAATATCTTCATTCATTTTTAGGGGTCATCTCTGGTAGGAAAACCGAATCAATGAGGGACTTTTACCTGTGTTGTCCTGCAATTCTCACAAACACATTAGTCCCTCAACTAGGCTTGTCGTCAATTCTCCAAAACCAACTAGGAGTGGCACTAGATGCACTTACAGTGGGAGCATAGTCATCATCCCCTTCATCAGCTTTGTTGGTGAGGTTATTTTCTTCAGTGTTGAAGATAGACTTGCTGACGAATGCAGTAGCGAGAGCTAGGCTTGCCACTCCGGATTCAGACTCCTCAGATGACTCCTCTTCCTCATTTTCTTCAGATTCAGCCTCAGAGTCCATTTCCTTGACAATGAATGCCCTGGCCTTCTTGGAGCTACTATTCTTGTGATATGAAGGCCTTGAGGATTTTGATGATGAGAATTTTTTGGATTTCTTCTTTTTCTTTGCATCATCAGAACTGTAATCCTTGTATTTCTTCTTCTTTGATTCCTTTTCCCATTGAGGACAATCTTGAATGTAATGTCTAGGCTTCTTGCATTTGTGGCAGAGCCTCCTCTTGTAGTCACTGGATGAAGAATCACTGCTCCTTGAGGGTCTTCCAAGGCGACCACGTCTTGAGAACTTTTGGAACTTCTTCACAAGCAGAGCCAAATCATGGCTTAGTTCTTCAGGATTACCAAGGCTGCTACCAGAGTCTTCATCTTCGGACTCAGATACTGCCTTGGCCTTCAGTGCACGTGTTCTTCCATAGCTTGAACCATAGAGATCTCTCTTTTCAGCAAGTTGGAACTCATGAGTATTTAGCCTTTCAGGAATATCTGCGGGATCAAGTGACTTGTAATCAGCACGTTCTTGTATCATCAATGCTAGAGTGTCAAATGAGGAATCAAGTGATCTCAACAATTTCTTCACCACCTCATGGTCGGTGATGTCAGTGGCACCAAGTGCTTGAAGCTCATTTGTGATGTCAGTGAGGCGATCGAAGCTTTGTTGAACATTTTCATTGTCGAGTCTTTTGAAGCGGTTGAAGAGATTGCGAAGAACATCAACTCGAGAGTCACGCTGAGTTGAGACTCCTTCATTCACTTTGGACAACCTATCCCAGATAAGCTTCGCTGTCTCCAAAGCACTCACTCTGTCATACTGTCCTTTGCTCAGATGGCCACATACGATATTCTTCGCTTGAGAGTGAGTTGCTTGAATATCTTCACATCAGCAGCATACAGAGAAGGTGTGACTGAGGGAGCACCATTTTCCACAACATTCCAGAGATCGTTATCAATTGCTTCAAGATGCATTCGCATCTTATTCTTCCAGTAGGGGTAGTCCGTCCCATCGAAGGTAGGACACCCAGCAGAGATCTTGATCATACCTGCGGTCGACATAACTAAAACTCCAGGTGGTTAAACCAAAATCACACAGAACAAGGGAGTACCTTGCTCTGATACCAATTGAAAGTGCGTTATGTCGACTAGAGGGGGGGTGAATAGGCGATTTTTATGAAATTCTTCACTGGGGAATTTGCCGGTGAGGAAATTCCTTAGCGAAGAACTACTAGCAGCGGAATGAGTACTCAAGAGTAAACATACAAGAATACAAGCATAGTCATCATGATGAAATGAAGACAGGCACATAGTATAGAAGCGTAAGCACAGGATAACACAGGACGAAGACAAACAGACTGAAGAAATTGAACTGAGGAAATTGAGAAAGTCTTCTGTCAAAGTCTTCAAACACAGATATGAACAAGCACACAACACAGTTATGAGGAAATGGAAGAGTTGAGGAAATAGAACCAGTAAGCTTGGTGAAGACAATGATTTGGTAGACCATTTCCAACTGCTGTCTCAGTTGTACGTCTGGTTGGAGCGGCTGAGTATTTAAACTCGAGGACACACAGTCCCGGACACCCAGTCCTGAACACGCAGCTCAGGACACCCAGTCCTCACCGTATTCTCCTTGAACTAAGGTCACACAGACCTCGTCCAATCACTCGTGGTAAGTCTTCAGGCCACTTCCAAACCTTCACAAACTTGGTCACTCGGCGATCCACAATTCCTCTTGGATGCTCTAGACCATGACGCCTAACCGTCTGGAAGAAGTACAGTCTTCAAAGGTAACAAGCGTCGGATCCACGCAGGATCAACCTCTTCAGTGATGCTCAATCACTTGGGGTTTGTAGGTGTTTGGGTTTTGGGTTTTTCCTCACTTGATGATTTTCGCTCAAAGTCCTCAGAGGATGAGTTGCTCTCAAATGACAAGTGTTAGTTTCTCTCGGAGCAGCCAACCAGCTAGTGGTTGTAGGGGCGGCTATTTATAGCCTAGGGAGCAGCCCGACATGATAAGACATAAATGCCCTTCAATGATATGACCGTTAGGTGGATAGATATTTTGGGACAGCTGGCGCATAGCACAACAACGGTCGGAATTTTGAGTAGCAAAATCCTCAGGGCTATCATGTTCCTCACTGTGTAGGTAATCCGCGCTGGCGAATTCCTAACTCCTCAGTCAGAACAAATTCCTCAGAGACCATAAGAACTTTGTCTCTGTCACTGAAGAAATTGACTGAACTATATGAGATTTCCAATGGCTTCACTCGAAGGGATTGGTAGGTGTAGGATTTTAAGTTGAGCATCACATGGAAATTTTTCCTTAATATTTCCTCGACCCCCTTGAGATTTTGAGTTGAGCATCACATGGATTTTGAGATTTCCAAAGTCTTCAGTCGAAGAACTTCATTTTTAGGGGTCGACTTTCTCTGTAAATATCAAGCTCCTCATACACTTATAGACCTGTGTACACTCACAAACGCATTAGTCCCTTAACCTATAAGTCTTCAATACACCAAAATCACTAAGGGGCACTAGATGCACTTACACGGAACAATGAGGATTTTACCATACAATGGAAACTACAACGGGTTGAAGACTCCGAAGACTAGGAGAATTTGGAGGCTCTGAAGAATTTCCAGATTTGTATGACCTATGAAGGCTACCCCGATGGAACTTATCACACTATTGAAGTTGTCAATACTCGAGATCAAGGTGTGCTGGAGAAAGACCGGAACATGGAGCGTTAAAAGTCAAAGTTTTGTCAAGAAAAAACTAATGTAGGAGATATCAACTATGGACTGATAGCTCATGGCAGAGACATGGGCATAGACATGGCTATCCATGATGTTATCGCCCGCTTATGCTATATGTCACTGTGCTGAGTTAAGCATGCATTTCGTCGGAAGGATTGAATGACAAAAGGGCTAATGGAGCACCTATCAGCAAAGGATGCAGTTTTAACCTTAGCTGGTGTATCGCTAGGATCTAGAGAATTACATCAAGAAGTTTAACATCGACCTGCAGGAAGTCGTATCTAATAAGAAAGTATTTCGTGAAGAACTCGGGACCCAGAAGCTGAAAGTAGGCAAGCTGGAGGAGCAAAACCTTGAGACATCAAAGATTCGTCAGGTACTGAAGGACAGTAGGACCATGGTTCATGCCAAGGATGTTGAAACCTAGAAGTTTGGAATGCAACTCCAAAATATTAAAGGATGTCACGAGAGACTTCGCGTCAACAGAAATGATCTGGCAAAAGAACTTCAGAAGGACAAGCACGATCAGAAGAGGCCATCGGAGACATGAACAAGACTCGAAGAGTTTGACGACGTTGAAGATTTATTGACCTTTAGAACACCAAACCCCTGTTATATACCTACGTTAGATGCGGCGATTGTGAGCTATCATTTTGTTTGATGTTTTCCGATAGCCACAAAATACAATATGTCTTTTCAAAACTATTGTTTGTATTGTGTGTATCCCTCTCTATCTCTCTTATCCCACCCCAAAACCCCTAGAACCAATAGAGGATGAATGGAGATGAACTCATATTTTCTGGACCGATGAGTCAATTGGAGACGGACCGATGGATTCAGAACATGGAGGATCACATGAAAGAATAACCCTATAGTCGGAAATGATATGACCCAGCATGCTCTTCAGTGCTTTGAAAGAGGTGCTCCTACTTGGTGGAGGATGTACCAAACCATCAATGGATGGCAAGGAGTAACCACTTGGAAAGAATTTAAGTTGTCTTTGCCAAAGTCTCGGCTTGTGTCCCCGAAATTGAAGCCTTATGGAAATGATATGAAGAAACCCTGTGCATGCAAGCTTTGTGGAGAAATAGGACACAACCATAATGAACACAAGGATGAATGCCCTCATTATGAAGAAATTCACCCAGAGGAAGAATGCCCCACTAGGCAGGTAACTTGTTTCATGTGTGAAGGGACTACCCACTACCTCGCTCAGTGTCGCATTTACCCCATGGTTCGAAGAACCATCCAGCAGAAGAAGGAAGCAAAGAAAGGAGCCCCGTGGAAAATTTAAAAGAACATGTGATGAAGGAATAGGTAGAGGACACACCCAAAGAATAACCAATTAAACCTTGCACCAAGTCATGCTATTCGTGTGGAGAAGAAGGACACATCTCCCGGAATTGTTTGAAAGGGGATCTAGTAGAATTCCTGACAAAGGAAGTAGAATATGACCCACAGGAAATAGAAGCCCTGATTGGAATGGAAAATTCCATGAAGAGAAGTAGATTGGATTCTAGGAAAGACTTGAGTCATATCACCTGTTTCAGGTGCAAGGAGTCAGGGCACTACTTCAGCAATTGCCCAAAAAGGAAACCTCGAGACTTGTCAGAAGTAATATGTTTTTGTTGTAATGAAGCAGGGCACTTTGCCAGAGATTGTCCCAAGGAGAAGGAGACTTGTGATAATTAGTTGTGTTTGTGAGAAGTATAGTAGTAGTAGTGAGAACATTTTCTTTTATATTGAGGTGTTGAGTTGAGGCATGTAACGGAAAAGCAAGAGATTGTAATCATTGGAGAATCAATAAAGTTAGCATCATTGGTACTGATTTGGAATTTATGAGTAGTGACTCTATGAAGGAAGATTTTGGCCATTTTCGAGGATATGAGAAATATGGTCTATGGATGAATTTGTGCATTTCAAGGGTGGTAGTACCCTATGAGGAGACTTGACCTCTGGAAAGGATTATGATATTCCGTGGAGTGGACTTTGGACAAAATAAGTATGCGTTTTATCTCGATATGTGGGATACCCCAAGAGTATGAAGGGATGAAGTATTATTGGATATAAAGGTGGTATGATGTTGGAAATATGGAGCAACTGTAACTCCGTGATGAGTCCGAGTAATCCTGTCTCAGTTTGGTACCAATAGAAGGAAGGGAGATAGTACAATTGGAAGGATTTAAGAATGCTAGGAAGTTGGATGTTGGAATAATGATCAGTTGCCCCGATGATGAGTTTAAGGTTTACAAGTGATGAGATGTGCCATAACCCACAGGCCCCAGGACCTGCCAAGAAGCAAGCACACTCTTGCTAAAGGAAAAACCCTGGAAGAGATTATGACCTTACCCACCGGCGATTTTATAGGAGTAACGCAAAAACCTAAAAGTTGTGAAGGAACGATAGATGTTTGTTTGCCTTGCAGAATCAATGGATTTTTTCCCAAGAGAAATTCTGCAATGGTTGTGAAGATGACCGAGTGTTAGAATGCGAGATTCGCTAAACCATATACAAGGTAATGATTTGGGTGCGGGATGGATTGATCACCATACTGACTTACTCTTATTATTCGCTTTGCTATATGGGATGGTAAATCTAAGTGACTTACCTATAGTAGAGAGACGACGATCAAAACCTTGTTTAAACCCTAGAATCGTATGACATTTTTCTCCTTGTACAAGGCAGCTGTTGCCAATCGTAGGATATACTGTGAGGTTCAACCCAGACCCATTTCCTGCAGGAGAAACCATAAATTGTTGACCACCATGAGATATCGATAGGTGTTTAGTATTGGCACCAGACCCGTCAACTAAGAATACCCAGTCATGGTATAACCTTGCCAAGATGAAAGGACGACCCAAGGAATCGAGGAAAAGGTTATGCCACTACTGGAAGAGCCCAGAGAAGGAATTATTCTGAGAATTTGAGGAGACCGACACTGTCAACAATAAGGATGGAGTATATGAGTTTTGATGGAACCGTAACCATGTTTCTAAGGGTGGTAGCACCCCAGACCCCCTGTGATGATCGATGGATTTTGAGAAGACCCCCAAACCTAACCTATTTCTTTCTAGCCTCTCCGAATCTCAAGGACGAGATTCATCTTAAGGGTGGTAGGTTTGTAACATCCCAAAATTCTATGTTTTGGAATGTTATATTAAATAGATAGTTTTGTTTGATTGTTGTGTGATTGATTGACTAAAAGTCAGTGAATTCGAAACTTTTTGAAAGTTAAATGAGTGGGAATAAATGGACTTTCCCAAACTTTCATTTTGCATTTATGAACTCCGTGAATTCAAAAAAAAATCAAATACAAAACCCTAGAGAGAAGATGGCATGACTTCTTCCATTTAAATAAATGAAAAGGGTTTTTGAAAATATTTGAATTTCATTTGGAAACATTTTTCCAACTCAGAAACTTTATGCAACTCAATGATTTTCACGAGAGAAGATAAAATGACTTTTTCAAATTATATGAAATATGAGTTGGGAGTTTCAAAGAATCAAATTTAGAGTCCTTTTGGAAATTATTTTCAATTTGGAGTTATTTGACTTTTATTCAAATTATTTTTCTCCAAAAATAAAATATATGGAAAATAGGGAAAATGATCCCTACAATAGAAAATTTGAGAAAAATAAATTTGAAACATTTTGGTATTTTTAAAATAATTTTTACTGGGTTTTATTGCACCAGTAGCACTCTTTGCTTTATTTAAATTTTTGCAGATTTTATTTGATGTTAGAAAAATGTTCATGATGTAGAATTGCTTTTCTTAAAATTTTGATATATAATATGCCTATATATAATTTTACTTTTATATTCGTTATTCCATTTTTCCTTTTCTGTTTAAAAAAACTGCACGTGCGCGTGGAACTAACTGTCGCCCACGTGCGCAGCATAGTGGCATTGGGCGCCCCATCATTTTTTTCTCTTCTCTCCTACATGGGCCAGGCCCAGCCAGCCTTTTTTTTATTTGACCGAATTTTGTTTTAAAAAAACTACAGCGCGCGGCTGGGCCTAACTTTTAGCTCATGATCTTTTTTAAATTTCATCTACATACGTATATATTTAGTCCCACATTGCCTAACCTTTGACCCTAAACCTCCTTTTCACCTATAAATATGGATGCATAGAGCCTTCAAAAATCATCCGATTCGGGTTAAATCAATATTATGGTTTGACTAGATTCATTAAAAAAATATTTTTTTCTCCTCTCTGGCGCGCAGATTGTTCGGCATTGCAAGGCGGGTTCTTCTCCAAATCTTGTGTACCTGTAGCAATAATGTCCGATTTTTGTAATGTAGTGCTCCTCGGCTTCCATGCCCAATAATGGTCGTCTTCCACGTGTCAAACGAATGCGAAAAGCTGGGGCGTTTTTACATCCACACCCCTAGCCGTATAAACGAGCCGCCTATTTAACGGGGTGGGGATTTAGGTCCAAACCACATCTTCTCCTTTCCGCGAGTTATCATCAGAGCGCTTCCAGCAAAGGTCCATTCCAACATGACCAGCCATCGCAGCTCCTCCCCTCGCCCCTCCGGTCCCAAACTCGGGGACTGGGAGAGTTGCACCATCCCGCATAGCGAGTTAGTGTCGCTTCAGGCCAAGGGATTTCTCCCTCAGGCATACATGGTCCCGGTCCGAGCCGGTCTCGCCACCTACAATGGCGGAAAACAAGCGGAGAGCACCCCCAATCCTTCTAAAGGAGAGCGGGTGTGCCTCGTCCCCTATCTAATAAGGGGACTGGGATTTCCAATTCATCCATTTCTCCGCAGGCTTCTGGAGTTCTACAGCCTCCAGCTGCACAATCTCACGCCCGCCTCCGTATTGCATATTGCGGGTTTCGTCGCCCTTTGCGAGCTATTTTTAGGCGTTGAGGCTCATTTCACGCTGTGGAAGAGGTTATTCTGCCTGGTGCCCCATTCTCAAGAGGGGTCTATATACCAAGTGGGCAGAGCCGAAGTATGGCGCATCGCCGGGACCGGATACCTATCCGGAACCCCAAAGAAGGCGTCCGAGGACTGGTCTTCAAAATGGTTTTATATAGATGACGTCCCGCTACCGGACCCTATCCGGGTCGGTCTCCCTGAGTTCAATAGTGCTCCATTGAAGAAACGCTTGAGCTGGCGCCTGCGGAGCTCTTAGAGAGAAAGCGACAGAGACGTCCTTTACCTGATGGGCCGGATAAGACTGTTGGCTCATTCCGGACTAACCATGATTGGAGTCATGGCCGCATGCATTATGCGGGGGGTGCAGCCGCTTCAATATAGAGGCCACCCCATGTGGGATTTCAACAGGGAGGATGACACCACACGTTACGGTCGTAAGGGGCCGGCCTCAGCCGCCGCCTTAGTAAAGATCTTATCCTCTTTGTACAAGGTAGAAAAGGAGGAATTCCTCCGCGTCAACCCGCAGGCCGGATTCAGTATGTACGATCCTCCAAGTTGGGTAAGTGAACAATTGCGCTTGCCCATTTGTTTTATACTCCCATGGTTAGATAGCTGGTCTAACGACTTCAATGCAGGAACTGCGACAGGAGGTAAAGGGTATAAGCAGCCGCCCTCCACAGCCCGAGGACCCAGAATGGTCCCTTAATCCAGACTCTGAAGAGGGTCCGGACATATCGGTGGAGCTTATCGACGGGGTGTTCCATCAGCTAAGCAAGGACAATACCTTGGTAGCCATTACGGCGGATTACCCAGGGTTAATCCCGGCCTCCCAGGTGACAGAAACCGGGGTCTTATTCCCTTGAAAGAGATTCCACCCTCATGTAGCCCGGTGTTTCTGACGACAGCCATGTTTTGCAAGGGGGATTTCCGAGGCAGGAGGCCGAACCTGCGGCGGCTAGCCAACGAGGGGGCGTAGGGCCCCGGGGGGCAAAAAGGAATGAAGTCCGGACTGAGATGCCGGCGCAAAGGTATAGTGCACCCTCTGTTTCCGTGGAGTTATTCTGTCAGGGCATACTAACGTTCTTGCTATCTTCAGAAAGAAGAGACCTCGCCGGACTACATCCGGAGAGGTTGCCAATCGCGCCTCCACCAGCCAGGCTCCAATGTCTGGCCAGGAAGCGGAGGCGAGCACAAGGCGTGCACCGGACGCTCCTCCGACAGAGGATGCGGACAGGCTGTCTGCCACAAATTCTGAAGTGGAGAGTTCCATGAACCACAGGCGTCGCCGGACAATTCTACGCGACGCTTGTTTCTCCCAAGAGGCTTTAGATGCCTTTAGTTCGGGAGATGCGTACCTCCGTGCCGCTCAAAATGGTTTAGCCGGAGCCACAGAGCAGTATGTAAAAGACATACGGGTAAGAAAATTTTGGTTGAATATATATATATATATATATATATATATATATATATATATATATATATATATATATATATATGCCAGTAGCCCCCAAGACTTGAAGCAGTTAGAGCAACTGATTTAAGGATCATTTAATATGCAGCTTCTTACAGAGAAGAATACCGTACTGTCCCAGGAGTTGGAAAAGTGCAAGGCCCAACTAGAGGCCGCACTAGCCGCAGCAGGGGAGCCCAAAGAGACCCCCTCAGGTAAGATACACTTCGAAAGATTAGTATTGTGCGGTGTGGGTGCAAATCTGACAAGTCATATTGCAGATGGCGCCGAACTCGATCCGGACAAGCAACAACTCTTACGCCGGCTAAAGGCCGGTGAGAGTACGTTGACAAAGATGAGGCGAGAGAAGAATGATCTTTAGGATGCCAACACCAAGCTGGACGTCGAACTTAAAGATGTTCGTGGCTAGCTGTCGGATTCCACGAAGGAGAATCAGCTGCTTCGACGCGGCATTTTTAGTAAGTGCTTGAACGAACTTTGAAAAAAGAGTTCGGCGAGGAAGTTGACTTAACAGAGTAATGTCTGTAGGTATGCTCATAGGTCGTCCTGCAGAGGAGATGCCCGGTTCTACGGGTGACCTTCTTCCCGAACTCTTGCAACTACACGAGCGAATTCGACAGGCGATGCGGGATATTGCCCAAGCCTTATGGCCTGCCCACTCCATGCCCTAGGACCTTGGAGAGCTTGCGGAGAAGCTGAAGGGAGCTCGGCGGTGCTTCCGGTTGTGGAAGATATTGGCCTGCCGACAAGGCGCTAGGGAGGCCTGGGCCATGGTGAAGACCCATTTTACGAAGTCTGACCCAAACCACATGGCTGAGGTCGGACCAGTGGGGCCTGACGGGAAGGAGATCCCTGTAAGCTTAGTATACGGCCAAGTAGAGTTGGCCGCGAAGTATTCCCAGCAGGACTATAAATTAGACAGCCTGTTAGATGGTATAGAAGAGGAATACTATCAGTCAGAATGACTGTGTAATTTTGAATTGACATGTGTAATGCCTTCTAGCCGGATTGTAGATCGTTTGTCATTGCCTACCTTTTCGCTTCAACCTCGGGACCTGACGGTCCGGAGTATGTCTGAATACCCTATCAGTTATATAAGAACCGGGGTATGCATGGAGACCAGGCGTAGGGGTCATCAGTGCTTTATCAGATAAGTGCCCAACTAGTTATGTTATATTACATGGTTAGTAAGAAACATCTTCCAAAGAGAATAGTTCCGTTAAGGGTTCCTTTCGCTGGGAGGCATGCCCTAAGGTGCATGTCCGGACTGCGTGAAGAGACACAGAAAAAAAAGGCATCTGGGGGCGCATAAAATGTAAAAAGATCATCTTTTATTTCACCGACCGAATATTCCCTTAAGAACGCTAGCTTTTGGCTTCACCCAGTCCGAGGTACACATCCGGCTGACCTGGCAGTAACAATCGCAGAGGTGCTCCCTTTACCGCCTAGCCGAACAATCGGAACTTAGGGGTAAGCACAGGAGCCAGGCAACCCAGCTTGGCCAAAACTTAAGTCATATCGATGCATATACTGGTGAAGAAAAAAGGTACATGCGGAAGTTTGACGCATGTGTTGGGTGTGAAGCCCGTATAAATAAGCTTCTGTTAAAGAAGCCCCCAGGTTTAATGAGCGTGAGTGGCGCGTCACTAGATGAGCCTTTAAGGGCTATGAAAGAAAAAAATGGGAAGGAGAGAAATGTAAGACAGAAAAATACAAAAAGGGATGGACAGAGGAAGGAGACAAACACAGAGTCCGGCGCTAGGCATAGAATCTTCAGAGATGGGTGGCGTTCCACGGGTTCGGCTCGAGTCGGTTGTTCGACTCATCTCGCAGGCGGTACGCCCCACCAGTCAGGACTTGGTCGATTATGAATGGACCTTCCCACTTGGGCTTGAGTTTGTCCTTTTTCTTATCCGGCAGGCGTAGAACTAGTTCGCCAACATTGTAATTTTTGGCCCATACTTCTCTGCTTTGATATCTTCGGGCCTGCTGTTGATAAAATGCGGAACGGGCTTTTGCCACATCGCGCTCCTCCTCCAAGGCGTCCAAGTTGTCCTGCCGATCGAGCTCGGCTTCTCTTTCTTCGTACATGCGCACTCTAGGTGAGTCATGAATTATGTCGCAGGGCAGAACTGCTTCTGCGCCGTACACCATAAAAAATGGTGTGTACCCGGTGGTGCGATTTGGCGTGGTCTGCAGCCCCCATAGCACCGCGTCGAGCTCCTCTACCCAGTGCGTGTTAGATTCCTTGAGGGACTGCACCAGTCTGGGTTTGATGCCGCTCATGATAAGACCATTTGCACGTTCGACCTGGCCGTTGGTTTGTGGGTGATAGACGGAAGCATAATCGAGCTTGATGCCCATGTTTTTGCACCAGAGTTTTACCTCGTCGGCGGTAAAATTTGTACCGTTGTCAGTTATGATGCTGTGGGGGACGCCATAACAGTGTACAACCCCGGATATGAAGTCTATCACAGGTCCAGATTCGGCCGTTTTAACAGGCTTGGCTTCTATCCATTTGGTGAACTTATCCACCATGACCAGTAAGTATTTTTTCCTATGCGTTCCACCTTTAAGGGGTCCGACCATGTCAAGCCCCCAGACCGCAAAAGGCTAGGTGATGGGTATAGTTTGGAGTGCAGTTGGTGGCATATGGCTTTGGTTGGCAAAAAGTTGGCAACCAGCGCATCATTGGACTAGGTCCTGAGCGTCTGCTCGGGCCGTCGGCCAGTAAAAGCCTGTACGGAAAGCCTTGCTAACGAGGGACCGAGCAGCGGCGTGGTGACCACCGAGTCCGGCATGAATTTCAGCCAGGAGGTTCCGCCCTTCCTCTTCGGAGATGCACCTTTGAAGGACTCCGGTAGTGCTTTTCTTATAAAGTTCTCCCTCATGGACTCTGTAGGCCTTAGATCGCCGCACTATGCAGCGGGCCTCGTTTTGGTCCTCCGGGAGTTCCTGCCTAGTAAGGTAGGCTAGGAATGGTTCTGTCCACGGGGCGATAACCGCCATTATTACGTGGGGTGAAGGTGTAATTTCATTGGCAGAGCCTCCAATTGTGTCAGATTGTTCGGCGTCGAGTGGTGCGGCTGGGTTCAGGCTGTTATTTGCGGGTTCCCCCTCCCATGCTATGGATGGCTTGAACAATCTTTCCAAAAAGACATTGGGGGGGCTGCATCGCATTTTGCTCCGATGCGTGCTAGGACGTCCGTCGCTTGATTGTTTTCTCGGGCTATATGGTGAAACTCCAGCCCTTCGAACCGAGCTGACATTTTTAGGACGGCGTCGCGGTAAGATGCCATTTTTGGGTCCTTGGCGTCGAAGTCTCCATTTATTTGGGATATGCGAGGTTTGAATCCCCGCGTACCTCTAGGTGCTGGATACCCATGGATACTGCTATCCGGAGGCCATGTAGGAGGGCCTCATATTCGGCTGCATTGTTGGAATCCGTGTACATGATTTGGAGCACATATTGGACTATGTCTCCTGTGGGGGACGTCAGGACGACGCCAGCCCCCAGTCCGGCCAACATTTTGGAGCCGTTGAAATGCATAATCCAATTTGAATATGTGCCGTACTCTTTAGGGAGCTCGGCCTCCGTCCATTCTGCGACGAAGTCGGCCAAAACTTGTGATTTAATAGCTCGCCGTGGCTTATAGGTTATATCGAACGGGAGAAGCTCGATGGCCCATTTTGCAATCCGGCCTGTTGCATCGCGGTTGTTGATAATATTGTTTAGTGGCACTTCCGAGGCTACTGTTATGGAACACTCTTGAAAGTAGTGTCGTAGCTTCCGGGATGCCATGAATAGCGCGTATGCAATCTTTTGATAATGCGGGTATCGTGATTTGCATGGAGTGAGGACAGTGGACACGTAGTAGACCGGCCTTTGAAGGGGGAATTTGTGTCCATCCGTTTCCCGCTCGACAACGAGCACTGCGCTGACAACTTGGTGTGTTGCTGCAATGTACAATAACATTGGTTCGCCGGTGATTGGCGCGGCCAGGACTGGGTTTGTTGCCAATATGGCTTTTATTTCATCAAGTCCGGCCGTGGCGGCATCCGTCCACTCGAAGTGTTCGGTGCGCCGAAGGAGGCGATAAAGGGGTAGTGCCTTTTCTCCCAAGCGGGAGATGAAGCGGCTTAAAGCCACCACGCACCCGGTTAATTTTTGTATTTGTTTAAGGTCCTTTGGGACATCCAATTGTGACAAAGCTCGGATCTTGGCTGGGTTTGCTTCAATTCCTCTACCGGATACAATGAAGCCCAAGAGCTTTCTGGCTGGAACGCCGAAGACGCATTTTTTTGGGTTGAGCTTGATGTCATATTGTCGGAGGTTATCGAATGTAAGCCTCAAGTCGTTTACTAGGGATTCGACATGTCTTGATTTGACGACCACATCATCCACATATGCCCCCACTGTTTTGCCGATCTGGTTTGCCAGACATGTCTGGATCATGTGCTGATATGTTGCGCCGACGTTTTTCAGCCCGAAGGGCATTGTGTTGAAGCAGAATGGGCCGTATGGTGTGATGAATGTTGTTGCAGCTTGGTCTGATTCTGCCATCTTGATTTGATGGTAACCGGAGTATGCATCGAGGAAACACAACAAATCATGTCCTGCGGTGGCATCGATAATATTATCGATGCGGGGGAGGGGGAAGGGATCCTTTGGGCAAGCCTTGTTAAGGTCTTTAAAATCGACACACAGGCGCCAGGATTTGTCCTTCTTTGGTTCCATCACCAGGTTTGCTAGCCAGTCCGAATGTTTTATGTCTCTGATGAATCCAGCCTCCAATAGCTTGGCTAGCTCCTCTCCCATAGCCTGTCTCTTGGGTTCGGAAAAACGTCGAAGGGCTTGTTTGACAGGTTTAAATCCTTTTAGGATATTTAAGCTGTGTTCGGCCAGCCTGCGTGGGATCCCTGGCATGTCTGAAGGGTGCCAGGCGAAGATGTCCCAGTTCTCTCGTAGGAACTCTCGCAGTGCGGCGTCTGCATCAGGGTTCAGTCATGCCCCGATTGAAGCTGTTTTATTGGGGTCCGTTGGATGGACCTAGAATTTGACTATTTCGTCGGCTGGCTTGAAGGATGTGGATTTGGATCTCTTATCAAGTATCACATCATCCCTGTTAACCGTGGAGCGCAGCGCAGTCAGTTCCTCGGCCGCTAAGGCTTCGGATAGCGCCTCAAGGGCTAATGCGGCCGTCTTGTTTTCGGCGCGGAGTGCTATGTACGGATCACTAGCTAGAGTGATAATTCCATTCGGCCCGGGCATCTTAAGCTTCATGTACCCGTAATGGGGTATTGCTTGGAAGATTGTGAATGCTTCCCGCCCTAGTAAAGCGTGATATCCGCTCTTAAACGGGGCCACCTGAAACGTGACTTCTTCGGACCTGTAATTATCCGGCGTGCCGAACACCACATCTATTGTGATTTTTCCTATGCAGCGCGCTTCCCGACTGGGGATTATTCCTCTAAAGGTTGTGCTGCTTCGCTCGACGCGGTTCCAGTCTATTTCCATTTTTTGAAGGGTTTCCTCATAAATGAGGTTCAGTCCGCTGCCTCCATCCATGAGCACCTTGGTGAGGCGAAAGCTATCCACTATGGGACTGAGGACCAATGCGGCTGGTGCTCGGGCTGTTCGGAATCTAGGTTCATCACTTGCGTTGAAGGTAATGGCAGTGTCGCTCCATGGATTTATTGTTGCAACTTGATAGACTTCGGCGAGGCTGTGGAGTGTTCTTTTTTGCACATTGTTTGATGCGAAAGTCTCGAAGACTGTTAGAATGGTACTGGTGTCCTTGGGCTGGCTTTCTGCGGCCTCCGGAATTAAGAGGTCCTCGCCGATTTTGGCCACATGCCGGAGTATCCAACATGCTCTAAGGTTGTGAGTTGGTGTGGCGTCCTTTGTACTGTGAATTCTACAGGGTCCATCAAGCCATCTTTCCAGTATGGTTCCATGCCCTGTAGAGGGTTTTGGCTTTTTGGTGTTTATCCCGGGTGTCCTGTGATGATGCACCCTCTTAGTTCGGACGGGATTACTATTCAAGGTCGGATTATCCCAAAAATTTATTTCGGTTTTCCAGGCGCTTTCCATCGCACAGTATTTTTGTACTATGGAGGCCAAGTCAGCGAAGCGTGTGATATCACGACGACTTACGGCGTTAAGGATTCCCTTGTCCGTGCAATTACCGCAAAAAATTGAGATTGCGTCTTCCTCGCGGCAATCCTTTATCCTGTTCATAACCAGGAGGAATCTGGCCCAGTAATGATGTACTGTTTCCTCGGGCCTCTGCCTGATTTGGGAGAGATCGCTTATGATTGGGTGGGCGGGTGTCGTTGAATCTGAAACCTCACCCAATCCAAGATTCGGAGGCCGAAGAGTTTCCGAACTCTAAAGTTCGGATTCTTGGATGTTGTCCAGTGAATCTGGCCCATTGCCTGATCCTAAGCTCGGGTCTTGAGTTATATCTCCCCCTCCGCGGGTATCCGGCTTGGAGGGGTCAGGAATTCGGATGTAGCTAGTCCATAAAATAGATGAAGGGTCGCCGCACAGCGTCTCTACCACGGCAACGTGGTGGGTGACTTGGGGAGAGTTAATTTCTCTTAGATCGGGTTTAAGCCCAACCTGGTCATAATCCGTAGCGACCCCCAGGGCGGCGATATGATCCAAGAGCTCGCTTACGGAAGAGAGCTCCATTGGATCTAGCTACTCGACGAGCTCCGAGCTGACGTGTAGGTTGCTTTTGATGACCTGAGAGGTCACCGTCGGCGCAACAGCCGAACAGGCGGTCATGAGGAAACCACCTAGCCGGAGGGTTTGGCCGACAGCCAAGGCTCCCTTAGCAACGGCGCCGTCTTTAAAGACGGGAGGAGGCATCCTTCCTGATTGTGACAACACAGAGGAACTCTCAATGAAAGCACCAATGTCGGTGTCAAAACCGGCGGATCTCGGGTAGGGGGTCCCGAACTGTGCGTCTAGGCCGGATGGTAACAGGAGGCAGGTAACACGATGTTTTACCCAGGTTCGGGCCCTCTTGATGGAGGTAAAACCCTACGTCCTGCTTGATTAATATTGATGATATGGGTAGTACAAGAGTAGATCTACCACGAGATCAAGGAGGCTAAACCCTAGAAGCTAGCCTACGGTATGATTGTTGTATATGGAGTTGATTGCCTACGGAATACAACCCTCCGGTTTATATAGACACCGGATAGGGTTACGGTTACATAGAGTTGGTTACAATGGTATGAGATCTTAAATATCCGCATCGCCAAGCTTGCCTTCCACGCCAAGGAAAGTCCCATCCGGACACGGGACGAAGTCTTCAATCTTGTATATTCATAGTCCAAGAGTCCGGCTGAAGGTATAGTCCGGCTACCCGAACACCCCCTCATCCAGGACTCCCTCAATGGGCTCTAGCATAATTGAGTAAGTTGCATGACCTCTTCCAGTGGCAGGCTAGCAGATGTAGGGGATGTAGGTTGGTATGGTCTACCCATGATTAGAGTTAATGCTTCTGAAAGACTGTGTCTCGGTCATCCGTTTCTCAAACACCAGGTAGTGCGAGAAGTCCAACGGAGGAGATCGAGTCTTGTGGGGAAAAGTGCACAAACCTCTGCAGAGTGTACAAACTAATCATGATTAGCCGTGTCCTCGGTTATGGACATCTTGAGTATCTAGTACTTGAATTATTGATTTGATCTCATCACTCTTAATTAATTTGTTGGGTCATAAATATTATTTTGGGATTGACTTGGGGATATACCTTCTCAATAATTTTTCAACAAACTTTGTAGTTAAATAAAATATATTTCTTTGCTGTAGGGAAAAATTGGTTTATGCAAAAATTAAACTTAGAGCCCCACCAGCCAAATATGCATGTAGTGATAGCCATTATTCAGCATTGCTCTACCGTGTGAAATTGCCAGTACATTCAATGTACTAACCCTTTGTGGCTGCAACGTCTCATGTTGCAGGAATCTTACGACGAGTTAGTGATACGTTAGGGTTACAATTTCTACACTCAACTTTGCCATTGGTGTTGATGGGAATCCACAACCTTGTTGTATACTTCCGCTATTTGGATTGAGGTAATAGTATTTACGTTATTTTATACATGTGATTTACCTCTGTTATAAATCCTCGAGTACTGTGTGTGTCAGCATACCAATCCAGGGATGACACTTAAGCACAGAGACTTGACCGTCTGAGGTCGGGTCGCTACAACGGCGAGCTTTGCTATTATAGTTGGATCTTATGATGTTTTTCCCCCTCTACTCCTTGTGATGAACTGAGTTTTCCTTTTGAAGTTATCTTATAAGATTTGAGAACACTTGATGTATGTCTTGCATGTGCTTATCTGTGGTGACAATGAGATATTCACGTGATCCACTTGATGTATGTTTTGGTGATCAACTTGCTAGTTCTGTGACCTTGTGAACTTATGCATAGGGGTTGGCACACATTTTCGTTTTGACTCTCCGGTAGAAACTCTGGGCACTCCTTGAAGTTCTTTGTGTTGGTTGAATAGATGAATCTGAGATTATGTGATGCATATCATATAATCATACCTGCAGATACTTGAGGTGACATTGGAGTATCTAGGTGACATTAATTTTTGATTACTCCATGCTATATTATATCCTGTTTTGGACATTATTGGGCTTTATTATACACTTTTATATTATTTTTGGGACTAACCTATTAACCGGAGGCCCATCCCAGAATTGCTGTTTTTTGCCTATTTCAGAGTTTCGCAGAAAAAGAATATCAAACAGAGTCCAAACGGAATGAAACCTTCGGGAATGTGATTTTCGTAACGAACATGATCCAGAGGACTTGGACCCTACGTCAAGAAAGCAACCAGGAGGGCACGAGGTAGGGAGGCGTGCCTACCCCCCAGGCGTGCTCTCCACCCTCGTGGGGCCCACATTGCTCCACCGACGTACTTCTTCCTCCTATATATACCTATGTACCCCCAAACTACCAGATACGGAGCCAAAACCCTAATTCCACCGCTGTAACTTTCTGTATCCACGAGATCCCATCTTGGGGCCTTTTCCGGAGCTCCGCCGGAGGGGGCATCGATCACGAAGGGCTTCTACATCAACACCATAGCCTCTCCGATGAAGTGTGAGTAGTTTACTTCAGACCTTCGGATCCATAGTTATTAACTAGATGGCTTCTTCTCTGTTTTTGGAACTCAATCCAAAGTTCTCCCCCTCTCTTGTGGAGATCTATTCGATGTAATCTTCTTTTGCGGTGTGTTTGTTGAGATTGATGAATTGTGGGTTTATGATCAAGTTTATCTATGAACAATATTTGAATCTTCTCTGAATTCTTTTATGTATGATTGGTTATCTTTGCAAGTATGTTCGAATTATCAGTTTGGTTTGGCCTACTAGATTGATCTTTCTTGTAATGGGAGAAGTGCTTAGCTTTGGGTTCAATATTGTAGTGTCCTTTCCCAGTGACAGTAGGGGCAGCAAGGCACATATTGTATTGTTGCCATCGAGGATAACAAGATGGGGTTTATATCACATTGCATGAGTTTATCCCTCTACATCATGTCATCTTGATTAAAGCGTTACTCTGTTCTCTTGAACTTAATACTCTAGATGCATGCTGGATAGTGGTCGATGTGTGGAGTAATAGTAGTAGATGCAGGCAGGAGTCGGTCTACTTGTCTAGGACGTGATGCCTATATACATGATCATACCTAGATATTCTCATAACTATGCTCAATTCTGTCAATTGCTCAAAAGTAATTTGTTCACCCACCGTAATACTTATGCTCTCGAGAGAAGCCACTAGTGAAACCTATGGCCCCCGGGTCTATTTTCCATTGTATTAATCTTCCATCTACAAGCTATTTCCTTTTCCGTTTATTTTTCTTTCTTTACTTTGCATCTCTATCATAAAAATACCAAAAATATTATCTTATCATATCTATCAGATCTCACTTTCGTAAGTGACCGTGAAGGGATTGGCAACCCCTTTATTGCGTTGGTTGCGAGGATTTTATTTGTTTGTGTAGGTGCGAGGGACTCGCGCGTGGCCTCCTACTGGATTGATACCTTGGTTCTCAAAAACTAAGGGAAATACTTACGCTACTTTGCTGCATCACCCTTTCCTCTTCAAGGGAAAACCAACGCAGTGCTCAAGAGGGAGGAAGAAGGATTTCTGGCCCCGTTGCCGGGGAGGTTCGTGCCAAGTCAAGTCAAGATTCGACTCCCGACAACGAGCCATTTCTGGCGCCGTTGCCGGGGAGTCTACGCAAAAGTCAACATACCAAGTACCCATCACAAACCCTTATCTCCCGCATTACATCATTTGCCATTTGCCTCTCGTTTTCCTCTCCCCCACTTCACCCTTGCCATTTTATTCGCCCTCTCTCTCCGTCCTCCCTCTCTTTCTCTATTTGCCTCCTTTTGCCCATCTCTTGTTTGCTCGTGTGTCGGATTGCTTGCTTGTCACGATGGCTAAAGATAATACCAAATTGTGTGACTTTACCAATACCAACAACAATGATTTTATTAGCACTCCGATTGCTCCTCTTACCGATGCTGAATCTTGTGAAATTAATGCTGCTTTGCTGAATCTTGTCATGAAAGATCCGTTTTTCGGCCTTCCTAGTGAAGATGCCGCTACCCATCTAAACAACTTTGTTGATTTGTGTGATATGCAAAAGAAAAAGATGTGGACAATGATATTGTTAAATTGAAGCTATTTACTTTTTCGCTTAGAGATCGTGCTAAAGCTTGGTTTTCGTCTTTGTCTAAAAATAGTATTGATTCATGGAATAAGTGCAAAGATGCTTTTATCTCTAAGTATTTTCCTCCCCCTAAGATCATCTCTCTTAGAAACGATATTATGAATTTTAAGCAACTTGATCATGAACATGTTGCACAAGCTTGGGAGAGGATGAAATTAATGATACGTAATTGCCCTACACATGGTTTGAATTTGTGGATGATTATACAAATTTTTAATGCCGAATTGAACTTTGCTTCTAGAAATTTTTTAGACTCAGCCGCGGGAGGCACTTTTATGGAAATCACTTTAGGAGAAGCTACTAAACTCTTAGATAATATTATGGTTAATTATTCTCAATGGCACACTGAAAGATCTACTAATAAGAAAGTGCATGCGATAGAAGAAATTAATGTTTTGAGTGGAAAGATGGATGAACTTATGAAATTATTTGCTAATAAAAGTGTTTCTTCTGATCCTAATGATATGCCTTTGTCTACTTTGATTGAGAATAATAATGAATCTATGGGTGTGAATTATGTTGGTAGGAATAATTTTGGTAACAACGTGTATAGAGGAAACTTTAATCTTATGTCGTATCCTAGTAATTCCTCTAATAATTATGGTAAATCATACAACAATTCTTATGGAAATTTTAATAAGGTTCCCTCTGACTTTGAATCTAATATTAAAGAATTTATTACTTCGCAAAAGAATTTCAATGCTTTGATTGAAGAAAAATTGCTTAAGATTGATGAGTTGGCTAGGAACGTTGATAGAATTTCTCTTGATGTTGATTCTTTGAAACTTAGATCTATTCCACCTAAGCATGATATCAATTAGTCTCTCAAAGCCATGAGAATTTCCATTGATGAGTGCAAAGAAAGAACCGCTAGGATGCGTGCTAAGAAAGATTGCTTTATAAAAGCGTGTTCTTCTAGTTTCCATGATAATAAAGATGAATGTCTAAAAGTTATTGATGTGTCCCCTATTAAATCTTTGTTTTGCAATATGAATCTTGATAATTATGGGACTGAATATGATCCACCTTTACCTAGAAGATGTTCCAAAAATTCAGAGTCTTTAGATCTTGATGCTAAAATTGTTAAAAGTGGGATTTCAGAAGTCAAAACTTTAAACATCAATGAACCCACTATTTTGGATTTCAAGGAATTTAATTATGATAATTGCTCTTTGATAGATTGTACTTCCTTGTTGCAATCCGTGCTAAATTCTCCTCATGCTTATAGTCAAAATAAAGCCTTTATCAAACATATCGTTGATGCTTTGATGCAATCTTATGAAGAAAAACTTGAGTTGGAAGTTTCTATCCCTAGAAAACTTTATGATGAGTGGGAACCTACAATAAAAATTAAAATTAAAGATCATGAGTGTTATGCTTTGTGTGATTTGGGTGCTAGTGTTTCCACGATTCCGAAAACTTTATGTGATTTGCTAGGTTTCCGTGATTTTGATGATTGCTCTTTAAACTTGCACCTTATGGATTCCACTATTAAGAAACCTATGGGAAGAATTAATGATGTTCTTATTGTTGCAAATAGGAATTATGTGCCCGTAGATTTTATTTTTCTTGACATAGATTGCAATCCTTCATGTCCTATTATTCTTTGTAGACCTTTCCTTAGAACGATTGGTGCAATTATTGATATGAAGGAAGGGAATATTAGATTCCAATTTATGTTAAGGAAAGGCATGGAACACTTCCCTAGAAAGAAAATTAAATTACCATATGAATCTATTATGAGAGCTGCTTATGGATTGCCTACCAAAGATGGCAATACCTAGATCTATCCTTGCTTTTATGCCTAGCTAGGGGCGTTAAACGATAGCGCTTGTTGGGAGGCAACCCAATTTTATTTTTATTACTTTCTTTTTGCTCCTGTTTAGTAATAAATAATTTATCTAGCCTATGTTTAGGTAGTGTTTGTGCCAAGTAGAACCGTTGGGAAGACTTGGGGAAAGTCTTTTTAATCTTGCTGTAAAAAACAGAAACTTGAGAGCTCACGAGAATTGCTGCCATTTTTATTTGGAAAGTGATATTTAGTTAATTCTTTTTGAATATGATTAATAGATAAATTCCTCACGTCCAGAAATTTATTTTAGAATTTTTGGGGTTCCAGAACTTGCGTTAGCTACAGATTACTACCGACTGTTCTGTTTTTGACATATTCTGTTTTTCGTGTGTTGTTTGCTTATTTTGATGAATCTATGGCTAGTAAAATAGTTTATAAACCATAGAGAAGTTGGAATACAGTAGGATTAACACCAGTATAAATAAAATATGAGTTCATTACAGTACCTTGAAGTGGTGTTTTGTTTTCTTTCGCTAACGGAGCTCATGAGATTTTCTACTTTAAGTTTTGTGTTGTGAAGTTTTCAAGTTTTGGGTGAAAGATTTGATGGATTATGGAACAAGGAGTGGCAAGAGCCTAAGCTTGAGGATTCCCATGGAACCCCAAGATAATCTAAGGACACCTAAAAGCCAAAGCTTGGGGATGCCCCGGAAGGCATCCCCTCTTTCATCTACTTCCATCGGTAACTTTACTTGGAGCTATATTTTTATTTACCACATGATATGTGTTTTGCTTGGAGCGTCTTGTATTATTTGAGTCTTTATTTGTTAGTTTTACACAATCATCCTTGCTGTACACACCTTTTGAGAGAGACACACATGATTCAGAAATTGTTAGAATACTCTATGTGCTTCACTTATATCTTTTGAGTTATATAGTTTTTGCTCTAGTGCTTCACTTATACCTTTTAGAGAACGGTGGTGGATTTGTTTTATAGAAAATATTGTTCTCTCGTGCTTCACTTAGATTATTTTTAGAGTCCTACCAAACAGCGTGTTAATTTGCTTTAATTATGTTAGGCATTCAAGATTAATAACTTTTTTTTTCTTATGAGTGTGTTGAATACTATGAGAAGTTTGATACTTGATAATTGTTTTGAGATATGGGGATGGTGATATTAGAGTTGTGCTAGTTGAGTAGTTGTGAATTTGAGAAATGCTTGTGTTGAAGTTTTTGATTCCCGTAGCATGCACATATGGTGAACCGTTATGTGAAGAAGTTGGAGCATGAATTATTTATTGATTGTCTTCCTTATGAGTGGCGGTCGGGGACGAGCGATGGTCTTTTCCTAACAATCTATCCCCCTAGGAGCATGCGCGTAGTACTTTGCTTCGATAACTAATAGATTTTTGCAATAAGTATCTGAGTTCTTTATGACTAATGTTGAGTCCATGGATTATACGCACTCTCACCCTTCCATCACTGCTAGCCTCTCTAATACCGCGCACCTTTCGCCGGTATCATACACCCACCATATACCTTCCTCAAAACAACCACCATACCTACCTATCATGGCATTTCCATAGCCATTCTGAGATATATTGCCATGCAACTTTCCACCGTTTTGTTTACTATGACACGCTCCATCATTGTCATATTGCTTTTCATGATCATGTAGTTGACATTTCAGTTGTGGCAAAGCCACCGTTCATAATTCTTTCGTACAAATCGCTCATGCATCATTGCTATCCCGGTATACTGCCGGAGGCATTCATATAGAGTCATACTTTGTTCTAGTATTGAGTTGTAATCATTGAGTTGTAAATAAATAGAAGTTTGATGATCATCATTCATAGAGTATTGTCCCAAAAAAAGAGAAAAAAAAGAAAGGCCAAAAAAAGAGAAGGCCCAAAAAAATATATAATAAAAAGGGACAATACTACTATCCTTTTTCCACATTTGTGCTTCAAAGTAGCACCATGATCTTCATGATAGAGAGTCTCCTATGTTATCACTTTCATATACTAGTGGGAATTTTTCATTATAGAACTTGTCTTTTATATTCAAATAATGGGCTTCCTCAAAATGCCCTAGGTCTTCGTGAGCAAGCAAATTGGATGCACACCCACTTAGTTTTTTTGTTGAGCTTTCATATACTTATAGCTCTAGTGCATCCGTTGCATGGCAATCCCTACTCACTCACATTGATATCTATTAATGGGCATCTCCATAGCCCGTTGATACGCCTAGTTGATGTGAGACTATCTTCGCCCTTTTTGTCTTCTCCACAACCACCATTCTATTCCACATATAGTGCTATGTCCATGGCTCACGCTCATGTATTGCGTGAAGATTGAAAAAGTTTGAGAACACCAAAAATATGAAACAATTTCTTGGCTTGTCATCGGGGTTGTGCATGATTTAAATACTTTGTATGGTGAAGATGGAGCATAGCCAGACTATATGATTTTGTAGGGATAACTTTCTTTGGCCATGTTATTTTGAAGATACATAATTGCTTAGTTAGTTTGCTTGAAGTATTATTATTTCTATGTCAATATTAAACTTTTGTCTTGAATCTTTTGGATCTGAATATTAATACCACAATTAAGAGAATTACATTGAAATTATGCCAAGTAGCATTCCACATCAAAAAAATCTGTTTTTATCATTTACCTACTCGAGGACGAGCAGGAATTAAGCTTGGGGATGCTTGATACGTCTCCGACGTATCTATAATTTTTATTGTTCCATGCTCTATTATATCCTGCTTTGGACATTGTTGGGCTTTATTATACACTTTTATATTATTTTTGGGACTAACCTATTAACCGGAGGCCCAACCCAGAATTGCTGTTTTTTTGCCTATTTCAGAGTTTCGTAGAAAAAGAATATCAAACGGAGTCCAAACAGAATGAAACCTTCGGGAACGTGATTTTCGAAACGAACATGATCCAGAGGACTTGGACCCTACGTCAAGAAAGCAACCAGGAGGGCATGAGGTAGGAGGGCGCGCCTACCCCCCATGCGCGCCCTCCACCCTCATGGGGCCCACGTTGCTCCACCGAAGTACTTCTTCCTCCTATATATACCTACGTACCCCCAAACTACCAGATACGGAGCCAAAACCCTAATTCCACCACCGTAACTTTCTGTATCCACGAGACCCCATCTTGGGGCCTTTTCCGGAGCTCCGCCGGAGGGGGCATCGATCATGGAGGGCTTCTACATCAACACCATAGCCTCTCCAATGAAGTGTGAGTAGTTTACTTCAGACCTTCGGGTCCATAGTTATTAGCTAGATGGCTTCTTCTCTCTTTTTGGATCTCAATACAAAGTTCCCCCCTCTCTTGCGGAGATCTATCTGATGTAATCTTCTTTTGTGGTGTGTTTGTTGAGATTGATGAATTGTGGGTTTATGATCAAGTTTAGCTATGAACAATATTTGAATCTTCTCTGAATTCTTTTATGTATGATTGGTTATCTTTGTAAGTCTCTTAGAATTATCAGTTTGGTTTGGCCTACTAGATTGATCTTTCTTGCAATGGAGAAGTGCTTAGCTTTGGGTTCAATATTGCGGTGTCCTTTCCCAGTGACAATAGGGGCTGCAAGGCACGTATTGTATTGTTGCCATCAAGGATAACAAGATGGGGTTTATATCATATTGCATGAGTTTATCCCTCTACATCATCTCATCTTGCTTAAAGCGTTACTCTGTTCTCTTGAACTTAATACTCTAGATGCATGCTGGATAGCGGTCGATGTGTGGAGTAATAGTAGTAGATGCAGGCAGGAGTCGGTCTACTTGTCTCGGATGTGATGCCTATATACATGATCATACCTAGATATTCTCATAACTATGCTCAATTCTGTCAATTGCTCAACAGTAATTTGTTCACCCACCATAATAGTTATGCTCTCGAGAGAAGCCACTAGTGAAACCTATGGCCCCCGGGTCTATTTTCCGTTATATTAATCTTCCATCTACAAGCTATTTCCTTTTCCATTTATTTTGATTTCTTTACTTTGCATCTCTATCATAAAAATACCAAAAATATTATCTTATCATATCTATCAGATCTCACTTTTGTAAGTGACCGTGAAGGGATTGACAACCCCTTTTATTGCGTTGGTTGCGAGGATTTTATTTGTTTGTGTAGGTGCGAGAGACTCGCGCGTGGCCTCCTACTGGATTGATACCTTGGTTCTCAAAAACTGAGGGAAATACTTACGCTACTTTGCTGCATCACCCTTTCATCTTCAAGGGAAAACCAACACAGTGCTCAAGAGGTAGCATAGGGTTTTGGTTGATTTGTGTCTTAAGGTGTTATTTTACTACGAACTCTAGGGTTGTTTGTGACACTTATAGGAATAGCCCAATGGAGTGATCGGAAAGAATAACTTTGAGGTGGTTTCGTACCCTACAATAATCTCTTCGTTTGTTCTCCGCTATTAGTGACTTTGGAGTGACTCTTTGTTGCATGTTGAAGGATTGTTATATGATCTAATTATGTTATCCTTGTTGGGAGAACTTGCACCAGTGAAAGTATGAACCCTAGGCCTTGTTTCGAAGCTTTGCAATACCGTTTGTGCTCACTTTTATCATTAGTTACCTTGCTATTTTTATATTTTTAGATTACAAAAACCTATATCTACCATCCATATTGCACTTGTGTCACCATCTCTTCGCCGAACTAGTGCACCTATACAGTTTACCATTGTATTGGGTGTGTTCGGGACACAAGAGACTCTTTGCTATTTGCTTGCAGGGTTCTTTGAGAGAGACCATCTTCATCCTACGCCTCCCACAGATTGATAAACCTTAGGTCATCCACTTCAGGGAAATTTGCTACTATCCCACAAACTTCTGCACTTGGAAGCCCAACAACATCTATAAGAAGAAGGTTGTGTAGTAGACACGACACGTCCCCCCCTTGCCAATCCGAATTGGACAAGGGGTGGGGGCGGCGCCCCCCTTCCCTCTCCTACTCCTTCTCTCTTTCGCCCTTTTTGCTATTCCGGAAAAGGAAAAGGAGAGGGAATCCTACTAGGACTAGGGAGTCCTAGTAGGACTCCCCACACCTGGCGCGCCTCCTCCCTCGCCGCCGGCCTCCTCCTCCTTCATATATGTGGGAGGGGGGCTCCCCAAAGACACAAAAGATCAATTGTCTTAGCCGTGCGGTGCTGTTGGAAATATGCCCTAGAGGCAATAATAAAAGCATTATTATTATATTTCCTTATTCGTGATAATTGTCTTTATTCATGCTATAATTGTGTTATCCGGAAATCTTAATACATGTGTGAATAACAGACACCAACATGTCCCTAGTAAGCCTCTAGTTGGCTAGCTCGTTGATCAACAGATAGTCATGGTTTCCTGACTATGGACATTGGATGTCATTGATAACGAGATCACATCATTAGGAGAATGATGTGATGGACAAGACCCAATCCTAAACATAGCATTAAGATCGTATAGTTCGTTTGCTAGAGTTTTCCAATGTCAAGTATCTTTTCCTTAGACCATGAGATCGTGTAACTCCCGGATACCGTAGGAGTGCTTTGGGTATACCAAACGTCACAACGTAACTGGGTGACTATAAAGGTATACTACGGGTATCTCCGAAAGTGTCTGTTGGGTTGACACGGATCAAGACTGGGATTTGTCACTCCGTATGACGGAGAGGTATCACTGGGCCCACTCGGTAATGCATCATCATAATGAGCTCAAAGTGACCAAGTGTCTGGTCACGGGATCATGCATTACGGTACGAGTAAAGTGACTTGCCGGTAACGAGATTGAACGAGGTATTGGGATACCGACGATCGAATCTCGGGCAAGTAACATACCGATTGACAAAGGGAATTGTATGCGGGGTTGCTTGAATCCTCGACATCGTGGTTCATCCGATGAGATCATCGAGGAGCATGTGGGAGCCAACATGGGTATCCAGATCCCGCTGTTGGTTATTGACCGGAGAGTCATCTCGGTCATGTCTACATGTCTCCCGAACCCGTAGGGTCTACACACTTAAGGTTCGGTGACGCTAGGGTTGTAGGGATATGTATATGCAGTAACCCAAATGTTGTTCGGAGTCCCGGATGAGATCCCGGACGTCACGAGGAGTTCCGGAGTGGTCCGGAGGTAAAGAATTATATACAGTAAGTGCTATTTCGGCCATCGGGACAAGTTTCGGGGTCACCGGTATTGTACCGGGACCACCGGAAGGGTCCCGGGGGTCCACCGGGTGGGGCCACCTATCCCGGAGGGCCCCATGGGCTGAAGTGGGAAGGGATCCAGCCCAAAGTGGGCTGGGGCGCCACTTCCCCCTAGGGCCCATGCGCCTAGGGTGGGGGAAACCCTAAAGGAAGAGTCCTAGGAGGGGAAGGCACCTCCTAGGTGCCTTGGGGAGGAGGGATTCCTCCCCTTGGCCGCACCCCCCTAGGAGATTAGATCTCCTAGGGCCAGCGCCCCCCCCCCCTTGGCCCTCCTATATATAGTGGGGGAGATGGAGGACTTCTTACCTTTGCCTTTGATGCCTCCCTCTCCCTCTCCAACACATCCTCCTCCTCCATAGTGCTTAGCGAAGCCCTGCCGGAGTACTGCAGCTCCATCATCACCACGCCGTCGTGCTGCTGCTGGAGCCATCTCCCTCAACCTCTCCTTCCCCCCTTGCTGGATCAAGAAGGAGGAGACGTGGCTGTTCCGTACGTGTGTTGAACGCGGAGGTGCCGTCCGTTCGGTGCTAGGATCTTCGATGATTCGAATCACGTCGAGTACGACTCCCTCATCCCCATTCTTTGAACGCTTTCGCTCGCGATCTACAAGGTACGTAGATGCATCTAATCACTCGTTGCTAGATGATCTCCTAGATGGATCTTGGTGAAACCGTAGGAAAATTTTTGTTTTCTGCAACGTTCCCCAACAGTGGTATCAGAGCTAGGTCTTTGCGTAGTTCTCTTGCACGAGTAGAACACAATTAGTTGTGAGCATTGATGTTGTCAACTTTCTTGCCGCTACTAGTCTTATCTTGCTTCAACGGTATTGTGGGATGAAGCGGCCCGGACCAACCGTACACGTACGCTTACGTGAGACCGGTTCCACCGACTAACATGCACTAGTTGCATAAGGTGGCTGGCGGGTGTCTGTCTCTCCCACTTTAGTTGGAGTGGATTCGATGAAAAGGGTCCTTATGAAGGGTAAATAGAAGTTGAAAAATCACGTTGTGGCTTTCACGTAGGTAAGAAAACGTTCTTGCTAGAACCCTACTTCAGCCACGTAAAACTTGCAACAACAATTAGAGGACGTCTAACTTGTTTTTGCAGCAAGTGCTTTGTGATATGATATGGCCAAAGTTGTGATGAATGATGAATGATATATATGTGATGTATGAGATGTTCATGCTATTGTAATAGGAATCACGACTTGCATGTCGACGAGTATGACAACCGGCAGGAGCCATAGGAGTTGTCTTTAATTTTTGTATGACCTGCGTGTCATTGAGAAACGCCATGTAAATTACTTTACTTTATTGCTAAAAGCGTTAGCCATAGTAGTAGAAGTAATAGTTGGCGAGCAACTTCATGGAGACACGATGATGGAGATCATGGTGTCATGCCGGTGACAAGATGATCATGGAGCCCCAAGATGGAGATCAAAGGAGCTATGTGATATTGGCCATATCATGTCACTATTATTATTTGATTGCATGTGATGTTTATCATGTTTTGCATCTTGTTTACTTAGAACGACGATAGTAAATAAGATGATCCCTCATAATAATTTCAAGAAAGTGTTCCCCCTAACTGTGCACTGTTGCGACAGTTCGTTGTTTCGAAGCACCACGTGATGATCGGGTGTGATAGATTCTAACGTTCACATACAACGGGTGTAAGACAGATTTACACATGCAAACACTTAGGTTGACTTGACGAGCCTAGCATGTGTACAGACATGGCCTCGGAACACAGAAGACCGAAAGGTCGAGCATGAGTTGTATAGAAGATACGATCAACATGAAGATGTTCACCGACGTTGACTAGTCCGTCTCACGTGATGATCGGACACGGCCTAGTTAACTCGGATCATGTTATACTTAGATGACAGGAGGGATGTCTATCTAAGTGGGAGTTCATTGAATAATTTGATTAGATGAACTTAATTATCATGAACTTAGTCTAAAATATTTACAATATGTCTTGTAGATCAAATGGCCAACGTAGTCCTCAACTTCAACGCGTTCCTAGAGAAAACCAAGCTGAAAGACGATGGCAGCAACTACACGGACTGGGTCCGGAACCTGAGGATCATCCTCATAGCTTCCAAGAAAGATTATGTCCTACAAGCACCGCTAGGTGACGCACCTGTTCTCCCTGCAGAACAAGACGTTATGAACGCTTGGCAGGCACGTACCGATGACTACTCCCTCGTTCAGTGCGGCATGCTTTACAGCTTAGAGCCGGGGCTCCAAAAGCGTTTTGAGAGACACGGAGCATATGAGATGTTCGAAGAGCTGAAAATGGTTTTCCAAGCTCATGCCCGGGTCGAGAGATATCAAGTCTCCGACAAGTTCTTCAGCTGTAAGATGGAGGAAAACAGTTCTGTCAGTGAGCACATACTCACTATGTCTGGGTTGCATAACCGCTTGACTCAGCTGGGAGTTAATCTCCCAGATGACGCGGTCATTGACAGAATCCTTCAGTCGCTTCCACCGAGCTACAAGAGCTTTGTGATGAACTTCAATATGCAGGGGATGGAAAAGACCATTCCTGAAGTATTTGCAATGCTGAAATCGGCAGAGGTAGAAGTCAAAAAGGAACATCAAGTGTTGATGGTGAATAAAACCACTAAGTTCAAGAAAGGCAAGGGTAAGAAAACCTTCAAGAAGGACGGCAAGGGAGTTGCCGTGCCCGGCAAGCAAGCTGCCGGGAAGAAGCCAAAGAATGGACCCAAGCCCGAGACTGAGTGCTTTTATTGCAAGGAAAGTGGTCACTGGAAGCGGAACTGCCCCAAATACTTAGCGGACAAGAAGGCCGGCGTCACAAAAGGTATATGTGATATACATGTAATTGATGTGTACCTTACCAGTACTCGTAGTAGCTCTTGGGTATTTGATACCGGTGCAATTGCTCACATTTGTAACTCAAAGCAGGAGTTGCGGAATAAGCGGAGACTGGCGAAGGATGAGGTGACGATGCGCGTCGGGAATGGTTCCAAGGTCGATGTGATCGCCATCGACATGCTGCCTCTTCATTTACCTACGGGATTAGTTTTGAACCTCAATAATTGTTATTTAGTGCCAAGTTTGAGCATGAACATTGTATCGGGATCTCGTTTAATTCGAGATGGCTACTCATTTAAATCCGAGAATAATGGTTGTTCTATTTATATGAGAGATATGTTTTATGGTGATGCTCCGATGGTGAATGGTTTATTCTTAATGAATCTCGAGCGTAATGCTACACATGTTCATAGTGTGAGTACCAAAAGATGTAAGATTGATAATGATAGTCCCACATACTTGTGGCACTGCCGCCTTGGTCACATAGGTGTCAAACGTATGAAGAAGCTCCATGCTGATGGACTTTTAGAGTCTCTTGATTACGAATCATTTGACATGTGTGAACCATGCCTCATGGGTAAAATGACCAAGACTCCGTTCTCAGGAACAATGGAGCGAGCAACCAACTTAGTGGAAATCATACATACTGATGTGTGCGGTCCAATGAGTGTTGAGGCTCGCGGTGGCTATCGTTATGTTCTCACCCTCACTGATGACTTGAGTAGATATGGGTATGTCTACTTAATGAAATACAAGTCTGAGACCTTTGAAAAGTTCAAGGAATTTCAGAGTGAGGTTGAGAATCAACGTGACAGGAAAATCAAGTTCCTGCGATCAGATCGTGGAGGAGAATACTTGAGTCATGAGTTTGGCACACACTTAAGAAAATGTGGAATAGTTTCACAGCTCACGCCGCCTGGAACACCTCAGCATAATGGTGTGTCCGAACGTCGTAATCGCACTCTATTAGATATGGTGCGATCTATGATGTCTCTTACCGATTTACCGCTATCTTTTTGGGGCTATGCTTTAGAGACTGTCGCATTCACTTTAAATAGGGCTCCGTCGAAATCCGTTGAGACGACACCATTTGAATTATGGTTTGGGAAGAAACCTAAGCTGTCGTTTCTAAAAGTTTGGGGATGCGATGCTTATGTCAAGAAACTTCAACCTGAAAAGCTCGAACCCAAGTCAGAAAAATGCGTCTTCATAGGATACCCTAAAGAAACTGTTGGGTATACCTTCTACCTCAGATCCGAAGGCAAGATCTTTGTTGCCAAGAATGGATCCTTTCTAGAGAAGGAGTTTCTCTCGAAAGAAGTAAGTGGGAGGAAAGTAGAACTTGATGAAGTATTACCTCTTGAACTGGAAAATGGCGCAACTCAAGAAAATGTTTCTGAGGTGCCTACACCGACTAGAGAGGAAGTTAATGATGATGATCAAGATACTTCTAATCAAGCTCCTACTGAGATTCGAAGGTCCACAAGGACACATTCCGCACCAGATTGGTACGGCAACCCTGTCTTGGAAATCATGTTGTTAGACAACAGTGAACCTTCAAACTATGAAGAAGCGATGGCGGGCCCGGATTCCGACAAATGGCTAGAAGCCATGAAATCCGAGATAGGATCCATGTATGAAAACGAAGTATGGACTTTGACTGACTTGCCCGTTGAGCGGCGAGCCATAGAAAATAAATGGATCTTTAAGAAGAAGACAGACGCGGATGGTAATGTGACCATCTATAAAGCTCGGCTTGTCGCTAAGGGTTATCGACAAGTTCAAGGGGTTGACTACGATGAGACTTTCTCACCGGTAGCGAAGCTAAAGTCCGTCCGAATCATGTTAGCAATTGCCGCATTCTACGATTATGAGATATGGCAAATGGACGTCAAAACGGCATTCCTTAATGGTTTCCTTAAGGAAGAATTGTATATGATGCAGCCGGAAGGTTTTGTCGATCCTAAGAATGCTGACAAGGTGTGCAAGCTCCAACGCTCGATTTATGGGTTGGTGCAAGCATCTCGGAGTTGGAACATTCGCTTTGATGAGATGATCAAAGCGTTTGGGTTTACACAGACTTATGGAGAAGCCTGCGTTTACAAGAAAGTGAGTGGGAGCACTGTAGCATTTCTCATATTATATGTAGATGACATACTTTTGATGGGAAATGATATAGAACTCTTGGACAGCATTAAGGCCTACTTGAATAAGAGTTTTTCAATGAAGGACCTTGGAGAAGCTGCTTATATATTAGGCATCAAAATCTATAGAGATAGATCGAGACGCCTCATAGGTCTTTCACAAAGCACATACCTTGATAAGATATTGAAGAAGTTCAATATGGATCAATCTAAGAAGGGGTTCTTACCTGTGTTACAAGGTGTGAAATTGAGCTCTGCTCAATGTCCGACCACGGCAGAAGATATAGAAGAGATGAGTGTCGTCCCCTATGCCTCAGCCATAGGTTCTATTATGTATGCCATGCTGTGTACCAGACCTGATGTAAACCTTGCCGTAAGTTTGGTAGGAAGGTACCAAAGTAATCCCGGCAAGGAACACTGGACAGCGGTCAAAAATATCCTGAAGTACCTGAAAAGGACTAAGGAAATGTTTCTCGTTTATGGAGGTGACGAAGAGCTCGTCGTAAAGGGTTACGTCGACACTAGCTTTGACACAGATCTGGATGACTCAAAGTCACAAACCGGATACGTGTATATTTTGAATGGTGGGGCAGTAAGTTGGTGCAGTTGCAAGCAGAGCGTCGTGGCGGGATCTACATGTGAAGCGGAGTACATGGCAGCCTCGGAGGCAGCGCATGAAGCAATTTGGGTGAAGGAGTTCATCATCGACCTAGGAGTCATAACCAATGCGTCGGGGCCAATCAAACTCTTCTGTGACAACACTGGAGCTATTGCACTTGCCAAGGAGCCCAGGTTTCACAAGAAGACAAGGCACATCAAGTGTCACTTCAACTCCATTCGTGAAAATGTTCAAGATGGAGACATAGATATTTGTAAAGTACATACGGACCTGAATGTCGCAGATCCGTTGACTAAACCTATCCCTAGAGCAAAACATGATCAACACCAGAATTCCATGGGTGTTCGATTCATCACAATGTAACTAGATTATTGACTCTAGTGCAAGTGGGAGACTGTTGGAAATATGCCCTAGAGGCAATAATAAAAGCATTATTATTATATTTCCTTATTCGTGATAATTGTCTTTATTCATGCTATAATTGTGTTATCCGGAAATCTTAATACATGTGTGAATAACAGACACCAACATGTCCCTAGTAAGCCTCTAGTTGGCTAGCTCGTTGATCAACAGATAGTCATGGTTTCCTGACTATGGACATTGGATGTCATTGATAACGAGATCACATCATTAGGAGAATGATGTGATGGACAAGACCCAATCCTAAACATAGCATTAAGATCGTATAGTTCGTTTGCTAGATTTTCCAATGTCAAGTATCTTTTCCTTAGACCATGAGATCGTGTAACTCCCGGATACCGTAGGAGTGCTTTGGGTATACCAAACGTCACAACGTAACTGGGTGACTATAAAGGTATACTACGGGTATCTCCGAAAGTGTCTGTTGGGTTGACACGGATCAAGACTGGGATTTGTCACTCTGTATGACGGAGAGGTATCACTGGGCCCACTCGGTAATGCATCATCATAATGAGCTCAAAGTGACCAAGTGTCTGGTCACGGGATCATGCATTACGGTACGAGTAAAGTGACTTGCCGGTAACGAGATTGAACGAGGTATTGAGATACCGACGATCGAATCTCGGGCAAGTAACATACCGATTGACAAAGGGAATTGTATGCGGGGTTGCTTGAATCCTCGACATCGTGGTTCATCCGATGAGATCATCGAGGAGCATGTGGGAGCCAACATGGGTATCCAGATCCCGCTGTTGGTTATTGACCGGAGAGTCATCTCGGTCATGTCTACATGTCTCCCGAACCCGTAGGGTCTACACACTTAAGGTTCGGTGACGCTAGGGTTGTAGGGATATGTATATGCAGTAACCCGAATGTTGTTCGGAGTCCCGGATGAGATCCCGGACGTCACGAGGAGTTCCGGAGTGGTCCGGAGGTAAAGAATTATATGTAGGAAGTGCTATTTCGGCCATCGGGACAAGTTTCGGGGTCACCGGTATTGTACCGGGACCACCGGAAGGGTCCCGGGGGTCCACCGGGTGGGGCCACCTATCCCGGAGGGCCCCATGGGCTGAAGTGGGAAGGGATCCAGCCCAAAGTGGGCTGGGGCGCCACTTCCCCCTAGGGCCCATCCGCCTAGGGTGGGGGAAACCCTAAAGGAAGAGTCCTAGGAGGGGAAGGCACCTCCTAGGTGCCTTGGGGAGGAGGGATTCCTCCCCTTGGCCGCACCCCCCTAGGAGATTAGACTCCTAGGGCCGGCGCCCCCCCCCCCCTTGGCCCTCCTATATATAGTGGGGGAGATGGAGGACTTCTTACCTTTGCCTTTGGTGCCTCCCTCTCCAACACATCCTCCTCCTCCATAGTGCTTAGCAAAGCCCTGCCGGAGTACTGCAGCTCCATCATCACCACGCCGTCGTGCTGCTGCTGGAGCCATCTCCCTCAACCTCTCCTTCCCCCTTGTTGGATCAAGAAGGAGGAGACATGGCTGTTCCGTACGTGTGTTGAACGCAGAGGTGCCGTCCGTTCGGTGCTAGGATCTTCGGTGATTCGAATCACGTCGAGTACGACTCCCTCATCCCCGTTCTTTGAACGCTTCCGCTCGCGATCTACAAGGTACGTAGATGCATCTAATCACTCGTTGCTAGATGAACTCCTAGATGGATCTTGGTGAAACCGTAGGAAAATTTTTGTTTTCTCCAACGTTCCCCAACAGGTGCCCCCCTCCACAGTTACACACCTCGGTCATATCATCGTAGTGTTTAGGGGAAGCCCTGCACCGGTAACTTCATCATCACCGTCACCATGCCGTCGTGCTGACGGAACTCTCCCTCATCCTCAACTGGATCTAGAGCTCGAGGTACGTCATCGTACGGAACGTGTGTTGAACGCAGAGGTGCCATACGTTCGGTGCTAGGATCGGTTGGGTCGCGAAGACATTCGACTACATCAACCACGTTACTTAACGCTTCCGCTTTCGGTCTACGAGGGTACGTAGACACACTCTCCCCTGTCATTGCTATGCATCTCCTATATAGATCTTGCGTGATCGTAGGAATTTTTTGAAATACTGCGTTCCCCAACAGGTGCGTCGGTGCTAGTTGCAGAGGTTCGACAATGCTTGTGTGCTGGCCAGAGAGGTACAACGGCAGCGGCGGAGGAGGAGAGTGCGGATGCAAAGCAAGGGGAGAGAAGGGGCGGATTGCCAGAAAATGGGACCGGGAGGAGGGATTTAGTGGGCTGGGGGTGTCGGAGTCCTACGTGGCCGCTGTTCAGACTCCAACAAAGCCCCCCAACTTTGCTTCCACTTTGCGGGAAAAAGTGCTTTCAGACCGCTTGGTGGACCGATACATGCCAAAGTTAGATGGCACAACACATCTAGACCGCGCGGTCCGGATGTATGTGGGCGGTTTGAGGATCAGGTTGGAGATGCCCTAATATCATGAAGCCTATAAAGTTGAAAAATAAACTTTGGCATGTATGCATGTTCTTGTTCCTTGGGCACTGAAGCTTGCTCTACTTATGTAAGAGATTATGTATGCTCAAGTGTGAATGTGTGATAGAGTTTCACATCTATGCATATCCTCTATCAAAGGCTTGAGATGTTTTATAGCGTGTGTTTGTGCTAGCAAGCCTAAAGGTGTCGTGAGTCAGCACAGCCGGCAGCCGGGTTACCGTGGATGCACTTTGACCTATGTCTCCTCTTCAAGAGTTTTATGATTTTGACGTACTGAAGGCGTCGTAAGACGACGTAGTCAGTAGTACACATGTGAGGAAATAGAAGAATAAAATATGAACAGAACCTAAAACCCAAATAAAAGGAAAAACACATAAAGCAAAAAAAAAGCCCAAAAATCATAGTAAAATGGGGCTAGCTAACCCAAGGGAGACATGTGTCGCACATACCCTTCCCTCCCCCTCACACGAATAGTTGCTCCCGTAAATAACCCCTCATCCGGCAACTAATATGAAGACCTTGCCTACGAGAATAACCAGCTCCCGCCTTGCTTATCTTTGCCCTTTTGGATTTGTAAGAAACAGTTAGCAGATTGAGTGGATTCTATTCTAAAGTTTTATTGATTTGAGTTTAGTTGTCCAAATGCACACTGGTATGTGTTACTAGATATAGTTCTTGAGTAGGCATCCTTTTAACCTTCTCGGCATCTCAAAATGAATCTAAAGCAAAAAATGGAAAGTATTGCAAGAAACTGTTATATTGTTTATTTTTCCGTTTAGAGTTCCGATAGGGGTGTGGCGTGGCGGCCGGGTGGTGGAACGGCGGCGAAGGCAAGAGAGGAAGAGGAAATGAGAGAAAATGGGAGGATGGATGCGCGGGATCAAGGAAGGGTTTTGGGTGGGCCGGGGGTGTCGGAGTTCTACGTATCTGTTGTCCGAATTCCCGCAAAACCCCCACGTTTATCTTGGGTTTGTCGAAAAAAGTATCCGGACTGCTCGACGGACCAATGCAACCCTGCATTGAATGGCAAACCGCATCCGGACCACGCGGTCCGGACGTATGTGGGTGGTTTGAGGGTCCGCCTTGGAGATGGCCTAAACTAGCTTATGCTTAATATTGTTATACACTTCGCCACTGATCCATACAATGACAAAATCACGTTCGTATGTTGTCTTTGAAAATCATACGTATTGTCCAACAAACTATTTCTGTTTCTACTTTCTTTTTCCTCCACTTCACCAAAAATCCTACATGGCATTTCTTACAAACGACTGACTAGACATTGTAGTACATGTCCTTGACAACCAACCAAGTTGTCACTTTTTTGTTGGAACAACTAATTTGTCACTTTTGCCTAATAATAATAATAATAATAATAATAATAATAATTTGTCACTTGTACTTTTCCCTTCTTTTCTTTTTAGTCTCCATATAAAGTTTAATCAAAGTCAAGCTTTGTAAAGTTTAACTAGCTTTATATTAAAAATATCATCATTCACAATATGAAATGATCAGATGCATCATGAAATGTATTTTCATACAATATAGTTTTAGTATTATAGATGTTCATCTTTTTTGATATAAATTTGATCAAACTTTGTGTAGTTTGACTTTGACCAAATTTTATACGAGGAATAAAGAAAAACAGATGGACTACTAAATGGATGATATGATCACCCATACGATGCGAGAAATCTATGGAATAAAATTCAAATAATGATGCTACTAAATATTATATCCAACATCAATATATGTAGCTATACTCTATACCAAATATGAAAACTTCTAGCGGGATATTAGTATTGGAAGCTATAACAAAGGGCGGTACACAATCTCTTACATGATAATAACATTGTAGGGTCATACCCCCAAATATGACAAGAGGTAGACATACACTTGTGTTTGGAGGTAGTATTAATTAGGCACCGCCACATTGTGGCCAATTTCTGGTGAAGTCTTCGTATCCTCACACCATTTGGTGGCCCCGCTAAAAACACACATCATATGATGGCAAGAAGGACAAACTTAGAAGTAAGTAGTGTATTTATGCGCCGTGTGTATTTGCAGTCAACACAGATCAGCGGATCCGAGGTACGTGAGGGACTAAAACTATATGTACTCCCTCCTTCCATCTATATAAGACTAGTCACAGTGGAGAGTAACTTAGAATAGTAACATGCATATGTTACTAGTCTATGTTACTACCTCCACAGTGAGTAGTAACATGTGTTGTGTCATGCATCACTCTATTTATTACGTTGTAGACTCATCTTTTCTTGATATGTGTGATGTTATAGTAACTAGCTATGTTACTACATGCCTCTCTTTCTTCATTAATTACATGTCACATCATCTATTTTGCCTAGATAAGTGTGATGTTACCATTTATGTTATTTCCATTGTGGATAGTCTAGGGCCTAATGCATTTTTCAAGACCGCCATTGACAATTGATAAGATTAATAGTACATGACAATGCATAATGTGAAAATTATATCATTGAAAGCTCATTTCACATATAAATTTGCCGGTATGCTATTGCATGTCATATATTATTGCTTTAATATTTGGTCAAAGTTAGCCTCGTAAAACGAATTAGACCTTATATAGATGAAAGGAGGGAGTATACTAGATGCACGTATATATATATATAGCCATTCTTCAACCATTTAGGTATTAAGTTATTTCTTAGTGGGTAGTAGTATCATAAAGAGATGATTACAACACTTTTAGTTATTTCTTAGTGGGTAGTATATATATAGCCATTTAGTATCATATAAATAGATGGTTACAACGCTTTTACTATTGGGTGTTGCTATGTATACGACACCAATCATACCAACTTTGTACGAGAATGAGATTGAGCCATCCATGCATAGTACTCCCTCCGTTTCTAAATGTAAGTCTTTTTAGAGATTCTAATATGAACGACATACAAAGTAAATTGAGTGAATCTACACTCTAAAATGGATCTATATACATTCGTATATAGTCTATATTAAAATCTCTAAAATAACGTATATTTACGACCGGAGGGATTAGAACAAAATTGCAGCGGACCACTTTGATTAGGCGTCGTGCAGTGGTCATCCATATAAAGTAGCTATTGGGGAACGTAGTAATTTCAGAGTTTCCCTACGCACGCAAGATCATGGTGATGCATAGCAACGAGAGGGGAGAGTATCGTCTACGTACCCTTCTAGACCGTAAGCAGAAGCGTTATGACAACGCGGTTGATGTAGTCGTACGTCTTCACGATCGACCGATCCTGATACCGAACATACGACACTTCCGCGATCTGCACACGTTCAGCTTGGTGACGTCCCACGAACTCACGATCCCGTAGAGCTTCGCGGGAGAGTTCCGTCAGCACGACGACGTGATGACGGTGTTGATGAAGCTACCGACGCAGGGCTTTGCCTGAGCACCGCTACGATATGACTGAGGTGGATTATGGTGAAGGAGGGCACCGCACACGGCTAAAAGATCAATGATCGACTTGTGTGTCCATGGGGTGCCCCCCTGCCCAAGTATATAAAGGAGCAAGGGAGGAGGCCGGCCGGCCCTAGGAGGGCGCACGAAGAGGAGGAGTCCTCCTCCTAGTGAGAGTAGGACTCCCCTTTCCTAGTCCCACTAGGAGGAGGAAGGAAGGAGTGGGAGAGGGGAAAGGCAAGGGGGGCGCTGCCCCCCTTCCTTGTCCTATTTGGACTCAAGGGGAGGGGGCGTGCAGCCTGCCCTGGCCGGCCCGTCTCTCTCCACTACGGCCCATCAAGGCCCACTAGTCTCTCGGGGGGTTCCAGTAACCCCTCCGGCACTCCGGTTTTCTCCGAGATCACCCGAAACCCTTCCGGTATCCGAATATAGCGATCCAATATATCAATCTTTATGTCTCGACCATTTCGAGACTCCTCGTCATGTCCATGATCATATCCGGGACTCCGGACTACTTTCAGTACATCAAAACACATAAACTCATAATACCGATCATCATCGAACGTTAAGCGTGCGGACCCTATGGGTTCGAGAACTATGTAGACATGACCGAGACTCATCTCCGGTCAATAACCAATAGCGGAACTTGGATGCTCATATTGGTTCCTACATATTCTACGAAGATCTTTGTCGGTCAAACCGCATAACACCATACGTTGTTCCCTTTGTCATTGGTATGTTACTTGCCCGAGATTCGATCGTCAGTATCCTCATTCCTAGTTCAATCTCATTACCGGCAAGTCTCTTTACTTGTTCCGTAATGCATCATCCCGCAACTAACTCATTAGTCACAATGCTTGCAAGGCTTATAGTGATGTGCATTACCGAGAGGGCCCAGAGATACCTCTCCGATACACGGAGTGAAAAATCCTAATCTCGATCTATGCCAACTCAACAAACACCATCGGAGACACCTGTAGAGCGTCTTTATAATCACCCAGTTACGTTGTGATGTTTGATAACACACAAGGTGTTCCTCCGGTATTCGGGAGTTGCATAATCTCATAGTCAGAGGAACATGTATAAGTCATGAAGAAAGCAGTAGCAATAAAACTGAACGATCATTATGCTAAGTGATGACCCACAAGTATAGGGGATCTATCGTAGTCCTTTCGATAAGTAAGAGTGTCGAACCCAACGAGGAGTAGACGGAAATGATAAGTGGTTTTTAGCAAGGTATTCTCTGCAAGTACTGAAATAAGTGGTAACGAGCAACAAGTAATAAAAGTAAATAAAGTGCATCAAGGTGTCCTAATCCTTTTGTAGCAAAGGACAAGCCAGAACAAACTCTTATAGTAGGAAAAGCGCTCCCGAGGACACATGGGAATATCGTCAAGCTAGTTTGCATCACGTTCATATGATTCGCGTTCGATACTTTGATAATTGATATGTGGGTGGACCGGTGCTTGGGTGTTGTTCTTACTTGAACAAGCATCCCACTTATGATTAACCTCTATTGCAAGCATCCGCAACTACAACAAAAGTATTAAGGTAAACCTAACCATAGCATGAAACATATGGATCCAAATCAGCCCCTTACGAAGCAACGCATAAACTAGGGTTTAAGCTTCTGTCACTCTAGCAACCCATCATCTACTTATTACTTCCCAATGCCTTCCTCTAGGCCCAAATAATGGTGAAGTATTATGTAGTCGACGTTCACATAACACCACTAGAGGCTAGACAACATACATCTTATCAAAATATCAAACGAATACCAAATTCATATGACTACTCATAGCAAGACTTCTCCCTTGTCCTCAGGAACGAACGTAATTACTCACAACGCATATTCATGTTCATAATCAGAGGGGTAATAATATGCATATAGGATCTGAACATATGATCTTCCACCAATTAAACCAACTAGCTTCAACTACAAGGAGTAATCAACACTACTAGCAACCTACTAGCACCAATCCTGAACTTTGAGATAGGAATTGGATACAAGAGATGAACTAGGGTTTGGAGATGAGATGGTTTTGGTGAAGATGTTGATGGAGATTGCCCTCTCCCGATGAGAGGAGCGTTGGTGATGACGATGGTGATGATTTCCCCCTCCGGGAGGGAAGTATCCCCGGCAGAACAGCTCTGCCGGAGCTCTAGATTGGATCCTCCAAGGTTCCACCTCGTGGCGGCGGAGTCTCGTCCCGAAAAGTTCCTTCCTCTTTTTTTCTCATCGAAAGACCTCATATAAGAGAAGATGGGCATCAGAGAGCCACCAGGGGGCCCACGAGGTAGGGGGGCGCCCCCCACCCTCGTGAGAAGGGTATGGGCCCCCTGGCCTTCATCTTTGGCGAGGATTTTTCTTTATTTTTTTTAAGATGTCCCGTGAAGTTTCAGCACTTTTGGAGTTGCGCAGAATAGGCCTCTAATATTTGCTCCTTTTCCAGCCCAGAATTCCAGCTACTGGCATTCTCCCTCTTTATGTAAACCTTGTAAAATAAGAGAGAATAGCCATAAGTATTGTGATATAAAGTGAAATAACAGTCCATAATGCGATAAATATCGATATAAAAGCATGATGCAAAATGGACGTATCAACTCCCCCAAGCTTAGACCTCGCTTGTCCTCAAGCGAAAAGCCGATAACAATAAATATGTCCTCATGTTTAGAGGTAGAGGCGTCGATAAAAATAAAATATGGACATGAAGGCATCATGATTATTCTCATAACAGCAACATATATAGATTTTGTCATATGATTACTTATGTTCAAGTGATGATCTGTTCACAATGCAAGAGTATAAATCATAAATCTTACTGGGCTCCAACAAACTATAATCTCAGTCATTGAAGCAATTGCAATTTATCATAACATCGGAAAGAGTTTATGTCAGAGCTAAAAAGCAAGTCCACATACTCAACTATCATTTAGTCCTCCATAATTGCTAACACTCACGCGATACTTGTGGTTACGGAGTTCCAATCGGACACAGAGAAAGATAGGGGCTTATAGTTTTACCTCAAGGGTAAATGTCAACAATAATGGTTCATGCTCCCCTACATCCAATTAGATATATATATCATGTTCTTTCCAACATGCTGAGCTTGCCAAAGGATAAAATGAAAAAGAGAAGGTGAAGATCACCATGACTCTTGCATAAGGTAGAAGATAATAATAAAGGATAGGCCCTTTGCAGAGGGAAGCAGAGGTTGCCATGTGCTTTTATGGTTGGATATATAAAATCTCAATGCGAAAGAACGTCACTTTATATTGCCCCTTGTGATATGAACCTTTATTATGCAGTTCGTCGCTTTTATTACTTCCACATCACAAGATCGTATAAAGCTTATTTCTCCCACACCAATCAATCATACATATTTAGAGCAATTTTTATTGCTTTGCACCGATGACAACTTACTTGAAGGATCTTACTCAATCCATAGGTAGATATGGTGGACTCTCATGGCAAAACTGGTTTAAGGGTATTTGGAAGCACAAGTAGTATTTCTACTTGGTGCTGAGAATTTGGCTAGCATGAGGGGGAAAGGCAAGCTCAACAAGTTAGAGGATCCATGACAACATACTTTATCTCAGATATAAGAAATACATAACTCATTACGTTGTCTTCCTTGTCCAACATCGAATCTTTAGCATGTCATATTTTAATGAGTGCTCCCAATCATAAAAGATGTTAATGATAATATATCTATATGTGAAAACCTCTCTTTCCTTATTACTTCCTATTAATTGCAACAATGACCAAAGCTATGTCTGCCAACTCCCAACAACTTTTAATCATCATACTCTTTCTATGTGAAGTCATTACTCTCAATAAGATCAATATGAACTTTTTGTTTCTTTTTATTCTTTTTCTCTTTTCTTTTATTCACCCTAGATCATGGCCAAATAATCAAGCCCTTGACTCAACACTAATCTTTATTATATATAACTCACGGACTCAATTACATAGAGGGATCATAAAGCAAAACTCAAAACTAGATCATGCCATAAACTTTATTCTACTAGATCAAGATACTACTAATAGGATCGAACTAAGAAAACGGTAAAGATAGGGTTTGTGATTGTGATACGATACCGGGGCACCTCCCCCAAGCTTTGCAGTTGCCAAGGGGAGTGCCCATACCCATGTGATTATATCTCCTTGGTTGGTGAAGAAGGTGGTGGTGACGGATAATCGCACATCGAGCGTAAGAGGTCCTCCAGCTTGCGAATAATGCCCTTGAGTGCGACAATATGCTCCTTCAACAAAATAGTTTCTTGTGTGAGATACTTGTTTTGTATACGAGCTAACTTGATCATCTTGAAAGCTTTAGTCTCAGTTGGGGTAAGAAGGTTATGATCAAGTTCGAGGGTGTCTTTCGCTACTGGAGCTTGATCCTCCGTGGCCTTCTTGATCCTTTCATCCTTGTTGACCCTCGTGGGTTCTTCCCTCTTCAGATCTATCTTCATCAGCCAAGCATCGTTGTCACTATTGTTGGAGGAGGGAGCCGACATGATGCCTAGCCTGGAAAACCCTGACAGAAAACAGCTCGAAACAAGAATAGAGGAGGTTTGCGTGATACGGGAGTCAAAACCTTCGGGAGAATATATAATGATTTTTTACCGACCAAAATACGTAACATGCAAGAAAACGGAGTCCAGAAGGCACACGAGGTGCTCACGAGGTAGGGGGGCGCGCCCAGGGGGGTAGGGCGCGCCCACCACCCTCGTGTCCTTCCCGGACTGCTACTTATTTTTCTATTTTTCTAAATATTCCAAAATGGAGAAATATTGCCTTAAAAATTGTTTTGGAGTCAGTTTACTTATCGTACCACATACCTATTCCTTTTCGGGGTCTGAAACGCTCCGGAAAGTGTCCCTTATGTATTCCTCCGGTGTTACGGTTTCAGTAATATTGGTTTCAACATTTATGGGATTACCTGAGATATAATGTTTAATTCTTTGACCGTTTACCACCTTCCGATTTGTGCCTTCGAAGTTGTTGATTTTATGGCACCGGAATGATAGACCTCTTCGATAACATAGGGGCCTTCCCATTTAGAGAGAAGTTTTCCTACAAAAAATCTTAAACGAGAGTTGTATAGCAATACATAATCACCTACATTAAACTAACGCTTTTGTATACTTTTGTCATGCCATCTTTTAACTTTTTCTTTAAACAACTTGGCATTTTCATAAGCTTGGGTTCTCCATTCATCAAGTGAGCTAATATCAAATAACCTCTTCTCACCGGCAAGTTTAAAATCATAGTTAAGCTCTTTAATAGCCCAATATGCCTTATGTTCTAGTTCGAGAGGTAAGTGACATGCTTTTCCATAAACCATTTTATACGGAGACATACCCATAGGATTTTTATATGCAGTTCTATAAGCCCATAACGCATCATCAAGTTTCTTAGACCAATTCTTTCTAGACCTATTAACAGTCTTTTGCAAAATTAATTTGAGCTCTCTATTACTCAGTTCTACTTGACCACTAGACTGTGGGTGATAAGGAGATGCAATTCTATGATTAACATCATATTTAGCAAGCATTTTACGGAAAGCACCATGAATAAAGTGCGAACCACCATCAGTCATTAAATATCTAGGGACTCCAAACCTCGGGAAAGTAACTTCTTTAAGCATTTTAATAGAAGTGTTATGATCAGCACTACTAGTTGGAATAGCTTCTACCCACTTAGTAACGTAATCAATAGCAACTAAAATATGTGTGTATCCATTAGAGGCAGGAAAAGGTCCCATATAATCAAAGCCCCAAACATCAAACGGTTCAATAACAAGTGAATAATTCATAGGCATTTCTTGACGTCTACTAATATTACCAATTCTTTGACATTCATCACAAGGCAAGACAAACTTATGGGCATCCTTGAAGAGAGTAGGCCAATAAAAACCAGATTGCAATACCTTATGTGCAGTTCTATCTCCAGCGTGGTGTCCTCCATAAGACTCGGAATGACACTTGCGTAGGATCTGTTCATATTCATGCTCAGGTACACAACGCCTAATAATACCATCTACTCCTTTATAAAGATGTGGGTCATCCCAAAAGTAATGTCTCAGATCATAGAAAAACTTTTTCTTTTGTTGGTATGTGAAACTAGGTGGTATAAACTTAGCAACAATATAATTAGCATAATCAGCATACTATGGAGTACTACGAGAAGTACTTATAACATTTAATTGTTCATCAGGAAAGTCATCATTAATAGGTAGTGGGTCATCAAGAATATTTTCTAACCTAGATAAGTTGTCTGCAACGGGGTTCTCAGCTCCCTTTCTATCAACAATATTCAAATCAAATTCTTGTAGCAAGAGAACCCATCTAATAAGTCTAGGTTTAGCATCTTTCTTTTCCATAAGATATTTAATAGCAACATGATCAGTATGAATGGTTACTTTAGAATCAACAATATAAGATCTGAACTTATCACAAGCAAATACAACTGCTAAAAGATCTTTTTTAGTAGTAGCATAATTTCTTTGAGCATTGTCTAGAGTCTTACTAACATAATGAATAACATTTAATTTCTTATCAACTCTTTGCCCTAGAACAGCACCTACAGCATAATCACTAGCATCACACATAATTTCAAAGGGTAAATTCCAATCGGGTGGCTGAACAATAGGTGCAGAGACTAATGCTTTCTTAAGTATTTCAAATGCTTCTACACAATCATCATCAAAGACAAATGGTATATCTTTTTGCAATAAATTAGTCAGAGGCCGAGAAATTTTTGAGAAATCCTTAATGAACCTCCTATAAAATCCAGCGTGACCAAGGAAACTTCTTATACCTTTGATGTCCTTGGGACACGACATCTTTTCAATAGCATCAACCTTGGCTTTATCAACTTCAATACCTCTTTCAGAAACTTTGTGCCCCAAGACAATACCTTCATTAACCATAAAGTGGCACTTTTCCCAATTCAAGACAAGATTAGTTTCTTCACGTCTCTGCAAAACTCGATCAAGATTGCTCAAGCAATCATCAAAAGAGGAACCATACACGGAAAACTCGTCCATGAAAACCTCACCAATCTTTTCACAAAAGTCAGAGAATATAGCCATCATGCATCTTTGAAAGGTAGCAAGTGCATTACATAAACCAAAAGGCATACGTCTATAAGCAAAAGTACCAAAAGGGCATGTAAAAGTAGTCTTTGATTGATCTTTAGCCGACACAGGTATTTGAGAGAAACCAGAATAACCATCTAGAAAGCAATAGTGTGTATGTTTGCATAATCTTTCTAGCATTTGATCAATAAAAGGTAAGGGGTAATGATCTTTCTTAGTAGATTTATTTAATTTACGGAAATCAATTACCATCCTATAACATGTGATAATTCTTTGTGGAATCAATTCATCTTTATCATTAGGAACAACAGTAATACCTCCCTTCTTAGGGACACTATGGACAGGACTTACCCACTCACTATCAGCAACGGGATAAATTATACCTGCCTCCAGAAGCTTGAGTATTTATTTTCTTACCACTTCTTTCATTTTAGGATTCAGACGTTGTTGAGGATCACAAACTGGTTTGGCATCTGCTTCCAAATTTATTTTATGTTGACATAGAGTTGGACTAATGCCCTTAAGATCATCAAGAGTATATCCAATAGCAGCACGATGCTTCTTCAGAGTTTTCAATAATCTTTCTTCTTCATGCTCTTAAAGGTTAGCACTAATAATAACAGGATATATCTTCTTTTCATCAAGATAAGCATATTTAAGATTATCAGGCAAAGGTTTAAGCTCAAACACGGGATCACCCTTGGGTGGAGGAGGATTCCCTAGGATTTCAACAGGCAAATTGTGTTTCAGAATAGGTTCCTGTTTAAAGAATACTTCATCTATTTCCCTTCTTTCATTCATGAACATATCATTTTCATGGTCTAGCAAATAGTGTTCTAAAGGATCACTAGGAGGTACGGCAATAGAAGGAAGACCAATAATTTCATCCTTACTAGGTAATTCTTCCTCACGATGTTGTTTACTAAATTTAGAGAAATTAAACTCATGAACCATATCATCCAAACCAACAATAACAATATTCTTAATGTAGTCTATGGTAGCATTGACAGTGTTTAAGAAAGGTCTACCAAATATAATTGGACAAAAGCTATCTTGTGGGGAACCAAGAACAAGAAAATCGGCAGGATATTTAGTTTTCCCACACAAGACTTCAACATCTCTAACAATTCCAATTGGTGAAATAGTATCTCTATTGGAAAGTTTAATAGTAACATCAATATCTTCTAACTCAACAGGTGCAATTTCATTCTTAATTTCTTCGTATAAAGTATGTGGTATAACACTAGCACTAGCACCCATATCACATAAGCCATGATAACAATGATCTCCTATTTTAACAGAAATAACAGGCACGCCTACCACAGGTCTATGTTTATCTTTAGCACAAGGTTTAGCAATTCTAGCAGTTTCACCTTCGAACTAAATAACATGCCCATCAATATTATCAGACAAGAGATCTTTAACAATAGCAATATTAGGTTCTACTTTAACTTGCTCAGGAGGTGTATAAGTTCTAATATTGCTTTTACGAACAACAGTTGAAGCTTTAGCATGATCCTTTATTCTAACAGGGAAAGGGGGTTTCTCAACATAAGAAGTAGGAACAATAGGATCATTATAAGTGACAGTCTTTTCTTCAACTTTAATAGGTGCAGCTACTTTTACTTCTATGGGAGGATAATATTTAAACCACTTCTCCTTAGGGAGATCAACATAAGTAGCAAAATATTCACAGAAAGAAGCTACTATCTCAGAGTCAAGTCCATATTTAGTGCTAAACTTACGGAAAATATCGGTATCCATAAAAGATTTAACACAATCAAACTTAGGTGTCATACCTGAATCCTTACCTTCGTCGAGGTCCCAATCTTCAGAGTTGCATTTAATTCTATCCAATAAATTCCATCTGAATTCAATAGTCTTCATCATAAAAGAGCCAGCACAAGAAGTATCGAGCATGGTGCGATTGTTTTCAGAAAGCCGAGCATAAAAACTTTGCATAATTATTTCTCTCAGGAGCTCATGATTGGGGCATGAATATAACATTGATTTAAGCCTCCCCCAAGCTTGAGCGATGCTTTCTCCTTCGCGAGGCCAGAAATTATATATATAATTGCGATCACGATGAACAAGATGCATAGGGTAATACTTTTGATGAAATTCCAGCTTCAATCTTTTATAGTCCCACGATCTCATATCATCACATAGCCTATACCATATCAACGCGTCTCCCTTCAAAGATAAAGGGAAGACCTTCTTCTTAGCAACATCATCGGGTATACCTGCAAGCTTAAATGATCCACAAACTTCATCCACATATATTAAGTGCTCATTAGGATGTTTTGTCCCATCTCCTGTAAAAGGATTAGCTAGCAGTTTTTCCATCATAGCCACAGGAAATTCAAAAGGAGTTTCATTTTCAACAGGTTCAGTAGGTTGATGATGTCTACTACACAACCTTCTTCTTGTAGACGTTATTGGGCCTCCAAGTGCAGAGGTTTGTAGGACAGTAGCAAATTTCCCTCAAGTGGATGACCTAAGGTTTATCAATCCGTAGGAGGCGTAGGATGAAGATGGTCTCTCTCAAGCAACCCTGCAACCAAATAACAAAGAGTCTCTTGTGTCCCCAACACACCCAATACAATGGTAAATTGTATAGGTGCACTAGTTCGGCGAAGAGATGGTGATACAAGTGCAATATGGATGGTAGATAAAGGTATTTGTAATCTGAAAATATAAAAACAGCAAGGTAACTAATGATAAAAGTGAGCGTAAAACGGTATTGCAATGATAGGAAATAAGGCCTAGGGTTCATACTTTCACTAGTGTAAGTCCCCTCAACAATACTAACATAATTGGATCACATAACTATCCCTCAACATGCAACAAAGAGTCACTCCAAAGTCACTAATAGTGGAGAACGAACGAAGAGATTATGGTAGGGTACGAAACCACCTCAAAGTTATTCTTTCCAATCAATCCGTTGGGCTATTCCTATAAGTGTCACAAACAGCCCTAGAGTTCGTACTAGAATAACACCTTAAGACACAAATCAACCAAAACCCTAATGTCACCTAGATACTCCAATGTCACCTCAAGTATCCGTGGGTATGATTATACGATATGCATCACACAATCTCAATTCATCTATTCAACCAACACAAAGAACCTCAAAGAGTGCCCCAAAGTTTCTACCGGAGAATCACAACGAAAACGTGTGCCAACCCCTATGCACAGGTTCCCAATGTCACGAAACCCGCAAGTTGGTCACCAAAACGTACATCAAGTGGCACGTGGTATCCCATTGTCACCACAGATATCCACGGCAAGACATACATCAAGTGTTCTCAAGTCTTTAAAGACTCAATCCGATAAGATTACTTCAAAGGGGAAACTCGATTCATTACAAGAGAGAAGAGGGGGAGGAGAAACATAAGATCCAACTATACTAGCAAAGCTCGCGATACATCAAGATCGTGCCAAATCAAGAACACGAGAGAGAGAGAGATCAAACACATAGCTACTAGTACATACCCTCAGCCCCGAGGGAGAACTACTCCCTCCTCGTCATGGAGAGCACCGGGATGATGAAGATGGTCACCGGAGAGGGATTGCCCCCTCCGGCAGGGTGCCGGAACGGGTCTAGATTGGTTTTCGGTGGCTACAGAGGCTTCTGGCGGCGGAACTCCCGATCTATTGTGCTCTCGGATGTTTTTAGGGTATATGGAGATATATAGGCGGAAGAAGTACGTCGGTGGAGCTCTAAGGGGCCCACAAGGCAGGGAGGCGCGCCTAGGGGGGCGCTCCCTCCACCCTCGTGACCTCCCCGGAAACTTCTTGGAGTAGGGTCCAAGTCTCCTGGATCACGTTTGGTGAGAAGATCATGTTCCCGAAGGTTTCATTCCGTTTGGACTCCGTTTGATATTCTGTTTCCTCGAAATACTGAAATAGGCAAAAAAAACAGCAATTCTGGGCTGGGCCTCCGGTTAATAGGTGAGTCCCAAAAATAATATAAAAGTGGAAAATAAAGCCCAATATAGTCCAAAACAGTAGATAAAGTAGCATGGAGCAATCAAAAATTATAGATACGTTGGAGACATATCAGTTGAGGAGCAACTCTTTGCTCTACTGGACATGGTGAAGATACCCTGAACAAGCCCCTCAGAGAATTACTTTCCATAGTAACAAGTGACAGTAAATTTCAGCACAATATATAAATTTTTCCTTACCAAATTCCACCTACCAAAGGCGCTACACTCCCCGGCAACGGCGCCAGAAAAAAGTCTTGATGACCCACAAGTATAGGGGATCTATCGTAGTCCTTTCGATAAGTAAGAGTGTCGAACCCAACGAGGAGTAGAAGGAAATGATAAGCGGTTTTCAGCAAGGTATTCTCTGCAAGTACTGAAATAAGTGGTAACAGATAGTTTTGTGATAGGATAAATTGTAACGAGCAACAAGTAATAAAAGTAAATAAAGTGCAGCAAGGTGGCCCAATCCTTTTGTAGCAAAGGACAATCCGGAACAAACTCTTATAGTAGGAAAAGCGCTCCCGAGGACACATGGGAATATCATCAAGCTAGTTTTCATCATGTTCATATGATTCGCGTTCGATACTTTGATAATTTGATATGTGGGTGGACCGGTGCTTGGGTGCTGTTCTTACTTGAACAAGCATCCCACTTATGATTAACCTCTATTGCAAGCATCCGCAACTACAACAAAAGTATTAAGGTAAACCTAACCATAGCATGAAACATATGGATCCAAATCAGCCCCTTCCGAAGCAACGCATAAACTAGGGTTTAAGCTTCTGTCACTCTAGCAACCCATCATCTACTTATTACTTCCCAATGCCTTCCTCTAGGCCAAAATAATGGTGAAGTGTTATGTAGTCGACGTTCACATAACACCACTAGAGGCTAGACAACATACATCTTATCAAAATATCAAACGAATACCAAATTCACATGACTACTCATAGCAAGACTTCTCCCTTGTCCTCAGGAACGAACGTAATTACTCACAAAGCATATTCATGTTCATAATCAGAGGGGTAATAATATGCATATAGGATCTGAACATATGATCTTCCACCAATAAAACCAACTAGCATCAACTACAAGGATTAATCAACACTACTAGCAACCTACTAGCACCAATCCCGGACTTTGAGATAGGAATTGGATACAAGGGATGAACTAGGGTTTGGAGATGAGATGGTGTTGGTGAAGATGTTGATGGAGATTGCCCTCTCCGGATGAGAGGAGCGTTGGTGATGACGATGGTGATGATTTCCCCCTCTGGGAGGGAAGTATCCCCGGCAGAACAGCTCTGCCGGAGCTCTAGATTGGATCCACCAAGGTTCCGCCTTGTGGCGGCGGAGTCTCATCCCGAAAAGTTCCTTCCTCTTTTTTTCTCATCGAAAGACCTCATATAGGAGAAGATGGGCACCGGAGAGCCACCAGGGGGCCCACGAGGTAGGGGGCGCGCCCTAGGGGGGGCGCCCCCCACCCTCGTGAGAAGGGTGTGGGCCCCTGGCCTTCATCTTTGGCGAGGATTTTTCTTTATTTCTTTTAAGATGTCCCATGAAGTTTCAGGACTTTTGGAGTTGCGCGGAATAGGCCTCTAATATTTGCTCCTTTTCCAGCCCAGAATTCCAGCTGCCGGCATTCTCCCTCTTTATGTAAACCTTGTAAAATAAGAGAGAATAGCCATAAGTATTGTGATATGAAGTGAAATAACAGTCCATAATGCGATAAATATCGATTAAAAGCATGATGCAAAATGGACGTATCACTAAGCTAACGGATGGGTCTTGTCCATCACATCATTCTCTAATGATGTGATCCCGTTCATCAAATGACAACACATGTCCATGGCTAGGAAACTTAACCATCTTTGATTAACGAGCTAGTCAAGTAGAGGCATACTAGGGACACTCTATTTGTCTATGTATTCACACATGTACTAAGTTTCCGGTTAATACAACTAGCATGAATAATAAACATTTATCATGATATAAGGAAATATAAATAACAACTTTATTATTGCCTCTAGGGCATATTTCCTTCAGTCTCCCACTTGCACTAGAGTCAATAATCTAGTTCACATCGTCATGTGATTTAACACCAATAGTTCACATCTTTATGTGATTAGTTCACATCTCCATGTGACTAACACCCAAAGGGTTTACTAGAGTCAATAATCTAGTTCACATCGCTATGTGATTAACACCCAAAGAGTGATCATATTTTTCTTATGAGAGAAATTTAGTCAACGGGTCTGCCACATTCAGAGCCGTATGTATTTTGCAAATTTTCTATGTCTATAATGCTTTGCACGGAGCTACTCTAGCTAATTGCTCCCACTTTCAATATATATCTAGATCGAGACTTAGAATCATCCAGATCGGTGTCAAAGTTTGCATCGACGTAACTCTTTACGAAGAACTCTTTGTCACCTCCATAACCGAGAAACATTTCCTTATTCCACTAAGGATATTTTTGACCGCTGTCCAGTGATCCACTCCTGGATCACTATACCCTCTTGCCAAACTTATGGTGAGGTTCACAATAGGTCTGGTACACAGCATAGAATACTTTATAGAACCTATGACTGAGGCATAGGGAATGACTTTTCATTCTCTTTCTATTTTCTGCTGTGGTCGGGTTTTGAGTCTTTACTCAACTTCACACCTTGCAACGCAGGAAAGAACTCCTTCTTTGACTGTTCCATTTTGAACTATCAATTCTTGTCAAGGTATGTACTAATTTAAAATATATCAAGCATCTTGATCTATCTCTATGGATCTTGATGCTCAATATGTAAGTAGCTTCACTGAGGTCTTTCTTTGAAAAACTCTTTTCAAACACACCTTTATGCTTCCCAGAAAATTCTACATTATTTTCGATCAACAATATGTCATTCACATATACTTATCAGAAATGTTGTAGTGCTCCCACTCGCTTTCTTGTAAATACAGGCTTCACCGCAAGTCTGTGTAAAACCATATGCTTTGCTCACTTTATCAAATCATATATTCCAACTCCGAGATGCTTGCACCAGTCCATAGATGGATCGTTGGAGCTTGCTCACTTTGTTAGCACCTTTAGGATCGACAAAACCTTCTGGTTGCATCATATACAACTCTTCTTTAAGAAATCCATTAAGGAATGCAGTTTTGACATCCATTTGCCAGATTTCATAAAATGCGGCAACTGCTAACATGATTCGGACAGACTTTTAAGCATCGATACGAGTGAGAAAATCTCATCGTAGTCAACACCTTGAACTTGTCGAAAACATTTTGCAACAATTCGAGCTTTGTAGATAGTAACACTACTATCAGCGTCCGTCTTCCTCTTGAAGATCCATCTATTCTCAATGACTCACCGATCATTGGGAAAGTCAATGAAAGTCCATACTTTGTTCTCATACATGGATCCCATCTCAGATTTCATGGCCTCAAGCCATTTTGCGGAATCTGGGCTCATCATCACTTCCTCATAGTTTGTATGTTCATCATGGTCTAGTAACATGATTTCCAGAACAGGATTACCGTACCACTCTGGTGCGGACCGTACTTGTTGACCTACGAGGTTTGGTAGTAACTTGATCTGAAGTTTCATGATCATCATCATTAGTGTAAGTGCATCTAGTGCCCCTTAGTGATTTTGGTGTATTGAAGACTTATAGGTTAAGGGACTGATGCGTTTGTGAGTGTACACATGTCTATAAGTCTATGAGGATTTTGATATTTACCGAGAAAGTCGACCCCTAAAAATGAAGGTCTTCGACAGAAGACTTTGGATTTCTAAAGACTTTGAAAGTGAAGAAATTGGTGTGATCCTGAAGACTTGCTATTCATTCAAGGAACATGAAGCATGAAGACTTTTGTTCTTTGTTTTATTTTCTCTTTCTTGAGTCATAGGAAACATCGTACTATTAAAGGGGGTCGAGGAAATACTAAGGAAAAGTTTCCAAGTGATGCTCAACTCAAATCCTACACCTACCAATCCCTTCGAGTGAAGCCATTGTAAATCTCATACAACTCAGTCAATTTCTTCAGTGACGGAGACGAAGTTCTTCTGGTCTCTGAGGAATTTTTCTGACTGAGGAGTTAGGAATTCACCAGTGCAGATTGCCTACACAGTGAGGATCATGATAGCCCTGAGGAATTTGATACTCAAAATTCCGACCATTGCTGTGCTATGCGCCAGCTGTCCCAATATATCTACCCACCTAACGGTCATATCATTGAAGGGCATTTATGTCTTATCATGTCGGGCTGCTCCCTAGGCTATAAATAGCCGCCCCCTACAACCACTAGATGGTTGGCTGCTCTGAGAGAAACTGACACTTGTCATTTGAGAGCATCCCATCCTTCGAGGACTTTGAGTGAAAATCATCAAGTGAGGAAAACCCAAACCCAAACACCTACAAACCCAAAGTGATTGAGCATCACTGAAGAGATTGATCCTGTGTGGATCTGATGCTTGTTACCTTTGAAGACTATGCATCTTCCAGACGGTCTAGAGCATCCAAGAGGAAATTGTGGATCGCCGAGTGGCCGAGTCTGTGAAGGTTTGGAAGTCACCTAAAGACTTACCACGAGTGATTGGGCGAGGTCTGTGTGAACTTAGCTCAAGGGGAATACAGTGAGGACTAAGTGTCCTGAGCTGCGTGTTCAGGACTGGGTGTTCGGGACTGTGTTTCCTCAGGTTTAAATACCTAGCCGCCCTAACCAGACGTACAACTGTCACAACAGTTGGAACTGGTCTACCAAATCATTATCTTCACCGATCTAACTGGTTCCATTTCCTCAACCCCACCATTTCCTCATTTTTGTGTTGTGTGCTTGTTCATATTTGTTTGAAGACTTTGACTAAAGACTTTCTTTATTTCCTCATCTCAATTTCTTCAGTCTGCTGGTCTTCATTCTGTTTATCCCGTGTTTACGCTTTCTGTACTCTGTGTTTGTTTTCATTTCATCATGAAGACCATGCTCATGTTTTGTTATGTTTACTTCTGAGTACTTATTCCGCTGCAAGTAGTTCTTCATTCAGGGATTTCCTTACCTGCAAATTCCTTAGTGAAGAATTCATAAAAATCGCCTATTCACCCCCCTTCTAGTCGATATAACTAACGTTCAATTGCTATCAGAGCCAAGTTACTCCCTTGTTCTGTGTAATTTTGGTTCAACCACCTGGAGTTTTAGTTATGTCGATCACATAAATGAAGACTGTGACATGCCCCATCTTTGACGATCATGATTATCCCAAGTGGAAGGCCATGATGAAGAAGCGCCTCAAGGCAATGAACAATGAACTCTGGACCGTCACCGATATTGGTCTTACTGACCTATGCAAGATGGCGGAGGCTGATGATATTCGCAAATACACACTTCTCAACCTCACAGCGAAGGACATCATCTGCTCCAGCTTGTCACAAAATCAGTTCAGGAATGTTATGCATCTCAGCCATGCGAAACTCATCTGGGACCGACTCTCTGAGGTCTATGAAGGTCATCGATCTCACCATGAACCCTGGTTCGAAGAATTCATGGAATCGCGCAAGACTATGACTTTCAATCCAGAATCATCATCCTCTACACCATGCCTTATGGCAAAAGGTGCCAAGGTAATTGATTGCTACTTATCTGAGTCAAGTGATGATGAATTTGGACCCAGTTATGTCAAACTTGCTTCCCTTGCCACTAAACAACAAAGAGCTTTGGAAAAAGTTCAAAACATGCTAAATGAGAGCGACGATATGTTGGGTGAAGAAATGGATCGTTCCAAAGCTTTGGCTGAAAGTCTTCAGGGACTCCAGTCAAAGTTAGACAATCTCCAAGGTCATCATAACACTCTCCTATCTGATCATGAGAAGCTTTCTTATGAATTTCTTCAAAGAAAGCAAGATCTTGAGCAGTTGAGAGTGAGTTATGAAGATCTTCAGAAGGAGCGTGATTCATTGCTTGCTCAACAGATCAATGCTACTCAGGATGAATTTGTTCCTCCATGTTTGAAGTGCATTGAACGTGAAACTGCTAATTCTTCACCTGAATGCTCAAATACTTCCATTGCTGCAAATTCTTCAACTGCCTCTGCTATCACTAATCCCTCATCTGAGGACACTGCCAGTATCACTGACAATGCAGGGCTGAAGGAATTGTATAATGACAGGCATGTACAAAAGCCTCAAAGGGCATCAGGCTCTTTGTGACGTGCTTAAAAAGCAGATCCTCAACAGGAACCCTAGGAAAGAGGGTATTTCCTTTGAGAGGAAACTCAATGCTGATGGGACCTACTGGAAACCTGAGTAGTATACTAAAACCTCATGGGTTGCTGCAAAGGGACCTTCAGTGGATCCATCTACTTTATCTGGCTTTACATGTGAATCTTCATATTCTTCCGATGAGTCATTTGACTCCAACTATAAACTGTTCAAAAATCAGAATGGTGAAGTATTTGCTAGATATGTTGGCACTAACTGCAGGAACGGTTCTCCTATGAAGAAAATCTGGGTTCCCAAAAGGTGCCTTGAAAATCTTCAGGTGAATGTCATCATGACACCACCTGTAAAGAATAGGAACCCCAGATCAAATTCTTCATATGGACCAAATTCTTCACAAGGATCAAAGTCCTCATATGAGCATCATCGTGCTAACCCGTCTGTTTCGCAGGGAAGAACTAAGGATTATGGATATGTGCATTATTCTTCAAATCATTATGTTCATAAGTCCTCGAAGAATTTCTCTGCTTACTCTTATGCTTACCCTAACCCCTCTTATGTGAAACGAAGTGGATTGGCATCTATGCCACCCTTCTCTTATGGAGCTCGCAGAATGATGAACTCTTTGCCACCCCTTCAGATGTGGGTGGTGAAGAAAAAGAACTAACCTCTTATGCAGGGTCAGGTCTCTAGACGAACTTAATCGTCTGAAGAATTTGCTGGAGACCTGAATTTGCTTGAAAGGACGCAAGCTAATCATGAAGAAATGAATTTTCATTTCTCACGTCCTCATACTGCTTTATCTGTTCTATTGCTTGATGAAATTGATCTGATGAAATTGATACCATATTCTTCACTACTGAAGTATATGAGTTCGTAAGTTGCACTAATTAATCTGCAGGATGATCAACCCAAAGCCACTGAGTGGGTCCTTGATAGTGGATGTACAAATCACATGACTGGTGACAGGAGCTTATTGATGGACTCTGCTTTATCTACATCACATCTGAAGCATATCACCTACGCTGACAAAGGCAAAAGCAAGGTATTGGGTCTAGGTAATGTTGCAATCTCAAAGGATCGACACATGGACAAAGTCATGCTTGTCGAGTCCTTAGGGTTCAACCTCATGTTTGTCTCAATGCTTTGTGATCTTGATATGGTTGTTGTATTTGGCAAGTATTGTTGTGTTGTGATCATGGAAGCTGACAATTCCAAAGTCTTCGAAGGCTTTAGGAGAGGAGATTTGTATATTGTTGATTTCTCTACAGGACCACAACCTGCTACATGTCTACTTGCAAAAGCTTGAGAAGGCTGGCTATGGCATCGACGACTTGGTCATGCTGGCATGAGGAATCTGCACACACTTGCGAAGAAGAAGCATGTCATTGGCATTGAGGGTGTCAAATTCCTCAAGGACCATTTGTGTGGAGCTTGTGAAGCTGGAAAGATGACCAAGGCCAAGCATCCAGGCGAAGACTATCATGACTACTACTTGACCGTTTGAATTGCTTCACATGGATCTCTGTGGCCCTACTCACTATGCCACATTTACTAATGCTGCATCTTTATATGGATTTGTCATTGTTGATGATTATTCTCGATATACATGGGTGCATATCATCACTTACAAAATTGAAGTGCAGGAAGTCTTCAAACGATTTTCCTCGAGGGCTTCAACCAACTTTGGTGTGAAAATCAAGCACATCAGAAGTGATAATGGAACTGAGTTCAAGAACACTAGTCTTGATGACTATCTTGATGAACTTGGTATTACTCATGAGTTATCTGCTCCTTATACTCCTCAGCAAAATGGCGTTGTGGAGTGCAAGAACAGGACTCTTGTTGAAATGACCCGCACTATGCTTGATGAGTACAAGACGCCTCCTCGCTTTTGGCCTGAGGCAATTGATACTACGTGCCACATCATCAACAGGGTATATCATCACAAATTCTTCAAGAAGACTGCATATGAACTCCTCACCGACAAGAAACCCAATGTGAGTTATTTCAGAGTCTTCGGTGCAAAATGTTGGATTAGAGATCCTCATCACAATTCTAAATTTGCACCGAAAACACATGAAGGTTTTATGCTCGGTTATGGTAAGGACTCGCACACCTACAGAGTCTTCAACACCTATCACCACAAGGTTGTTGAAACTGTAGATGTGCGGTTTGATGAGATTAATGGCTCGCAAAGAGAGCACCTACCTCTTGTGGCAGATGAAATACCTCCTGAGAAATCTATTAAGTTCAAGGCTACTAAGGATGTCATTCCTACCAAAGAATCTGCTGAAGAAGTCATTCCAGAACATGAAGAACGTCATGCTGATGCACCTGAGGAAAATGGTGCTGAAGAAAATGCTGATCAAATTCCTCAACGATAACCCGCTCATCCTCGCGTTGCAAATGAAGTGCAAATTGAGAAAATCATCAGCGACATCAACATTCCAGGTCCTCTCACACGCTCAAGAGCTTCACATTTATCTAACTTTTATGGACACTTTGCTTTCATCTCTATCACAGAGCCCACTAAGGTAGATGAAGCATTTCTGGAGCCTGAGTGGATTCAAGCTATGCAAGAGGAATTACATCAATTCGAGCTCAACAACGTCTGGGAATTGGTTAAACGTCCAGATCCTTGCAAGCACAACATCATTGGCACAAAGTGGATCTACCACAACAAGCAAGATGAAAATGGCCTTGTGGTGAGGAATAAGGCATGACTTGTAGCTCATGGCTACACACAGGTTGAAGGAATTGATTTCGATGAAACTTTTGCAGCTGTTGCTAGACTTGAAGCTATTCGCATATTACTTGTTTATGCTAACCATCATGATATCATCTTATATCAAATGGATGTGAAAAGTGCATTCCTCAATGGTAAGCTTGAGGAAGAAGTATATGTTGCTCAGCCCCCAGGTTTTGAAGATCCAAAGCATCCTGACAAAGTCTTCAGACTCAATAAGGCCCTCTATGGCCTCAAGCAGGCCCCATGGGCGTGGTATGATACTTTGAAGGAATTCCTCATGAAGAAAGGCTTCAAACCCGGTTCACTTGACCCAACTCTTTTCACTAAATCTTATGATGGTGAACTGTTTGTGTGCCAAATTTATGTTGATGATATCATTTTTGGCTATACTGACCAACATTACAGTGATGAATTTGCCTATATGACGAGTGAAGAATATCAAATGTCTATGATGGGAGAATTGAAATTCTTCTTAGGTCTTCAGATTCGCCAACAGCGCAATGGCATATTCATATCTCAGGAGAAATACCTCAAAGATGTACTGAGGAAATTTGGCATGCAAGATTGCAAAGGAGTCAAAATCCCTATGCCCACAAATGGCCATTTATGCACTGATGAAAATGGTATTGACTTCGATCAACAGGTATACTGCTCCATGATTGGTTCTTTATTGTACTTGTGTGCATCTAGGCCAGATATTATGCTTAGTGTTTGCATGTGTGCCCGATTTCAAACTACACCGAAGGAATCACACCACAAGGCTGTGAAGCATATTCTTCGATATCTAGATCACACACTAACACTTGGATTATGGTATCCCAAGGGCTCGGCTTTTGATCTCACTGGATATTCAGACTCTGACTATGCTGGTGATCGTGTGGACCACAAGTCAACATCTGGCACATGCCATTTCCTCAGACGATCCTTGGTCTGTTGGTCCTCGAAGAAACAGAACTGCGTATCACTGTCTACTGCTGAAGCTGAGTACATTGCTGCTGGTTCTTGCTGTGCTCAACTACTATGGATGAAGCAAACTCCCAAGGACTACGGCGTCAACGTGAAGAATGAGCCACTTTACTGTGACAATGAGAGTGCCATCAAGATTGCTCATAACCCAGTTCAGAACTCGAAGACAAATCACATTCAGATTCGTCATCATTTTCTTCGTGATCATGTGTTGAAGGGCTATATCTCTATTAAGCATGTGAAGACTGAAGAACAGCTAACCGATATCTTCACTAAGCCCTTGGATGAGAAAAGATTTAGCAAGTTGCGGTGTGAGCTAAATATCCTAGAATCTTTGAATGTTCTTTGAAAAGGACTCTCATCCTAACACTTATGCAAAATTGATGACTTGATGTGCAACACATGAAGAAACGTTTTTTCTTCAACTAATGAAGAACAACACTCTAAGTGTGAAGAAATTAATGAAGAATTTGATTCTCAGAACCCTACGACAGTTGTATGCGGTTTCTGAAATCATCATTCTTATACGGTGGGTCACGCCACCACCAAAATTTGAAAATCTTAAATTTAATTTTTTTCTCAGCTTTGAAATTCCTCTGTTGTTTTTCAATTTGCATTGTCTTCACCATTTTCATTGTTTTTCTTCATTAGCTATATATATATATATATATATATATATATATAGAATATTATTTTGTTACCCTCGCGCCCTAATAGATCGATGGACGCGAATCTTGTAAACTTACCGAAGCCCCCACGATCCACCCCTACATCCCCGCGCCGCCCGAGCCCGCTCCCTACAGCGCGCCGCCGCCCCTGGCCTCCTTCCTCTCCACCAGCCAAGCTCGCCGCCGCCCGGGCCTCCTTCCTCCTTCGGCCAAGCTCGCCGCCGCCCCCGGTCCTCCTACCTCCTCCGGCCAAGCTCGCCGCCGCCCCGGGCCTCCTTCCTCCTCCGGCCAAGCGCGCCACCGCACCCGCTCCTCCTTCTTCCTTCGGCCAAGCAGCGCGCCATCGCCGCCGGCGCGCCTTACCTCATGCGCGACCGTGGCCCCTGCCGCACCCCCACCGCTACCCTGTCTGTGGATCCCCGCGGCGCGACATGGAGGTCGCCACCTCCCGCGGCCATGGTGAACACCTCCGCCGCTGGGCTAGCTCTAGCGCCGCCCCCCTCACCTGCCCTCCCCCTCCAGCAACTCTACTAGCATGCACGACGCTCCCTCCGGCGAGCAGCTCCGCGCCACACGATAGTTCCCCCCACGCCTACGGTCCTTTGCATCCAGCACTGCTGACACGCAACCTCTTCTCCGTTTTCTCTTCATTATGACATTCAGTTGCGGTTCAACAAAAATAACAGGAGCAGTACATACATCTCTTTTCTCTCTACTGCTCTTTTCTCTCACTAATTTGTTTCTCTCTGTAGTGCAGCACGAGGGAGGTTGGACGGATTGCAAGAAAAAAAAGCCCAGTTCTACAGACAGCCCCCGCCGCCCACACGGACTACTTCCTCCTGTCCTCATCCAGGTATGGGGCTCACATCAGTCCAACTATTCCTCACTTATCCGTCCGAGCTCCTCCTGCCATCCTCCTTCACATATGAGCTTTTGCTGGCACTGGTGCACGCCGCCACACGTTCAAAGTGTGTATTGGAAAAAGTTCAGAAGTTTGGTTCCATAAAAAATTGCACTTGTTCATCTCGAAAAGATCATGAAAGTTGAGAAGTTAAGGTGCCTAGCACCTATTTGATGAAATGGCAAGCTAAATAAATATATTGCAGATGCAGATATCAACTTAGCTCAGTTGTGCATATGACAGCATGATCTAACTTTCCCCCCAATCTGATGTGATTTTATTTGTATCAAATGGACTCATAGAAAGTTGCACACAAAGAGCATCTTCTAAAATGGTTTAAGATCTATTTCATAATTTGCCAGATAAATAAATTTATATAGTACTCTTTAATCATTTTGTAGTCCCTCTAGAATGTTTGTTGATGGTTAGCAATAAGCAGACCAAAGCAGGGACAATTCTTTCACTTGTATGAGACGGACATATTTGATTTCTCATGAAACCTCTAAAAATCTAATTTCATAACCTTAAGAAATTACCAAATGGATGAGCAAAGTAGTATTACCACTGTACTGAATATCCTGTAGTGGTTAGTATACTAGAGAGTAAAATTGTGCCATATTGTTTGGTTTAATTTCTGTTTAGTTTTGTGTTCTGTTGTTTGCCCTAGTTGATCCATGTGTTATTGCTTCTATGTTGTGCACTTCTAATTCCATCATGAAGGAAAGAAGATAAGCGAGCTAAGTACTTGTTTGGAAAGTTGGTAAGTTCGTACACATAAACCTAAAGAAGTTCATTGAAAAAGTTTGGTTTCGTTTAAAAATATGTGATTTTTGGTTGGAAAATCATTGAGGAAATAGTTCATTTTTGCTAACTCCTGCAGTTCTCTGGTTGGAAAATTAATGGTTCAATTTTCTGAGTCCTTTGGTCTACAAATTTATTTCTGTTTGTATGTAAGTGGCTTAGGCAACAGAAAAAAGCGAGCAGTTCTATTCAAGGGAGTTCAAAAATTAACATACATGAAGTTCTTGATTATTTTGGTTATTTTGTATGATTTATTTTTTTGCAGAATCTTGGTGTCATTTTGCCTTGCAGATAAAATTGTTACTGAGTGTACTGGGTCCCTACTAGCTGTAGCAGCTTACTTTAAAAACCGAACCTTACTGTCTCCAGATTAGCATAGAAACTAGTTATTACTTTCTTGGTTAAAAGAAGTGTATACGATTTACTATTTATAGATTCAGATTGTCAGAACAAGTTCTCATACACGCTTTTTGGCTCTGTTAGAATGTTATTGGTGTTGGAAAAGTATCAGACGCTCTCAACTGAATAAGAAGTGTGTAGCGCAAGTTCAAGTATAACTACTACAAGAGTTCAAAAATCTCAACGAACAAAGCTCTAACCAAAGTTCAAGAATTTTTTCCTTCATAAATTAGTTTTATTTTGATTAATTTGTTGTTCTAGGCAGTACAGACGTAGAGTCTTGTGTAGTACATGTGTGTATTGTACATTGTATATTGTTATCACTTACCATACCATCATGGACAGAAATAAGAGAGACACATAGAGTCATTCTATTAATCAACTTGCTAGCAACACTAGATGCATTTCATCTTTGCAAATATGTGATATATTTGGTGCAATTTCTGAATGATTTGATTTCGATTTTGAGCTATCATGCAACTTAGTTAAAACATGCATTTTAGTTCAAATACTAAGTTTTGGACCACAGAGTTCATGTTTTAAAAGTTTGTACAAATTGCAAACAGTCTGTGTAAATTCCCATCGAGTAGGTGCGCGTGTTGAGCGGCTACTGAACTTGTGCGGCTGCTGCTTTTGGACTGCCCAGGAAGCACGTCATTATAGAAGGCAAAAATATGTAACCTATATAACTCCTGTTTGTTCTGACTTCTTGTTTCTCTACAGCAGCCAAATCCCGGCACACCTGATAGTTCAAGCTTACACCTGGCCTGCGACCAACTACGCCGCCTCTATAAGCTCCTCGGGAATGCTTGGTAGTAGCTGGGATCCCCCTACAGCGGCAAAATCCCGGCGCACCCAGGCGCCGCTCGTGATTTCAGCCATTTGCCAAAATCCCGGCAACAAACAAGAACAGAAGGTATGTGCTCGGAAATTTAAAATTCTGTATACATTTGCCAAAGTTGCCTTATCCTCCCATCAGTCTTATGATTTAGACTAAATTTCAGCCATGATTTAGACTTTATTTTTGCAATAAATAAGTTCAATATCTAAGTACAATTAGTTGACCATCTCAGTACATCTATTATTGGGTGTGCCAAAACTAGATGCTTGACCGCCTTATTATTATCACTAGTGCTTTGTATTCAGATTGCTCCTTCAGTCCAACCTGACCCCCATGTCCCACTCAGCCATCCGGTCTGACATCAACATCGTATTCTTCTTCGCCTCTCACTCCACATGATTTTTTCCCATTTTTCAGTTCTACACTGACACTGCTTCTAATGGGTGTATGTGTGATTATTGGTTCGTGCTTGTCTTAGTCAGCGCTAGGAGGAAATTTTTGAAAAAAAATGTGTTAATGGAGATGCATGGGAGTTGTGCCTCTTAGGTGTTTTCTTTTATAACTGACGACACCAAGGTGGGGGAAATTTTGTTTTTCAGTTATACGGAATTATTCATTGTTCATTAGTTGCTTATAGGATGGTTTCCTTGGAGAAACATCTCTACTGAATTAGGTGTTGAAAATGTTTTCTTGTGAATGTTTCAGTGGGGGCTCAGTTGCTGCTCTAAATCGAACAATTTGGAGGAGGAATGCGTGAGAAACAAGTCTCCCAACGATGACATGGTTAGCCATGTATTCCTATTCTTTGAGTTGTCTCTGTTTCAACCATACAATTCAGCTAGCTTAAGGTGGAGAAGGCAAAAAGAGTGGAGACACTGAAATTCATATTTGGCATAGTAATAAACAGTCAGAACCTTACGGTCTTGCAACATATTCAGAATCAATATTCTACTCTAGTCAGATTCTATGTAAATCCTATTAGTCATGGTTTGTCTCAAAAAAATTACAATGAGGACATAAATAAGTGAGTGAGAGGATTTCATATTATAGAAGTAAACAATCCTTGAGAAGGAATTAATTTCTGACTTTCTATCCGTTATTTTTTCTTAGGAAGTTAAACTAAAAAATAATTCAAGAGAGATTAGAGGAAGTGTCAGATACATTCACGGGTAGTCATTTTTTGAACTCTTTGTTGCGAAATTCTTACGTTTTGAATGGAATGGTTAGCATGCATCCAGGCTTATGTATAGCAAGATTGTATGGTGTTGGAGATCACAAGAATGCATGCACTGTAGTGTCACTTGTTGGCACTTCCCATCTCCTGTATTTTTCCGTCTCTAGCTCAGTTGATTGTGCCTTTATGTTTACACAATATACAGGAGGGTGTGAGTTGGGTATGTTTACAAACGAAAGATATGTGTCGAAGAGTTCACTTCATCTACAGAGCATTAGATTCCCAAAAAGTAGAATGGTTGAGCTAGTTCAGTTTTTTTAGTCCATCTTTTGTTTGCTATTGGGTTCATCTAATTCCGAATCGTAAGTACAATTCCCTTTATGTTTTGCATCTTCATATAACACAAAACTGGCACCGGAGGATAAGGTGAGAATATATACTAATAAAATGTGTGGTGGCATTGTCCACATTCTGAATTTAAACCACTAGCTTTTTTATACACAAGGGCTTGTCCTGGGAGAGCCCTATATAGGCATGAGCACTACTGCTACAAACTTTAATCCCCCATTTTCCGGCCTGCAGAGCATTAGAAAAAAGTTCAATTTTGGAAATTCATTCAGTTCTCTGGTTAGTAGACTAGTGGTTCATCTTGCTAAATCTTGTGGTTTAAAGTTTCTTTTTTGTTACAACAGTTCAGTGTGTATTTTAAGAAGAAAACCCAACAATGGCGGCTGCACTGGAGCCGCAGGACTACTATTGCTGATAGGTTTGTGAACTAATAAACATTCCTTTTATGTTCCTGTGATGTTTCATATTTTTGTGAACTGATAGTTGATGCTCTTTGTGGACTGATAGCTGATACTTTTTGTTAACCGATAAACTGAATAAATGAGATGGATGTATTATCAGGCCGTGAAAATGATTTAAAAAATATGTGCAGTTCAGCGGATGAGTATTATGTATGTCCTTCTAATCTGAAGGTAGTGGCACCACTAAGAAAAACAAAATAATCAGTTTTTTTGTAGCTACGGAATGGGCATTTGGCTCAGTAATCTTCCATTGCTAGAGGTACTGCCTCTTGAGTTAATTTATGAAACTAAAATCATCCTTTTTATATTTTTGTGTTGTCAAATAAAACCAATTTTTTTGGACATGCAGCGCTCAAGCCGTTCACCCTTACCACCACAACCCGTTCACCTCCGCCACACGGCCGTGCGACGATGCAACTATCAGAACATTCACCTCTGCCACAGGAGGCCGATGCAATGCTAAGAATGTTTTGTTCTTTTTCAATACATGTTTTGTGTGCTTTTTAGTACACCTACTTAACGATTCTATGTCCAATTTCCCCTGTTTAAGTGTTCTTCCTATAGCACAACAGGAGTTGTGTGTTATGCTTAATAAGCATTTGAGAAAACCTTGTATGGATTGAAACTAGCATATGTTCTGTTCTATTCTTGTAAATGAAGCTCCACTTTTGTTTTGTTTGAGGTTACTTGAAATAAAAATTAGTATATGTTCTATTGTAAAAACATATCTAAAATGTCATGATGCATGCTAGCAGAAATCTATAAATACACTCAGTTCAGTTCCTATATTTTATTTCAGTTCAATTTAGAGCTATTTGCAACTGTTCAGACTCGAGTGTTCCTATATTTTATTTCAATTCAATTTAGAAGTATTTACAACTGTTCAGACTTGAGTTTACAACGGAAAAACATTTGGTAGTTTAGCGAGCGAAAATACTAGTTAGATTCATTTAAAAAGTGTCGTATAGTTCAACTTTTATATATAATAAATTCATAATGAAATGTGGGAACAATTCAATATGTGTGTGTGTTAAAAACATAACAGTATAGAGAAATTTGGTACGTACTCGTCGAAAAAAATCGCATCAGTTCGAGAGGTACGGAAAAAAAAATTTGGTACGTACTCGTCGAAAAAAATTGCATCAGTTCGAGAGGTACGGAAAAAAAATTTGATGCCAATCAAGTTCGAGGGAAAAACAAAAAAATTTTGATGCCAATCAAGTTCGAGGGAAAAACAACTTTAAAAGGAAACGTGAGAAGCTCACAAATTAATTCTGTGACATTGACGTCCAAGTTCTACAACTGATTCGTACAAACAAAAACGGTGGTCCGTACAAAGGAAAATTGGTTTAATTAAAAATATTGATTAGTACAAGTTAAAAACGGTGGTCCGTTCGGCATAAAAGAAATGACAGAAATTCAAATTGTAAAAGTTCAAGCAAAAGGAAACCCCATGCAATTTAAATAGTAAAAGTACAAGTCATAAAATAGGAGAAGTCGAGAACATCGTTGTAAAAAAATGTTTAGTTCAAAAAAAAGAATAACAAAAATTTTCTTTTTGAAAAAAATATCATTCAGTTCGATAATATAAACCATGAAAGTACAGGGCCGACATACAATAACATTCAGTTCAACAATATAAACCATGCAAGTTCAGGGCTAGGATACAGTAAACCGTTGAAAATTTACGAGAAAAATATTACCCAAAAAATAGAGCAAAATCTAGTTATGTGAAAACACACTTACTACAAACCCATGCAAGCATCAGTACAAGTACCTTTTTTCAGAACCATTTGAAATTACTCTACAAAAAATAGCTCAATACAAACATACACATATATCAGTATGACTACTCTGTTTTTCAGACGAGAAAACAACAGGATCCGTCATGCCGTATTCAAGATTACTCTTAAACAGTTGCGAAGTAGAGAAAACATCCAACGGTATATTATTTGTCTCATTTCGACAAACTTTTTTAAAAAACCGCGTTCAAAACCAATTTTAACCGTATTTGAATTCATATTTAAACCGTAAGGAATTAGAAGTTGTGCATTTTTCATAGCTTTCCAACACCGTATCATTTGCGTCAATCTGACAAACCGTTTGCAAAAAACAGTGAAAAAACATTTCGCCCAGAATTTCACCTTTTTTAAATTACTTTTAAATCACATAAAATTTGAAAAATAGTAGATATATGGAAGATGCGGATTTTTCACAAGCTTTCCAACGCCAGCTCATTTGCTCAATTCCGACAAACCGTTTGAAAATTAAGTCCAAAATATGATTCGCGTTTTCGGTTTTAAAAAAATGATTTTTTTTCAAAACTGCTCTTAAATCATATTTTTTTGCAAAAACAAATTATAAGATTGTAATGTGGGTGTCAAGAGCTTTCCAACGATATATTACACGCCCCGTTTTAACAAAAAAATTGCAAAATAATTTGAACTAAAGAAGACGATTTTTAACAGCAACAGAAAGCATCAGTTCAATCACTCGAATTTCATCAGTTCAACCACTTGAATTCATCAGTTCAAGTAGGGTATTCTGTTATGCGTAACAGAATAGCTCTCTCTCTCTATATATATATATATATATATGTATATGTATATATATAACTGTGCCCTTGTCAGCAGAAGAAATTGCGAACGTAACTTTAAACTTATTTTATCTGAATTTTCGGCCTTTGCCGCTCAAACCGTTACACATTTCACGATAATACTTATCCTATTCACCCAAGATCACACACGACATCACCTCTCAGTACGTGAGTGACACATGTCAAGCGAATGAGAAGGGTCAGGGGCACGTTCGTCCTATTTCCTCGGGCGAGCAGTTTTTCACTTCGGCTTACCCCTCTCCCTTCCTCACTTCACTTTTACTCCACTCGACCTCACTCCCTCGCTCGAGCTGTCAAACCCTAGCGCTGCCGCTACTTTCATCGTTGCCTGTGAGGAAGAGCTTCACTGTCTTGACCTCGTCGCCGCTGTTCTCACGCCGGATGCGGATTTCTTCACTCCGTCGCCGCCGTAGCTGTCTTCCTCAGCCAAGTTAGGGTGTGGAAGATCTGAACCGATGAGATTCAAATCTACACTTCCCAGTTCGTCGTGTTCTTCGTCCAGGGTAATTAAAAGTTACTTTTACTACCCTTGTTGATTCAGTTGTTTTTCTTCAAATCTTTAAAAGGTGTTTTCTTCAAATCCTCACACACTGGACACCTCACATATCATCTGTTCTTGATCTGTTTCTCTAAGCAACATTTTTCTTCAAGATTCCTCAATTGTGTGGATTTTCAAATCTGTACAACTCTGGAACCTAAGTCAAAGAACGCTTAGTGAAATTCTTCAAGACTCAACTGGTCAAATTCCTCAAACTTGTTCTTATTGCAAAAACCTTCTGAGAACGCATATGACCTCTCCAAATTCCTCGCAACTATACTCTATTCATAGGTACACATGTCCACTGCTGAATCATTAGGTTCTCATCAACTTAACTCATTTGCAGCATTGCTCAAAGAAAAGTTGCATACCTCTTCAGAGAACTCAATCGTTCAAAACCCTCAGGTGAAGAAAATGGCAGATGGCAAGAAATCTCAGAAGGGAGGAAAGAAGCTGGAAGTCAACACTGTGTTTGAAATCCCTGAGGATATATACAAGGATTATTGCACTCCTGATGAGGCCACCCATGGAAAGGAAACTAAGAATGAGCGCAAAGTGCGCATCCAAAGGATAGAGAGGAGATGGGCACGGGAATGGAGGGAATACAGATATGTTACTCCCAAGTATATGAAGAAATTCGTTCTTCATCCTCCATGCCCAAGACCTTCGTTAGCACCTGGCCAAGTAGATGATCCCACCAGCCTCAAGCGTGGTGAGGATTATCCTGATGAATGGGCCAAGCGCCAGGCCAAGCTAGCCAGAGTAGCTAAGGAAGCAATGAGGAAATTCAATGAAGACTCTGTTGCTGCTGCCACTGCTGAGGCCTCTGCAAGCAAGCCAAAGAAGGCCATGCCAAAGAAGCCGGCTCATAAGCCAAGTGCTTCAACCCCAATGCCCTCACGGCCAAGTTCCTCAGCAATGCCCTCACGGCCAGATTCTTCAAAGCCCTCACGGCCAATTCCTCAAGCCGCGCCAGCTCCTCCAAAGTCCTCAGCTCGTCCATCAAAATCCTCAGCACCTATGCATCTCACCACGTGCCAAAGGACAACAGGCATCTCTATTGCCTCAGGAGCTTCTGCTAGTTCTTCAGCTGCACCAAATTCATCAACTGGCCCTTCTCTGCTGAAGACAAAGGCCACTGCTGGACGAGGCTCTCGACCAAGTCCTCACAAGAAGCAGGTTGCCTTTCAAGTGATGTCTGATGAAGACGAAGCTGATGATGAAGAACTTGCTGAAATCATCAGGGACAAGCAACTCGGGGCCGCTAGAGCCAAAGGCACAAGTGTGCCTCTGATTTTGGATCCAAATTGATCCTTGATTACATTGATCTCAGGCACAAGGACCCCAACACTCCTATGCCTGACTTCAAGCTGGCTCCTGGCCAAAGTCATATGTTGACTCCATTCAGAAAGAAAAATGGAAATTTGAAAAGGCCAGGCAGTTGAAGAAAGCGCAGTACAAAAAGGAGCGCTTCCTGAAGAAAAATGTTGTCTCTATGACAACTGAAGAACCTGTCACTATTCAATCTGAGATCAAGAAACTCAGTGATGAATTTGACGCATACCGCGCTGATTGGCTCGGAGCCAAGGTCCGTTTTGTGAAACTAACTAAACAGTTCACTTCCAATGTTGCAGCCCCAACGCAACAAGAAAATCCTCAGGCTGAAGCATCTGCTCAGCCTACTGAAGAAAATGCCAGCACCGCTGATGATACTCAGGCTACTGAAGAAAATGCTAGTACTAGGGCTGATGACTGCATTCCAGCCACTGAAGAAATTGCTAGGGCAACCACTAGTGTTGCGCCTGAAGAAAATGAAGAAGTCAGGGCAACTGCATCAGTTGTGCCTGAAGATCTTGAACCAAATTCCTCTGCTCCTCCTGCGCATACACCAACTCTGATCCTTCCATCTGCATCAGATGTGAATAAGACCAAGGCTGTAGAGCGTGCAACTATGAAGAAAAGGAAGGCATCAACTGCATCAGATTCTTCAGCTCCGAAGAAAATGAAGCCACTGACCAGCTCATTTGAAAATCCAATTTATGTTGTTCCTATCTCATATATGCCATCAAAGGACCTTGTTCCTTTTGATGAATAATACGTGATCCCAAGCGGATCCGATGAAGACATTCCTTCTGCTGCTTCTTCAGAGGAGTTGGATGAAGAAATTGAAGCGGATGAAATCCCTTCAACCCCAATAGTCTCATCGCCCATGCCTCAGTTCACTGCTGAAGAGGCCGGCATTGAAGAAATGAATGAAGACGAAGATGTGGACATTGGATGCACAACTCCAGTGTTGAACGATGACTTTTGGGAAAGTCAACATCCCAATTCTCCTTTTTTCACACCCCTACAACAAATTCCTCAGTCCCCTGTCACTACTGAAGTACAAATGGGATCTGGAGAACCTCATGCCACACCGTCTATCCATGAAGAGATTCCAGCCACTAGTGCTGAAGAAAATGTAAATGAAGAATTGAAGTCCTGGGCTGCCACTGAAGAAGAACCTGAAATTCCTCAGCCTGCGGAACCTGAGATCGAGATCCCTGAGGTTGTGATGCAATTGACTGACCCTCCTCACCCAAGCCAAAGGATACCGTCTCAAAGAAGCAAAAATTTAAGGCTGATGAATTCTTTAGCGAGCATGTATTCTTCATGGACTACAATCCTTATGACTTTGCTCGTCTTAGGAGGAAGCGCTTCTGGACTGCCAGCCAGGCCAATTTCTATTCTTCACTGCTCTTCAACAAGGATAAAGTCTTCTATCACGAGCATATTCCTCACGTGGACATGGAATCGCTGCCTTGCTTCTCTCCTGTCCTTAGTGTGCTTCATGACGCAGGCCTCCTCAACTTTTGCTCTGATATTGTTGATTGGAGTGAAGAGCTTATTCTTTAGTTCTACGCTACACTGCACATCACAGGTGATCCTGATGATATCAACACTTGGGTATTGCACTGGATGATCGATAACACTCATTATAAGGCACCGGCCTCTGAATTCCTTCACGCCCTGCCCATCAGTCCACCCCTTGAAGGAGCTCGCTATCTGTACCAGGAGCCTGAACTCACTGCCATTACATGCAAGTGATGATGAAGCCCCTGAAGCCCGGTCAGGCCCCAAGGACCAAATTCCTCATGAAAGAATTGCTATATGTGCCCAGAATAGTCTATCGCATTCTGACGAGGACAATGAGTCCTATCAAAGGCCACGACTCGTCTGATGAGGAAATTGTTGGCATCATGAAGAATCTTCTATTCAACGTCATACATGGCATTCCTGTCAATTATCATGATTTCTTCATGAGGACTCTAGCAAATGTTGCACTCTCTCCGTTTGAGTTGAAGCCTTATGCTCCTGGGATTATGAGATTCCTCAAAATAAGGTCTTCACTAAACTACAAGGCTGACTTCTAGAATCACCTCAGCTACCTGCCCCCAATTGAAGTCCTCAAGCAGATTTATTCCTCAGCTGATGAAAAGGGCAAGGCACCTGCTGTCATTGATGAAGGCATTCGTCCATTGGATGGTCAGTTTTGCAAAGCTGCATCTTACTCCACCAATGATGACTCTGCCACTCATGATTCTGCTGCACATGCATGCAAGCCAAATCCTCAAGCCACAGCTCCTAGAGTAATGACTGACTATGAGCTGCTTCTTATTCTTCACTAGAAGGTGGATCGAAACCATAAATGGGTTAAGCGTCAGTTTGGTTCTCTTCTTCACAACATGACTGCTACACATAATGCAGTGAAGAAAAACCATTACTACCTCCATGAAGTTTTCGGTCGCACCTGGGCTATATTATCACATCTGTATGGTGAAGAAGATCTGAATCAAATAGGTCTCATGGAGAACTTTGATTGGTCTGCACCTCCAGCGAAGAAATTCAAGAAAGTCAAAGTTCCTTCCTTGGTGGCCAGCTCATATTCTTCATCCCGTGACACCGACGAGTTTGAAGACTTGGAAGACACTGCAGCAGGCCCTACAACAACAAACGACCCCAACAATGCTGGCGCTCCTCCATCAACTTGATATTCTTCAGGGGCGTTAGTCCTCGTTTTTCGACCCTTTTGGTCATTTGATGAAAAAGGGGGAGAAATTTGAGTTAGTCTTCAATCGGATCTACCTATATGGGCGTTTTTTTCCTTCTAAGTTACAACTCTCGTTCTTTTGAAGACTTTGCTGGATCGAGTTGTAAACTTAAACTCTATGGTGGTCTGATACTTTTGCTGAGTTTTTCTGCATGCTTATTCCTCATTAATATTAATGCACGCATGCTAAATTACATCAGTCACCATATTTCATCATGCATTTCAAATTCTTCATATTATATGTTAAATGCGTGTATGAATTACAAGATATAGGGGGAGATCTCCATGATTCTACTCTTCAAAGTGTGCATTGCTTCAAAAGCAAATTCCTCACTATGCACATATTCAGGGGGAGTTCTTTTATATCTTGCAATCAAATTCCTCAATTTCAGTATTTACACTTCATATGTTTATCCCCGTTGAAAACTTAAACTATATTGTCATCAATCACCAAAAAGGGGGAGATTGTAAGTGCATCTAGTGCCCCTTAGTGATTTTGGTGTATTGAAGACTTATAGGTTAAGGGACTGATGCGTTTGTGAGTGTACACAGGTCTATAAGTCTATGAGGAGTTTGATATTTACAGAGAAAGTCGACCCCTAAAAATGAAGTTCTTCGACTGAAGACTTTGGCTTTCTGAAGACTTTGAAAGTGAAGGAATTGGTGTGATCCTGAAGACTTGGTATTCATTCGAGGAACATGAAGCATGAAGACTTTTGTTCTTTGTTTTATTTTCTCTTTCTTGAGTCATAGGAAACACCGTACTGTTAAAGGGGTCGAGGAAATACTAAGGAAAAATTTCCAAGTGATGCTCAACTCAAATCCTACACCTACCAATCCCTTCAAGTGAAGCCATTGTAAATCTCATACAGCTCAGTCAATTTCTTCAGTGACAGAGACGAAGTTCTTATGGTCTCTGAGGAATTTGTTCTGACTGAGGAGTTAGGAATTTGCTAGTGCAGATTGCCTACACAGTGAGGAACATGATAGCCCTGAGGAATTTGATACTCAAAATTCCGACCGTTGTTGTGCTATGCGCCAGCTGTCCCAAAATATCCCACCTAACGGGCATATCATTGAAGGGCATTTATGTCTTATCATGTCGGGCTGGTCCCTAGGCTATAAATAGCCGCCCCCTACAACCACTAGATGGTTGGCTGATCCAAGAGAAACTGACACTTGTCATTTGAGAGCATCCCATCCTCCGAGGACTTTGAGTGAAAATCATCAAGTGAGGAAAACCCAAACCCAAACACCTACAAACCCAAAGTGATTGAGCATCACCGAAGAGATTGATCCTATGTGGATCCGACGCTTGTTACCTTTGAAGACTGTGCATCTTCCAGACGGTTAGGCGTCATGGTCTAGAGCATCCAAGAGGAAATTGTGGATCGCCGAGTGACCGAGTATGTGAAGGTTTCAAAGTCACCTGAAGACTTACCACGAGTGATTGGGCGAGGTCTATGTGACCTTAGCTCAAGGGGAATACGGTGAGGACTAAATGTCCTAAGCTGCGTGTTCAGGACTGGGTGTCCGAGACTATGTGTCCTCAGGTTTAAATACCTAGCCGCCCTAACCAGACGTACAACTGTCACAGTGCTACGTCTTGAGCTTGCGTTGGTTTTCCCCGAAGAGGAAGGGATGATGCAGCAGAGTAGTGTAAGTATTTCCCTCAGTTTTTGAGAACCAAGGTATCAATCCAGTAGGAGGCCACACTCAAGTTCCTCATACCTGCACAAAACGATAGCTACTCGCAACCAACGCGTTTAGGGGTTGTCAATCCCTTCACAGTCACTTACGAGAGTGAGATCTGATAGATATAATATTTTTGGTATTTTTGGTATAAAGATGCAAAGTAAAAAAGCAAAGCAAGATTAAAGTGATGGAGATTGATATGATGAGAATAGACCTGGGGCCATAGGTTTCACTAGTGGCTTCTCTCGAGAGCATAAGTATTCTACGGTGGGTGAACAAATTACTGTCGAGCAATTGACAAAATTGAGCATAGTTATGAGAATATCTAGGCATGATCATGTATATAGGCATCACGTCCGTGACAAGTAGATCGAAACAATTCCGCATCTACTACTATTACTCCACTCATCGACCGCTATCTAGCATGCATCTAGAGTATTAAGTTAAAAACAGAGTAACGCCTTAAGCAAGATGACATGATGTAGAGAGATAAATTCATGCAATATGAAATAAACCCCATCTTGTTATCCTCGATGGCAACGATGCAATACGTGCCTTGCTGCCCCTTCTGTCACTGGGTAAGGACACCGCAAGATCGAACCCAAAGCTAAGCACTTCTCCCATGGCAAGAACAACCAATCTAGTTGGCCAAACCAAACGGATAATTCGAAGAGACTTGCAAAGATAACCAATCATACATAAAATAATTCAGAGAAGATTCAAATATTATTCATAGATAGACTTGATCATAAACCCACAATTCATCGGTCTCAACAAACACACCGCAAAAAGAAGATTACATCAAATAGATCTCCACAAGAGAGGGGGAGAACTTTGTATTGAGATTCAAAGAGAGAGAGAACAAGCCATCTAGCTACTAACTATGGACCCGAAGGTCTGAGGTAAACTACTCACACTTCATCAGAGAGGCTAGGATGATGTAGAAGCCCTCCGTGATGATGACCCTCTTCCGGCGGAGCTTCGGAATAGGCCCCAAGATGGGATCTCGTGGATACAGAAAGTTGCGGCGGTGGAATTAGGTTTTTGGCTCCTGTTCTGATCGTTTGGGGGTATGTGTGTATATATAGGAGGAAGAAGTACGCCGGAGGAGCAACGAGGGGCCCACGAGGCAGGGGGCGCGCCCTAGGGGGGGCGCCCCCACCCTCGTGACCGCCTCTTTTGTTCCTTGGAGCAGGGTCCAAGTCTCCTGGATCACATTCGGTGAGAAAATCACGTTCCCGAAGATTTTATTCCGTTTGGACTCCGTTTGATATTCCGTTTCTTCGAAACACTAAAATAGGCAAAAACAACAATTCTGGGTTGGGCCTCCGGTTAATACGTTAGTCCCAAAAATAATATAAAAGTGGAAAATAAAGCCCAATATAGTCCAAAACAGTAGATAATATAGCATGGAGCAATCAAAAATTATAGATACGTTGGAGACGTATCACACAGCAGTTGGAACTGGTCTACCAAATCATTGTCTTCATCGAGCTAACTGGTTCCATTTCTTCAACCATTCCATTTCCTCATTTCTGTGTTGTGTGCTTGTTCATATCTGTTTGAAGACTTTGGCTAAAGACTTTTTCTTTTTCCTCAGCTCAATTTCTTCAGTCTGCTGGTCTTCATTCTGTTTATCCCGTGTTTACGCTTTCTGTACTCTGTGTTTGTTTTCATTTCATCATGAAGACCATGCTCATGTTTTGTTATGTTTACTTCTGAGTACTTATTCCGCTGCAAGTACTTCTTCATTCAGGAATTTCCTCACCTGCAAATTCCCAGTGAAGAATTCATAAAAATTGCCTATTCACCCCCCTCTAGTCGATATAACTCACTTTCAATTAGCTTCCTTGCTAATTGGTGTAGGAATCAGTGGAACTGATTTTTGAGATGAACTACTTTCAATTCGGGAGAAGGTACAATTACCTCATCAAGTTCTACTTTCCTCCCACTCACTTCTTTCGAGAGAAACTCCTTCTCTAGAAAGGATCCATTCTTAGCAATAAAATATCTTGCCTTCGTATCTGTGATAGAAGGTGTACCCAAATGTATCCTTTGGGTATCCTATGAAGACACATTTCTCCGATTTGGGTTCGAGCTTATCAGTTTGAAACTTTTTCTCATAAGCATCGCAACCCCAAACTTTAAGAAACGACATCTTAGGTTTCTTGCCAAACCATAGTTCATACGGTGTCATCTCAACAGATTTAGATGGTGCCCTATTTAACGTGAATGCAGCTGTCTCTAATGCATATCCCAAAAATGATAGTGGTAAATCGGTAAGAGCCATCATAGATGGCACCATATCCAATAAAGTACTATTACGACGTTCGGACACACCATTATGATGTGGTGTTCCAGGTGGCGTGAGTTGCGAAACTGTTCCGCATTGTTTCAAATGAAGACCAAACTCGTAACTCAAAATATTCCTCTCCAATATCAGATCGTAGAAACTTTATTATCTTGTTACGATGATTTTCCACTTCACTCTAAAATTATTTGAACTTTTCAAATGTTTCAGATTTATGTTTCATCTAGATATACCCATATCTGCTCGAATCATCTGTGAAGGTCAGAAAATAACGATACCTGCCGCGAGCCTCAACACTCATCGGACTGCATACATCAGTATGTATTATTTCCAACAAGTCTGTTCCTCGCTCCATTGTTCCGGAGAACGGAGTCTTAGTCATCTTGCCCATGAGGCATGGTTCGCAAGCATCAACTGATTCATAATCAAGTGATTCCAAAAGCCCATCAGCATGGATTTTCTTCATGCGCTTTACACCAATATGACCTAAACGGCAGTGCCATAAATAAGTTGCACTATCATTATTAAGTTTGCATCTTTTGGATTCAATATTATGAATATGTGTATCACTACGATTGAGATTCAATAAACCATTCACCTTGGGTATATGACCATTGAAGGTTTTATTCATGTAAATAGAACAACAATTATTCTCTGACTTTAAATGAATAACCGTATTGCAATAATCATGATCAAATCATATTCATGCTTAACGCAAACACCAAATAACATTTATTTAGGTTCAACACTAATCTCAAAAGTATAGGGAGTGTGAGATGATGATCATATCAATCTTGGAACCACTTCCAACACACATCGTCACTTCACCCTTAACTAGTTTTTGTTCCTTCTGCAACTCCCGTTTCGAGTTACTAATCTTAGCAACTGAACTAGTATCAAATACTGAGGGGTTTCTATAAACACTAGTAAAGTACACATCAATAACATGTATATCAAATATACCTTTGTTCACTTTGCCATCCTTCTTATCCGCCAAATACTTAGGGCAGCTCGGCTTCCACTGACCAGTCCCTTTGCAGTAGAAGCACTTAGTCTCGGGCTTAGGTCTAGACTTGGGCTTCTTCACTTGAGCAGCAACTTGCTTGCCGTTCTTCTTGAAGTTCCCCTTCTTCCCTTTGCCCTTTTCTTGAAACTAGTGGTCTTGTCAACCATCAACACTTGATTCTTTTCTTGATTTCTACCTTCGTTGATTTCAGCATCACGAAGAGCTTGGGAATCGTTTCAGTTATCCCTTGCATATTGTAGTTCATCACGAAATTCTAGTAACTTGGTGATAGTGACTAGAGAACTCTGTCAATCACTATCTTATCTGGAAGATTAACACCCACTTGATTCAAGTGATTGTAGTACTCAGACATTCTGAGCACATGCTCACTAGCTGAGCTATTCTCCTCCATCTTGTAGGCAAAGTACTTGTCAGAGGTCTCATACCTCTTGACTCGGGCATGGGTCTGAAATACCAATTTCAGCTCTTGGAACATCTCATATGCTCCATGAAATTTCAAAACATTTTTGAAGTCCCTCTTCTAAGCCGTAAAGCATGGTGCACTAAACTATTAAGCAGTCATCATACCGAGCTTTGTCAAACATTCATAACGTGTGCATCTGCTCTTGTAATAGGTCTGTCACCTAGCGGTGCATCAAGGACATAATTCTTCTGTGCAGCAATGAGGATAATCCTTAGATCACAGACCTAGTCTGCATCATTGCTACTAACATTTTTCAACATAGTTTTTCTCTAGGAGCATATCAAAAATAAAACAGGGGAGCTAAACACGAGCTATTGATCTATGACATAGATATGCTAATATTACCAGGTCTAAGTTCATGATAAATTTAAAGTTCAATTAATCATATTACTTAAGAACTCCCACTTAGATAGACATCCCACTAATCATCTAAGTGATCACGTGATCCGAATCAACTAAACCATGTCCGATCATCACGTGAGATGGAGTAGTTTTTAATGGTGAGCATCACTATGTTGATCATATCTACTATATGATTCACGCTCGACCTTTCGGTCTCCAGTGTTCCGAGGCCATATCTGCATATGCTAGGCTCGTCAAGTTTAACCCGAGTATTCCGCGTGTGCAAAATTGGCTTGCACCCATTGTATGTGAACATAGAGCTTATCACACCCGATCATCACGTGGTGTCTCGGCACGAAGAACTATCGCAACGGTGCATACTTAGGGAGAACACTTATACCCTAAAATTTTAGTAAGGGATCATCTTATAAAGCTACCATTGTACTGAGCAAAATAAGATGCATAAAAGATAAACATCACATGCAATCAAAATACGTGACATGATATGGCCATTATCATCTTGTGCCTTTGATCTCCGTCTCCAAAGTACCGTCATGATCTCCATTGTTACCGGCATGACACCATGATCTCCATCATCTTGATCTTTATCAATGTGTTGTCACATGGTCGTCTCGCCAACTATTGATTTTGCAACTATTGCTATCGCATAGCGATAAAGTAAAGCAATTATATGGCACTTGCATCTTATGCAATAAAGAGACAAGCATAAGGCTCCTGCCAGTTGCCGATGACTTTAACAAAACATGATCATCTCATACAACAATTTATATCTCATCACGTCTTGACCATATCACATCACAACATGACCTGCAAAAACAAGTTAGATGTCCTCTACTTTATTGTTGCAAGTTTTACGTGGCTGCTACAGGCTGAGCAAGAACCGTTCTTACCTACGCATCAAAAACCACAACGTAGTATAGTGATTGCTTTTTGACCTTTAGAAAGAACCCTGTTCATTGAAACCGATTCAACTGAAGTTGGAGAAACAGACACCCACTAGCAACCTGTGTGCGAAGCACGTCGGTAGAACCAGTCTCGCGTAAGCGTACGTGTAATGTCGGTCTGAGCTGCTTCATCCAACAATACCGCCGAATCAAGAATCAACTAGTGATGGCAAGCAATATGTATATACCCATGCCCACAACTCCTTTGTGTTCTACTCATGCATATAACATCTACGCATAGACCTGGCTCTGATGCCACAGTTAGGGAACGTAGTAATTTTAGAGTTTTCCTACGCACACGCAAGATCATGGTGATGCATAGCAACGAGAGGGGAGAGTATCGTCCGTACCCTTGTAGACCGTAAGTGGAAGCGTTATGACAACACGGTTGACGTAGTCGTACGTCTTCACGATCGACCGATCCTAGTACCAAACGTACGACACCTCTGCGATCTGCACACGTTCAGCTCGGTGACGTCCCACGAACTCACGATCCAGTAGAGCTTCGTGGGAGAGTTCCGTCAACACGACGGTGTGATGAAGGTGTTGATGAAGCTACCGACACAGGGCTTCGCCTAAGCACCGCTACGATATGACCGAGGTGGATTATGGTGGAGGGGGGCACCGCACACGGCTAAAAGATCAATGATCAACTTGTGTGTCCATGGGGTGCCCCCCTGCCCCTGTATATAAAGGAGCAAGGGGGAAGGCCGGCCGGCCCTAGGAGGGCGCGCCAAGAGGAGGAGTCCTCCTCCTAGTGGGAGTAGGACTCCCCTTTCCTAGTCCCACTAGGAGGGGGGAGGAAGGAGTGCGAGAGGGGAAAGGCAAGGGGGCGCCGCCCCTCCTTCCTTGTCCTATTCGGACTCAAGGGGAGGGGGCGCGCGGGCTGCCCTGGCCAGCCCCTCTCTCTCTCTCTCCACTAGGGCCCATCAAGGCCCATTAGTCCCCCGGGGGGTTCTGGTAACCCCTCCGGCACTCCGGTTTTATCCGAGATCATCCGAAACCCTTCTGGTGTCCGAATATAGCCGTCCAATATATTAGTCTTTATGTCTTTACCATTTCGAGACTCCTCGTTATGTCCGTGATCATATCCGGGACTCCGAACTACCTTCGGTACATCAAAACACATAAACTCATAATACCGATCGTCATTGAATGTTAAGCGTGCGGATCCTGCGGATTCGAGAACTATGTAGACATGACCGAGACTCATCTCTGGTCAATAACCAATAGCGGAACCTGGATGCTCATATTGGTTCCTACATATTCTACGAAGATCTTCATCGGTCAAACCGCATAACAACATATGTTGTTCCCTTTGCCATCGGTATGTTACTGTTGGGGAACGTTGCAGAAAACAAAAATTTTCCTACGGTTTCACCAAGATCCATCTAGGAGTTCATCTAGCAACGAGTGATTGGATTGCATCTACATACCTTTGTAGATCACGCGCGGAAGCGTTCAAAGAACGGGGATGAGGAAGGCATACTCGACGTGATCCAAATCACCGGAGATCCTAGCACCGAACGGACGGCACCTCCGCGTTCAACACACGTACGGTCAGCGTGACGTCTCCTCCTTCTTGATCCAGCAAGGGGGAAGGAGAGGTTGAGGAAGATGGCTCCAGCAGCAGCACGACGGCGTGGTGGTGATGGAGCTGCAGTACTCCGGCAGGGCTTCGCCAAGCACTATGGAGGAGGAGGATGTGTTGGAGAGGGAGAGAGAGGCACCAAATGCGTGGATTGAGAGGCCCTCCTTCCCCACTATATATAGGGAGCCTAGGGGGGCGCCGGCCCTAGGAGATCCAATCTCCTAGGGGGGGCGGCGGCCAAGGGAGGAATCCCTCCTCCCCAAGGCACCTAGGAGGTGCCTTCCCCCTCCGGGACTCTTCCCTTCCTTATCTCTTGGCGCATGGGCCTCTTGGGGCTGGTGCCCTTGGCCCTTATAGGCTAAGGCGCACCCCCTACAGCCCATGTGGCCCCTCGGGGCAGGTGGCCCCACCCGGTGGACCCCCGGGACCCTTCCGGTGGTCCCGGTACAATACCGGTGACCCCGAAACTTGTCCCGATGGCCGAAATAGCACTTCCCATATATAATTCTTTACCTCCGGACCATTCCGGAACTCCTTGTGACGTCCGGGATCTCATCCGGGACTCCGAACAACATTTGGGTTACTGCATATACATATCCCTACAACCCTAGCGTCACCGAACCTTAAGTGTGTAGACCCTACGGGTTCGGGAGACATGTAGACATGACCGAGATCGCTCTCCGGTCAATAACCAACAGCGGGATCTGGATACCCATGTTGGCTCCCACACGGTCCTCGATGATCTCATCGGATGAACCATGATGTCGAGGATTCAAGCAACCCCGTATACAATTCCCTTTGTCAATCGGTACGTTACTTGCCCGAGATTCGATCGACGGTATCCCAATACCTCGTTCAATCTCGTTATCGGCAAGTCACTTTACTCGTACCATAATGCATGATCCCGTGACCAGACACTTGGTCACTTTGAGATCATTATGATGATGCATTACCGAGTGGGCCCAGAGATACCTCTCCGTCATACGGAGTGACAAATCCCAGTCTTGATCCGTGTCAACCCAACAGACACTTTCGGAGATACCCGTAGTATACCTTTATAGTCACCCAGTTACGTTGTGACGTTTGGTACACCCAAAGCACTCCTACAGTATCCGGGAGTTACACGATCTCATGGTCTAAGGAAAAGATACTTGACATTGGAAAACTCTAGCAAACGAACTATACGATCTTATGCTATGTTTAGGATTGGGTCTTGTCCATCACATCATTCTCCTAATGATGTGATCTCGTTATCAATGACATCTAATGTCCATAGTCAGGAAACCATGACTATCTGTTGATCAACGAGCTAGTCAACTAGAGGCTTACTAGGGACATGTTGGTGTCTATTATTCACACATGTATTACGATTTCCGGATAACACAATTATAGCATGAATAAAGACAATTATCATGAACAAGGAAATATAATAATAATGCTTTTATTATTGCCTCTAGGGCATATTTCCAACAGTTACTTGCCCGAGATTCGATCGTCAGTATCCTCATACCTAGTTCAACCTCGTTACCGGCAAGTCTCTTTACTTGTTCCGTAATGCATCATCCCGCAACTAACTCATTAGTCACAATGCTTGCAAGGCTCAGAGTGATGTGCATTACCGAGAGGGTCCAGAGATACCTCTCCGATACACGGAGTGACAAATCCTAATCTCGATCTATGCCAACTCAACAAACACCATCGAAGACACCTGTAGAGCATCTTTATAATCACACAGTTACGTTTTGACATTTTATAGCACACAAGGTGTTACTCCGGTATTCGGGAGTTCCATAATCTCATAGTCAGAGGAACATGTATAAGTCGTGAAGAAAGTAGTAGCAATAAAACTGAACGATCATTATGCTAAGCTAACAGATGGGTCTTGTCCATCACATCATTCTCTAATGATGTGATCTCGTTCATCAAATGACAACACATGTCCATGGCCAGGAAACTTAACCATCTTTGATTAACGAGCTAGTCAAGTAGAGGCATACTAGGGACACTTTGTTTGTCTATGCATTCACACATGTACTAAGTTTCCGGTTAATACAATTCTAGCATGAATAATAAAAATTTATCATAATATAAGAAAATATAAATAACAACTTTATTATTGCCTCTAGGGCATATTTTCTCCAGTAGCATCTGCAGAGTAGTGTATCGCTTAATTGCAAATTGAATACCCCACCGGCGCCATCTGCTACCTCCCCCGGTCCGCGGAGCTTGTCGCGGCGGAGCGAGATCTTGAGCGCGCGCTACTCGCCATGGTCGCTGGACGCCGCTCCGGTGTCACCAGGGAGGCCGTCTTCGACGCTCTGCGCGCATGCTATGGCCTCGCTTCTCATGAGTTCTCCGTCCACATCCACGCCAGAGATGATTTCCTCGTCAAGTTCTCCTCCGCCGGCTCGCGCGCGCGTGTTGCCACCGGTGGGCTCCGCACCGGCATGTTCCACCTGATCTTCACCCCCTCGTACAGTGTGCTACCTCTGGAGAGTGTATAACATATCGATAGCCGAGTCCACGGTCACGGACACCTCGTAGTAGGTCCCACCATGAGTCAACGTTTAATAAAATTTGCACACTAAGCTATGAACTTTGCATTGTTGAGGATGGCAGAAAGGCCATCGAGATATTCGGGACCAGATATTGGTCGTGGTTGTGATTGTTGTATGGATCACGAGTTACTCTTGTTAAGACCATGTTGGTGGTTTGTTTGTGATCCGGAAATGATCCCGGTTGGTAAGTTGTCCCGAGGGACGTTCGAGCATGATCACAACATGTTTGACATGTAGTGTCGCATTATTAATAATTGGTTAAGTATCATGATATTGTTTGCCATTATGATTATGCCTGTTGTGAGCTTGCAAGTACATTCAATGTACTGACCTGGCGTGTCATGCCAGATTTCAGGAAAGTCTCATTGGGGAGGAGCGCTGCTCGAGTCTAGATCATGTCCACATCGGTGTCCCTGTGATATGGAGCTTCTGCTACGACGGTATTCCGCTGCCACGTAGTTGTCCTGATCGAGGCCCCTTTATGTTCACTAAATAATGTACATATTGTTCAGCCGCACCGGGTGTGCCGCTTGGCCTCGACAACTATTGTAATATAAACTCTGTTCCGCTAGCATCAATAAAGCGGTTGTTTTTTGTACCAAGATGTTGTGTGTTGCCAAAAGACATGGCCTCTGGGCTGGCAATGCATGGTAAACCGGTCGCTCTGAGCCGGGGTGCCACAACGCTTGGTATCAGAGCCGCGCTGACTGTAGGCCATGCTAGACTGCGACGTGTTAACTGGACGTTAGATACGAGTTTAAGTTGAGTGTCAGTAGTAATTTGCGTTGGTTGTCGCATTGCATGCATATGATTTATATTTTTTATGCTAACCTGCTAATGGTTGTGGGTGTAGATGGCTCCGGTGCCGTATCCGTGCCAGTTGCAGCTGATGTCATACACGTCACCGCACCTCCTTCGCAACGTGTGGCGTCGGTTGTACCCTCTCGAAGGCGGCCCAGTCTATCATGTGTACCGGGAGCATCTAGTTGATTCAGTGTATGAGTATCACGCAGTGGTCACTCTATGCACTAGTTCCGATTCCAGCTCTTACACTCATACTTGTCGGAGCGGTTACGCCTCCACCGCTTCTCAGGTTGTCCAGTTTGCTGCATTTGAGGTCCTTGTCGAGCTTCACTACAACGAGGTCCGAATGCAAAACCACCCAGGTTTCTATTACTACCCATCTCTGCATGACAACGATCATGTCCGTTTCCCTCTCATTGATCCGGAGTCTGATAGCGTTGCTAGCCACCTTGCTCGTTATGTCACTGCTAGCTATCTCATGATCCACGAGCTGGCTCGAGAGCTGACTCGTGCCCATACTGCTTTAGCCGCTACTTTAGTCACCACTAGATCCGCCACTACCCCATCTTCCCTGGGATTTACCCCTTATGTTCCAGTCAGCTCTAGCTCCCCTATTTTGCCGGTTACTCCTCCGAGTAGCACGGGCGTCTCGGCCGTGAACCTTCTCAGTACTCCTGCCGAGTGGGTCTCACTTCTCACTACTCCTGTAGCCCTGATGCTTCATCCTACCCCTGCCCCTGAGGGAGAGCCCTCGAGGCAGCACCGTTGTGTTACCTTTAACCCAGAGGTTTCCGTTAACCACGTCAGTTCGAGATCCAAGACCGCTTCAGGGGAGGACGCCGCAGCACCAGCAGAGCGGTAGTATCTTTGAGTATTCGCAGTTGTCTGGATGATGTACGGATGTAGTCGTACGAGTCATGATGTTTTGTTGCATGTATGAGAGTAGCTGAACCAGTCATATTGTTTATCTTTCATGTATGAGTCTATGTATAATTATGTTGAGACTTTATTCGCCGTATTTTCTTCGCTCTTCTGTTTACTTCCGGGATTTGTCGCTGGCTTTTCCCCAATTTTATTCTTGGGTGTTTCTCATCTCGATTGCGTTGTCTTGGAAAAAATCCACAAAAGGATGACGCGTGGAGGCAGCAGTAGCAACATTCGTGAGGGAACTCTTGTGTGCCCGTTGTTGAGATTATGGTACCGGGTCCCCGAGTGGGATTGTTTTGGCCACGACGGTGGTCGGTGTGTCTTTGGTAGACACGGGGCCACCCAGGACTAGCCCGTTGGGGATTGGGTCGGAGTGGCTGGGAGAGTGTCATGGCAATGGAAGGGTTTTGTCAGAATACCGTTGGTCCACCCGAATGGGAGTGCGAGGCCATGGGTTCTATGGTGTGGGTACAGTGTTCTACCTCTGGAGAGTGTTAACCTATCGATAGCCGAGTCCACGGTCACAGACACATCGTAGTAGGTCCCACCATGACTCAACGTTTAATAAAATTTGCACACTAAGCTATGAACTTTGCATTGTTGAGGATGGCAGAAAGGCCATCGAGATATTCGGGACCAGATATTGGTCGTGGTTGTGATCGCCGTAAGGATCACGAGTTACTCTTGTTAAGACCACGTTGGTGGTTTCTTTGTGATCCGGAAATGATCCCGGTTGGTAAGTTGTCCCGAGGGACGTTCGAGCATGATCACAACATGTTTGACATGTAGTGTCGCATTATTAATAATTGGTTAAGTACATTGATATTGTTTGCCATTATGATTATGCCTGTTGTGAGCTTGCAAGTACATTCAATGTACTGACCTGGCGTGTCATGCCAGATTTCAGGAAAGTCTCGTTGGGGAGGAGCGATGCTCGAGTCTAGATCATGTCCACATCAGTGTCCCTATGATATGGAGCTTCCGCTACGACGTTATTCCGCTGCCACGTAGTTGTCCTGATCGAGGCCCCTTTATGTTCACTAAATAATGTACATATTGTTCAGCCGCACCGGGTGTGCCGCTTGGCCTCGACAACTGTTGTAATATAAACTCTGTTCCGCTAGCATAAATAAAGCGGTTGTTTTCTATACCAAGATGTTGTGTGTTGCCAGAAGACATTGTCTCTGGGTTGGCAATGCATGGTAAACCAGTCGCTCTGAGCCGGGGTGCCACAGCGGTCCCCTAAAGACAGTTGTGATTCCATCGCCAACGGCCATGTTGTCGAGCGTGTCTCTCCGCTCCAGGAAAAGGGGCTCATTTCTGTCCAAGCTGCGATCTCTGACCAACCTCTGTCCTCCCCCGACCAACACCTGACACCTTCCCGGTTCCCACCTTCCCCTACCACGGGCGGGGACATGCATGCCGGGCCTTGGATGCCTGGGCCCGGGCCTGCCGCGCCTGCACAACTGATCCTTGCGCCTTCCGAGGGAGATCCCATGCATGCTCACGTGGATCCCACCGCTAATTTGATGGCGGATCCTGGCTCCTTATTCGCTTCCCCCTCCGGGGATCCCGAGGCGGATCCGTGGCCCGTGCCCGCTTCATGTGCCACGTCTGGCGCTTCCCCATTGGCCGGGACCGATCCACCCATGCAGCTGCACCATGCACGCTCTGCACTGCCTGATCTCTGCACCTTTGTGAGCGCCATGCAAACACAAATTGACCATGTTCTCCCCGTGCCTGCGCCACATCGACGCCGCAAAGAGGTGCCACCCAACTTCACTCCGAGGAGGAGCGGGCGAATCGCCAAGGCTGACCGCGGCTTGGACTCTGAAATGAAGGCCAAGCGCGTGCTTCTCCGATGCCTAGGCCTACTCAACGACGATGCCCCGATGGATGAGGCCACTCTCTCCAAATACGCGGCTCTGTTTGACCGCCCACTGGCTGCAGATATCCTCCAGGCCTTTGCCGACTTCTACGCCTGGCGCGTTCCTTCCGCGGAGTGCAGCTCTTCCCCGCCGTGCACCGGAAGCCCCCGCCTCGTGGAAATCTGATCAGCCTGGCCCATGTGCCTGTACCCAGCGCCCCCCACTTCTTATGGATGAAAACCTTAAGAGCATTTTTTGGAACGTCAGAGGCCTAAACTCTCGTGCTAAACGTTCTGCAGTCCGTAGCGTTATTTCCTCGGTTGCCCCTTGCATTGTCTGTCTCCAGGAAACCAAACTTGCTAGCATGTCTGACTCCCTGGTGTTGGAAACCTTGGGCTCCCCCTTCCTCGACTTCTTTTTCCGTCCTGCCGATGGCACTCGCGGAGGCATCCTGCTTGCTTGGCGCTGCGACATGATCTCACTTTCCAGGCCAACCATTGGTGACCATCACGTCTCTGCCCTTGTCTCCCCCCTTGTCGGGGAACGGCATTGGTGGCTGACTGGTGTCTACGGCCCGCAGGGTGATGACGAGAAAATCACCTTTCTTGGCGAGTTGCAAGAGTTTCGAGACACGTGTGCCGGCCCTTGGCTCGTTGGAGGCGACTTCAACATGATCACCTCCGCTGCCGACAAGAACAACAACAGGCTCAACCACCGCACCATGAGTCGTTTTCGCCGCTTCATCGCCGACCTTGAGCTTCGCGGCATCTACCTCCACGGCCGCCGCTATACTTGGTCCAACGAGCAGGAGAACCCCACCCTCGTCCACAATGATCGCGTGCTCTGCAGCTCAAGCTGGGATGTTGCACAGCCTCAGTGTCTTCTGCGCTGTCTCTCCTCGGTGGCGTCTGACCACTCCCCTCTCTTCATCGATTGCGCGGCACGCTGCAACCAGGCTAAGCGCTTCCACTTCGAGCGGTTCTGGCCGAAGCTCAACGGCTACCTAGACGTGGTTTCTGATGCTTGGAACTCCTCCCCGCCGCACCCTGATCCGCTCCGGTGCCTATACGCTTGCCTCAAGGTTACCGCTAGGCGCTTGCGGAGCTGGGGTGCGAAAACCCTGGGAGGCATCACTCTGCAGCAGACGATGGCTCGAGAGCTGGTCGCACGCTTCGACGAGGCGCACGCCACCAGAGGCTTGGCTGCGGCATCGCCTCAAATGTGCCTACCTCGGCCTCGCCTCCCTAGACCATACGATCTCGCACCAGCATTCTAGATTTGCTTGGCTGCGGAACGGCGAAACCAGTTCGGCCTTCCTGCGGATCCAGGCTTCTCGACGTCTCCACAAGAAAAGGATGCTCGAGCTTCAACACAACAGGCAGCTCCTCCTTGATGATGAGGCTATGGCAGAAGCGGCCTTCTCCCACTTCACGCAGCTGCTTGGTTCCACAGATGAGCGCGACTTCACCCTCGACCTTGACATGCTTGGTCTGCCCAATTCTGACCTCTCCGGCCTCAACGCGCCATTCACTGAGGAAGAAATTTGGAACGCGATCAGGCTGCTCCCCCATTGAAAGGCGCCCGGGCCCGATGGTTTCTGTTGGGGAACGTAGTAATTTCAATATTTCCCTACGCACACGCAAGATCATGGTGATGCATAGCAACGAGAGGGGAGAGTGTTGTCTACGTACCCTCATAGACCGACAGCGGAAGCGTTATGACAACGCGGTTGATGTAGTCGTACGTCTTCACGGCCTGACCGATCAAGCACCGAAACTACGGCACCTCTGAGTTTTAGCACACGTTCAGCTCGATGACGATCCCTGGACTCCGATCCAGCAAAGTGTCGGGGAAGAGTTCCGTCAGCATGACGGCGTGGTGACGATCTTGATGTTCTACCGTCACAGGTCTTCGCCTAAGCACCGCTACAATATTATCGAGGAGTATGGTGGAAGGGGGCACCACACACGGCTAAGAAAATGATCACGAGGATCAACTTGTGTGTCTAGAGGTGCCCCTTGCCCCCGTATATAAAGGAGCAAGGGGGAGGCCGGCCGGCCCTTGGGGCGCGCCAAGGAGGAGTAGTCCTCCTCCTAGTAGGAGTAGGACTCCCCTCTTTCCTACTCCTACTAGGAGGGGGAAAGGAAGGGGGAGAGGGAGAAGGAAAGGGGGGCGCCGCCCCCTCTCCTAGTCCAATTCGGACCAGAGGGGGAGGGGGGGCGCGGCCCACCCTGGCCGCCCCTCTCTCTCTCCACCAGGGCCCATAAAGCCCATTACTTCTCCCGGGGGGGGGGTTCCGGTAACCCTCTGGCACTCCGGTTTTCTTCGAAAACACCCGGAACACTTCCGGTGTCCGAATATAGCCGTCCAATATATCAATCTTTATGTCTCGACCATTTCGAGACTCCTCGTCATGTCCGTGATCATATCCGGGACTCCGAACAAACTTCGGTACATCAAAATATATAAACTCATAATGAAACTATCATTGTAACGTTAAGCATGCGGACCCTACGGGTTCGAGAACAATGTAGACATGACCGAGACCTGTCTCCGATCAATAACCAATAGCGGAACCTGGATGCTCATATTGGCTCCCACATATTCTACGAAGATCTTTTATCGGTCAGACTGCATAACAACATACTTTGTTCCCTTTGTCATCGGTATGTTACTTGCCCGAGATTCGATCGTTGGTATCTCAATACCTAGTTCAATCTCATTACCGGCAAGTCTCTTTACTCGTTTCGTAATACATCATCTCGCAACTAACTCATTAGTTGCAATGCTTGCAAGGCTTATGTGATGTGCATTACCGAGAGGGCCCAGAGATACCTCTCCAACAATCGGAGTGACAAATCCTAATCTAGAAATACGGCAACCCAACAAGTACCTTCGGAGACACCTGTAGAGCACCTTTATAATCACCCAGTTATGTTGTGACGTTTGGTGGCACACAAAGTGTTCCTCCGGTAAACGGGAGTTGCATAATCTCATAGTCATAGGAACATGTATAAGTCATGAAGAAAGCAATAGCAACAAACTAAATGATCAAGTGCTATGCTAACGGAATGGGTCAAGTCAATCACATCATTCTCCTAATGATGTGATCCCGTTAATCAAATGACAACTCATGTCTATGGTTAGGAAACATAACCATCTTTGATCAACGAGCTAGTCAAGTAGAGGCATACTAGTGACACTCTGTTTGTCTATGTATTCACACATGTACTATGTTTCCGGTTAATACAATTCTAGAATGAATAATAAACATTTATCATGATATAAGGAAATAAATAATAGCTTTATTATTGCCTCTAGGGCATATTTCCTTCAGTCTCCCACTTGCACTAGAGTCAATAATCTAGTTCACATCGCCATGTGATTTAACATCAATAGTTCACATCACCATGTGATTAACACCCATAGTTCACATCGACATGTGACCAACACCCAAAGGGTTTACTAGAGTCAATAATCTAGTTGACGTCGCTATGTGATTAACACCCAAAGAGTACTGAGGTGTGATCATGTTTTGCTTGTGAGAGAAGGTTAGTCAACGGGTCTGCCACATTCAGATCCATAAGTATTTTGCAAATTTCTATGTCAACAATGCTCTGCATGGAGCTATTCTAGCTAATTGCTCCCACTTTCAATATATATCCAGATTGAGACTTAGAGTCATCTGGATCAGTGTCAAAACTTGCATCGACGTAACCCTTTACGACAAACCTTTTGTCACCTCCATAATCGAGAAACATATCCTTATTCCACTAAGGATAATTTTGACCAATGTCCAGTGATCTACTCCTAGATCACTATTGTACTCCCTTTCCAAACTTAGGGCAGGGTATACAATAGGTCTGGTACACAGCATGGCATACTTTATAGAACCTATGGCCAAGGCATAGGGAATGACTTTCATTCTCGTTCTATCTTCTGCCGTGGTCGGGCTTTGAGTCTTACTCAGTTTCACACCTTGTAATACAGGCAAGAACTCTTTCTTTGACTATTCCATTTTGAACTACTTCAAAATCTTGTCAAGGTATGTACTCATTGAAAAACTTATCAAGCGTCTTGATCTATCTCTATAGATCTTGATGCTCAATATGTAAGCAGCTTCACCGAGGTATTTCTTTGAAAAACTCCTTTCAAATATTCCTTTATGCTTTGCAGAATAATTCTACATTATCTCCGATCAACAATATGTCTTTCACATATACTTATCAGAAATGTTGTAGTGCTCCCACTCACTTTCTTGTAAATAGAGGCTTCACCGCAAGTTTTGATCAACTTATCAAAGCGTATATTCCAACTCCGAGATGCTTGCACCAGTCCATAGATGGATTGCTAAAGCTTGCATATTTTGTTAGTACCTTTAGGATTGACAAAACCTTCTAGTTGCATCATATACAACTCTTCTTTAATAAATCCATTAAAGAATGCAGTTTTGTTTATCCATTTGCCAGATTTCATAAAATGCGGCAATTGCTAACATGATTCGGACAGACTTAAGCATAGATACGAGTGAGAAACTCTCATCGTAGTCAACACCTTGAACTTGTCGAAAACCTTTTGCGACAATTCTAGCTTTGTAGATAGTAACACTACTATCAGCGTCCATCTTCCTCTTGAAGATCCATTTAATCTCAATAGCTCGCCAATCATTGGGCAAGTCAATCAAAGTCCATACTTTGTTCTCATACATGGATCTCATCTCAGATTTCATGGCCTCAAGCCATTTCGCGGAATCTGGGCTCATCATTGCTTCCTCATAGTTCATAGGCTCGTCATGGTCAAGTAACATGACCTCCAGAACAGGATTACCGTACCACTCTGGTGCGGATCTCACTCTAGTTTACCTACGAGGTTCGGTAGTAACTTGATCTGAAGTTACATGATCATCATCATTAGCTTCCTCACTAATTGGTGTAGTAGTCACAGGAACAGATTTCTGTGATGAACTACTTTCCAATAAGGGAGCAGGTACAGTTACCTCATCAAGTTCTACTTTCCTCCCACTCACTTCTTTCGAGAGAAACTCCTTTTCTAGAAAGGATCCATTCAAAGCAACGAATATATTGCCTTCGGATCTGTGATAGAAGGTGTACCCAACATTTTCTTTTTGGGTATCCTATGAAGACGCACTTCTCCGATTTGGGTTAGAGCTTATCAGGTTGAAACTTTTTCACATAAGCATTGCAACCTCAAACTTTAAGAAATGACAACTTAGGTTTCTTGCCAACCCATAGTTCATACGGTGTCGTCTCAACAGATTTAGATGGTGCCCTATTTAACGTGAATGCAACTGTCTCTAATGCATAACCCCAAAACGATAGTGGTAGATCGGTAAGAGACATCATAGATCGCACCATATCTAATAAAGTACGGTTATCATGTTCGGACACACCATTATGTTGTGGTGTTCCAGGTGGCGTGAGTACTGAAACTATTTCACATTGTTTTTAACTGAAGGCCAAACTCGTAACTCAAATATTTTACTTCTGCGAACATATCGTAGAAACTTTCATTTTTGTTACGATGATTCTCCACTTCACTCTGAAATTCTTTGAACTTTTCAAATGTTTTAGACTTGTGTTTCATCAAGTAGATATACTCATATCTGCTCTAATCATCTGTGAAGATCAGAAAATAATGATACCTGCCACGAGCCTCAATATTCATCGGACCACATACATCAGTATGTATGATTTCTAACAAATCTGTTGCTCGCTCCATTGTTCTGGAGAACAGAGTCTTAGTCATCTTGCCCATGAGGCATGGTTCGCAAGCATCAAGTGATTCATAATCAAGTGATTCCCAAAGCCCATCAGCATGGATTTTCTTCATGCGCTTTACACCAATATGACCTAAACGGCAGTGCCACAAATAAGTTGCACCATCATTATTAACTTTGCATCTTTTGGTTTCAATATTATGAATATGTGTATCACTACGATCGAGATCCAACGAACCATTTTCATTGGGTGTGTAACCATATAAGGTTTTATTCATGTAAACAGAACAACAATTTATTCTCTTACTTAAATGAATAACCGTATTGCAATAAACATGATCAAATCATATTCATGCTCAACGCAAACACCAAATAACACTTATTTAGGTTCAGCACTAATCCCAAAAGTATAGGGAGTGTGTGATGATGATCATATCAATCTTGGAACCACTTCCAACACACATCGTCACTTCACCCTTAACTACTCTAGGTTCATTCTGCAACTCCTGTTTCGAGTTACTAATCTTAGCAACTGAACCAGTATCAAATACCGAGGGGTTGCTACAAACACTAGTAAAATACACATCAATAATCCGTATATCAAATATACCTTTGTTCACTTTGCCATCGTCACCGGCATGACACCATGACCTCCATCATCTTGATCTATATCAATGTGTCGTCACATGGTCGTCTCGCAACTACTGCTCTTGCAACTATTGCTATCGCATAGCGATAAAGTAAAGCAATTATTTGGAGCTTGCATCTTATGCAATAAAGAGACAACCATAAGGGTTCTGCCAGTTGCCGATAACTTCAACAAAACATGATCATCTTATAGAACAACTTATATCTCATCATGTCTTGACCATATCACATCACGACATGCCCTACAAAAACAAGTTAGACGTCCTCTACTTTGTTGTTGCAAGTTTTACGTGGCTGCTACGGGCTGAGCAAGAACCGTTCTTACCTACGCATCAAACCACAATGATAGTTTGTCAAGTTAGTGCTGTTTTAACCTTCTCAAGGACCGGGCGTAGCCACACTCGGTTCAACTAAAGTTGGAGAAACTGACACCCGCTAGCCACTTGTGTGCAAAGCACGTCGGTAGAACCAGTCTCGCGTAAGCGTACGCGTAATGTCGGTCCGGGCCGCTTCATCCAACAATACCGCCGAACCAAAGTATGACATGCTGGTAAGCAGTATGACTTATATCACCCACAACTCACTTGTGTTCTACTCGTGCATAACATCAACGCATAAAACCTAGGCTCGGATGCCACTGTTGGGGAACGTAGTAATTTCAAAATTTCCCTACGCACACGCAAGATCATGGTGATGCATAGCAACGAGAGGGGAGAGTGTTGTCTACATACCCTCGTAGACCGACAGTGGAAGCGTTATGACAACACGGTTGATGTAGTCGTACGTCTTCACAGCCCGACCGATCAAGCACCGAAACTACGGCACCTTCGAGTTTTAGCACACGTTTAGCTCGATGACGATCCCCGGACTCCGATCCCGCAAAGTGTCGGGGAAGAGTTCCGTCAGCACGACGACGTGGTGACGATCTTGATGTTCTACCGTCGCAGGGCTTCGCCTAAGCACCGCTACAATATTATCGAGGAGTATGGTGGAAGGGGGCACCGCACACGGCTAACAAAACGATCACGAGGATCAACTTGTGTGTCTAGAGGTGCCCCCCCGCCCCAGTATATAAAGGAGCAAGGGGGGGCGCCGGCCGGCCCTTGGAGCGCGCCAAGGAGGAGGACTCCTCCTCCTAGTAGGAGTAGGACTCCCCTCTTTCCTACTCCTACTAGGAGGGGGAAAGGAAGGGGGAGAGGGAGAAGGAAAGGGGGGCGCCCCCCCTCTCCTAGTCCAATTCAGACCAGAGGGGGAGGGGGGCGCGGCCCACCCTGGCCGCCCCTCTCTCTCTCCACTAGGGCCCATAAAGC